>NW_026851652.1:0-363750 GCF_026571515.1 Ruditapes philippinarum
GACCCTTTGAGTGTCAACCGGTTTTGAAGGGTTTGGCAATCAACACTGATTTATTGCTTTATATATAAATATTCAAATATAGCTGTCTTCGACTTGTCAGCGCGATCAGCTTGTGCACCTCTTAAAACGCCTGTCAATTCTGTAACAGTCATTCTCGGTTGGACTATTGGATTGTCGACATATATTTTCGGTATATTTGTTATTGATTCTTTATTTATATATGTTCATTTTTTTCTGAATCCTTTTTATATATATATTCGGTGATTAATGGCACATGATGGATTTTATTGACTTTTTTTCATTAAGTTTGAAACATGAAACTTTTATTTTGATATGTTAGCTGTGTACATAAGCATTTGTTCTAGCAGTACTTGCGTTATGTTGATTTCGTTTGGTTTGAATAAGACTTTTATCATGATGTAGCTGTGACTTAGTATATTTAATTTGACTAACGTTCTTCATAGTGTTTAACTGTGACTCAGAATGTATGATTTGCCTTTCATGTTTAGCTGTGGAAGTGTTGTTGCTTTTATTGTTTACTATATTTGAATTAGATATGTTACCTCTAATTTTACTTATGTGTTAAGTGACATTTCTGTTATAATATATACTAGTAACTTAAGTTCGCTGGAAATTTTCTCTCTGGATTTGCAGACGATAACTCAGACAGTTTCCCGCCAAACTTAAATTTTAACTAAAACTTTTAAATGCTCCGATTGCATAAATGTGTTCATGTAATTGGGATGATAACCTTTGCTTAATTTTGTCGTTTTAATTTATCATTTATACGGGTTTTTTTTATTAAAACAAAAAAAGAGCAAACTTTCTTCTTTAGAATATAATACGATTCAAAAAGAGCTTATGAGGTGAACAGTTTTTACCATATTCAAAAGATATTCATAAAGTCAAAATGTATTTCGCTAGTATTTTAAAATTAACATGTTGTGGTTTTTTGTAATCGTTATATGAAATACATTCTTAATTGTAGTACAGTAATGCAATTGTTTCTCGTAAAAGAACGCCATACATCAGTCGTGAATGTCAAAGTTTTTTGCATTAACATAGCTAGAGGGCCAACACAGGATATTGCCGGCGGCGTAAGAAAAGATGACAATGCTTGAGTATTTTTTTATTATAACATCTAGTTAACGTCGGGAGTTGCTGCGCGCGATTTGCGTCGTTAAGCATAAAGTCACTCAAAGGGAGGGGCGGAAATACAATCTTATTGTAGGCCGACATATGCTTTTGAAGGAACTCATATTTTTATAATAATGAATTGGGTAACTGTTTTAAGATGTTTAATTTATTGAGGTTTTTGTTAATCGTATTGTACTGATCTAATACATTTTATTTTCTTTCTTTCAGCATTTGATGTTGTGAAACTACTGCATAGTTTTCTCGAAGGTCAAACAGAGGATACTTTAGCCACGTGGACTGTAACAGACGACAAATGAGCGCCAAATGAAACTTGCTTAGCTGGACAAAAATTCACTTGAGGAACTGTTGTGTATTCATTCAAATTGTTTACTTATGACTATTTTTTCTCGACTTTCACCATGTAAAATATGATATACGATTGTTTTCTAGACAAACGTAAATGGATTCTGACATGTAATTTATTTTACTGGATGAGCAAACGGTGGATGGGCTATGGATAATGTTACTAGTTAAGACCGCGGGTCATGGGGAACACACTCTGTGTTATTGATGGTGGATTTCCCAAGATCCGTGATCGTGGCTAGTTGTATATCTACACAAACATATGGATTACAGAAATGGAGCTTTTTTATTCTTAATATTTTATATGAACAAATACGTTTTTTTAAATATGCTATATTGTATACGAGATACTGACTTCCCTTGACTAATTCCTTATCAAATGTTAAAGTCAATAAAATAAGAGGATATCATGTTTATTTCATCTACAATTGAGCTGCAGTAAACATCTTGAAGGTAATGTATTATGTTAAATCTAGAAAAAATATTTGAAAAAAAAATGATGTACACAAAAAGAAAAAAAGAAGAAAAAATAAAAAAAGATAACAAACATAACGTGTGTTTTTATATGTAAGGTGGTTAATTCATCCTATATGAAACTGGTATTTTATTCAAATACTCAAATTGAAATACATATGATATGTTTCAAAATGGAATGATATGTTGTTCATATAACTCCATAATTTAAGCACTGAAAGGAATCCTACAGAATATCAATAGATGGTTTTGCGTAAATGAAAAAAGAAAAGAAAGAAACATTGCATATAAGATCTGAATATACAATATGTATACTAAAAGTGCGTTGTGGTATGAAACTATAATCAACTGGTGTGGCGGCTTTCAACATATGGTTGCTCTACAAAGATTGTAAGCGTTTATAGTGCCCTTCTCTCCTAATTCGGGACCATGAAAAGCAAACTAGAAACATGAACAAATAGATGAAATTTGTTACAAGTTCATGTATTGTATTAAAACAAACACTCCACTGAGGCAAAAAGTGGAAATATATAAAATTTGAAAATATTACATAGTTTAACAACAACAACATTGAAAACGTAAGATAATAAAGAAAATGCCCCGAATTAAATTAAAATCGATATAATGTTCGATTCTTTGCCCCAGTTGAGTTAAAAGCGTTGAAACGCTTTTTATTGTTGGCTCGTTTTGCACCATCAAAACAATTATTCTGATGAACAATAAACGGAGTGAGGGAATGATGTGAAATTTTGCACACAAGTAATTATTAGTACATACTGTCATCAAATGGTATAATATTTCCAGGGTGCCTTTAAAGGAGAAATGTATTTCAGACATTGTGATACATGAATTCCACAAGGAAAAATATATAGACTCATATGGGTTTGACAACAATGCCGTTTTATTATTAACTAGTGTTTCTGGTCTATTTACTGCACTACCGCCATTTTTAGGTTATTTACCGCTAAATATATCGACTTGTCCTGGTTTGAATTTGGAATATCCAACTGTTATTTTAACGGCAAACCGTCATCAATCTTGAAAGCTAATCGCAAGTTTTCGGCCCTTTCCGCCAATCTGATAATGACTATGAATAATCGCCGAGGTGTTCCGATTGGGCTATTTCCTGTCTCAATGACGGCACAGGATAGCCATAATCTAAATGATATTAAAGACATCCGTTTTGGTATGGTCATATTAAAATCAGCTCTGGCTTCGAGGTTATAAAACATTTATCTGAGTTCTGTCTCGAATCTCAGGATTTTCATTGGTCAAAAATCATTCTGTGCTTGTTTCTGACCAATCAAATACATTGTACCTGAGATCCAGGAATTTATGCTCATTAAATATATTTATAACCTCGGACCCAGTTTCTCCTTTGAACGCAGCATACATGTATACCATTCTTAAATAGTTGATGCTCACTATTTAGTACATAAGAAAGCAAAATGAATGCAATATATTCAAATTTTGTCCTTGGTTTTGATACTTATTTAATTCTCAGTATTCAACGGAAATTACAATGGGCGGAAGTCGACAGTGTAGAACATTATGGCAAAGTAGAGATATAAGACATGAGTGAGTGCTTGCATCCTTTCAAAACTATGATGCATAGCCAAAAATGCAATAGTACATATTACATTTCCTTAACACATTTTTCCATAGTGATTTATAACGAACATCAAAATTTGGTATGAAAATAAGACACGATTTATGCATAAAAAAATTGAAACCTTATACCAACATTTAATTTTATTACAAGTTATGCATAGCTCAGGTTGGACATGCGCATTAATAAAAGAAATCATATTATAAATAAGAAGTTACTTATACAGAAAAATAACATTTTTGTGAAACTTTTTCGAGTTTTGAATCAACCAATCGAGGAATGTGCGCATGCGCGTAGCTACAATTATTTTATTCATGACGGAGTTATTCATAAATGACACAAAAATGAATTAAATTTAAGACAATTAATCAAACGCGCCAGGTACTTCCGTTTTATGCAATTATTATGCAAATTTTCTCGAGTTGAAATATAATACCTTCTTTCTTCGGTTTTATTGCAAGTTGATGAGAAATTAGCATGATTTTGATGAGACTGTCGACATTTTAATTACTATTAAAACAGCATTCATAACAATACCTAAGAATTATTCATTTAATCGTAAGGCACCATCATTATAAACTAAGAATTTGCTTATAGGCACATTATGTCTTAGAAATGAATAAATATTTACTTCTTTAGAAAGGTCAAACATTAGTTTTATAACGTTTAAATAATGGTTTTAGATAATGTAAGATACTTGTTAACTTAACCAAAATATCACTAAATATAAAATAATGTGTCATTAAGGCAGCAAAATGTAAACAAAACAGTATTTTGACTTCTATAAGAAAGCTAAATCATTATAAATGTACATATTGTCAAAAAAAAAAAAACAGAGAAAAAAAAAAAAAAAAAAACATCAGAAGAAGAAAGAAGACAGTTTAGGTAATTGGCCATTGCGTAACTTCTTGGAAACTGTAAAAGAATACTGAAAATAAAATTATTTTGAGAAATAAAATTGACAGCATTTCCAGGGCATAATGTGCCTTTAAAGCCAAACATCCAGTGTATGCAATACTATATCACTAATATATACGGAGAATATGTTATTGAAGGTTTGTAAGTACATGTACACGTAAAGCTACAAGCGGTTCAAAAATGAAATAAGCCGCGTCACTACAAAACCAACATAATGGGTTTGCGACCAGCATGGATCCAGACCAGCCTGCGCATCTGCGCAGTCTGATCAGGAACCATGCTGTTCGCTTACAGACCCTATAACAAGTAAAGAAACTGATAGCGAACAGCATGGATCCTGATCAGACTGCGCGGATGCGCAGGCTGGTCTGGATCCATGCTGGTCGCAAACCCATTATGTTGGTTTTGTCGTGACGCGGCTCAAATAAATCATAATAGAATACTCGATGTGAAACAATGACATTTAATACATACGTGATCATTAAAGCAGCACGACTCCAGATTCATGCTAATTTTAATTAAAATTTTGAAAATTAAAAGTAAAAGATTGTAAGGTGAACAACGAAAGTAATTTACATATTGCAATAGGCAGGAACAATCCAGGCAGATCAACCAGAAAGAAGTCAAAATATGCAAAATAGCCCTTAATGTGTTAGTAACGCAGCAAAAATGTGGTGATAATTTTAATACTGCGAATCAGTCTTTTATCGAACGTAACACGTAAACTATAGCTTGAATCTTTAATATTTTTCCTTTTCTTAATCTGTGTACACTTTTTCAACAATTTTTCTTGAAGTAGTTTGGCTCATCTGGAGGCATGCAGCTTTAAAAGGACTTGTGTAAAACATGTCATGATGGATGACTTCTGAGAACTTTTCCGGCTTCGAACCAGCAACAGAGTACTCAAATAATTATAAAATGAATAAAATAATACCCATATAACACAAAATATTATCAATAATTACTTTTCAGGCACTACCCCAGATTAATATTGAGCAATTCCAAGTCATTGCTATGCAAAATAAGAATTTTGATATTGAAACCTCCCGGATAAATAATAGACATTCCCAAAGTCATTGACATACAAGCCTATGATGCATATTTAGAATTGAGATATTAAACACCCCCGAGTAACAATGGACACTTCCAATGTTATTGCAATTCAAGCTTTTGATGCAAAATTATTATTTTGATACTGAAATATCCCAGATTTATAATGGACAATTCCAAATTCAAAGAAGCACACGACACAAATCTAGAGATATCCGGCAAGTTTACATCTCTAATAGAGATATGCGTTTGTACCGGAAATAGTGCAAAGAATTAAATTATCCTGCGTTCTTTGGCATTGAGTAAAGCAGAAGATCTCAAAGGTTTTGGTAGCGTTGAATCGTGCCTTAAAGCCAAACAAGACAAATTTAATGAAAATAAAGAAATGGGAAGCCTTTAAGTACTGCACCAATCTTATATGACTGAATAAATTTAAATAAAATAAAAATGTAGAAACTTCCGTTTGTTTGAACAAGCTTATATGGACAGCAGTGATTAATGTTTGCTACCGGATGAAAAAATAAAGTTATAGTGATACATCTAAAGAAATGATCACATACGATATTGATATTGAAATCCTCAAAGACTCTACTACTCTACAGAAAAAAGTAAGCAATACCCAGGAATGACATACACCATTATTTACTACAAGCACTTTTTTTCGAAATCTCACGAAATAAAGACAACATCTACGGTTGCTTGAGAAATGACTTAAAAGATGTTACGATTAATTTACATTTAGACATACACATGTACATAGTTAGCTAAATAAGTTTCCCATATGCCCCAGACTATCGGCCCCTGCTACGTCGCTGGTCGTTGATCCAGCAACGGACAACTTAGTTCGCCTTCAACGTCGCCGATCGTAGAGCCGCAACGGAGGTCTTCTCATGCCGTCTTTCGTCGTAGATCTTCTCTAGGACCCAGTTCTTCGATCTGGGACACAGTAGACAATATAGAGGAAATGCACCTCTTCCGGGAGCAGCAGCTGTGTAGGGCCACACCCTTCGCCGTTGGTTAGGTCACACCAGCTAAGTGACCTAACTACGTCACCCATCTGGTGCGACCTATGTCTTCTAAGCGACGTGCACGCCGCGAAGGGAAGTCGGAAGTGACTTTTAAACATTTACGACTCTATGTTAGTCACAGGCACGGGAGTATCGGACCTGGGAAGAAAAAATATGACCAGATTGATAAAAAAAACTGTGTTCATCTTAAAAGTGTCAAAAAATTAAAAAAAAAATGTAAATAATGACCCCCTTTAAAAATATACTTAACTTATAGTATATTTTTAATGGGGTCATTATTTACATTTTTTTTTAAAAAAATTGACACTTTTAAGATGAACACAGGTTTTTTTTAACAATCTGGTCATATTTTTTTCTTCCCAGGTCCGATACTCGTGCCTGTGATGTTAGTTATACTTCAGATGGAAAACTTCAGACACTTTTGAATTTACAATATACGAGTATTTCTCTCTATTAAAACTTTGAGCTTTTACCGCGTACGCTAAATATCTTAAATGAGCTTTGTCCATCGTTCAGTCTTGGCAAAACAATCATCAAGTTTAAGGATTTTTTTTTAAAAATATGATCGTGGTCTGCACTGGGCGCATGTTAAAGTAGAATCTGTTGCCGCCGGCAGACAAAGTTAAGTTCATATCTTCACTATTATGCAAGATACTTTTTTAATATACATTGTATTAATCCAAATGCAATTTAAGACAGAACAGCTGGCACAAATGTTAAATTGTACTAGATACAGGTCTTCAAAATGGTTCAGGTAAATGAAGTAAAAATGTGCGTCATATAGGTAATAACTCTTTATTTAATATCTTTTAAAGTGCAAGCACTTAGTCATCATTTTGAAAGACAAAATTCACCTTTACATTAAAAGTACATGTAATATCAAAAATGCGGACAGGAACCATGAAACATTCATGTCCATGTTTAAAATAATTTGTTAGGTGTAATGCCGACATTAATCATTTCATGTACTTAAACCGCATGTATAAATAAATAAAACATGAATATTTTCTCTTGATATGAATATTTTCGCACTACAGTGAAACACACAAACTTCAACAAAGAGGTAATATTTCCCCCCTCTCTCTCTCATAGGTTAGGGCATGCTCCCAATCTTTGATGAAATATTTTCCTCCCTCTCACATAGGTTTGGGCATGCTCCCAATCTTTGATGAAATATTTTCCCTCCCCCTCTCATAGGTTAGGGCATGCTCCCAATCTTTGATGAAATATTTCCCTCCCTCTCTCATAGGTTAGGGCATGCTCCCAATCATTGATGAAATATTTTCCCTCCCTCTCTCATAGGTTAGGGCATGCTTCCAATCTTTGATGAAATATTTTCCCTCCCTCTCTCATACGTTAGGGCATGCTCCCAATCTTTGATGAAATATTTCCTCCCTCTCTCATAGGTTAGGGCATGCTCCCAATCTTTGATGAATATTTTCCCTCCCTCTCTCATAGGTTAGGGCATGCTTCCAATCTTTGATGAAATATTTTCCCTCCCTCTCTCATAGGTTAGGGCATGCTCCCAATCTTTGATGAAATATTTTCCCTCTCTCATAGGTTAGGGCATGCTCCCAATCTTTGATGAAATATTTTCCCTCTCTCATAGGTTAGGGCAATGCTCCCAATCTTTGATGAAATATTTCCCTCCCTCTCTCATAGGTTAGGGCATGCTTCCAATCTTTGATGAAATATTTTCCCTCCCTCTCTCATAGGTTAGGGCATGCTTCCAATCTTTGATGAAATATTTTCCCTCCCCTCTCTCATAGGTTAGGGCATGCTTCCGATCTCTGATGAAATATCTTCCCTCTCACATAGTTTGGAACATGCTACCAATCTTTTAAAAAAAGTCTCTCTCACAGAAATATTTTCCATTTCTCTCATAGTTTGGGGACACGCTCCCAATCTTTGAAGAAATATCCCCCCCCTCTCTCTCGGCAAGTTACAATCTTTTCCCTCTCTCATCCCTACTTTTCAGAATGAAATTAAAGTACCAGATAAATAAGGACAGCTATGTTGTCAACAGGATGCTTGTTTGTTTTTGGTGTTTGCATACTCTGTTACTTTAATGTTTTATTATTCTGTGCTCTTGTAAATACTGTAAGTTGTTGCTAAAATAGAATTGTTTAATCTGTCATTCTGTCCATCAAAGTTTTTTTTTCACAAGTTACAATACCTAAGACATTACCAGCTGCTATGTTGAGATATACATTGTATATATCATGAATATGTTTATTTATTTGTTTAAGCAAGGAATGCATGAATGGCCAACAACATGTGCAATACATGAAAATGCTGAACAAACACATGTATAAAAGACCATGACATGCTCAAATACACAAATGAGTAAGCAGATATTTCCACATTTCCCTTCAATAGCAGAACTGGTATAAAAAATCATTGCTTTAAACATACATGTAAAATGCTTAAAAACCGATACTTTGATTATCATTCAAACACATTGCAATATAATAATACATTAAAATTATACTTCTTCTAACTAATTGAAATTGTATGACTGAGAAATGAGTGACTTTGTCACAAAACATCATGTCACAAATGCTCAGTCTCATGATAGCGACCATTTAATGTAAAATTCTTCAATTCTTAATGGTTAATTCTCATATTTTTACTCGTTTGTCTTACCTTGGTCTTCTGCATGTGACCTTGACCTTGGCCACAGCAGAGACCTGAATTTAGTGCACAGCACTATGCCTTTCAATATTGAGCATATTGTGTGCTAAATTACATAACAATTCCTCAATGAATGTAGAACTATAGGCAAGTGTTTACCTTGCACTTCTAAGTGTGACCTTGACCTTTGACATGGAGTCTTGGTTAATTCGAAAGAACATTTGTGTCAAGAAATATGCATATAGATGATATATAATGCTTTGGACAAAATCTTTTAATAATTAATTTAATAAACATTGGTACTGTAACCTTGACATTGCATATATTGACCTGAATTATGCTGGCAGTACCAGTTTTCCACCTCTTACTGTGACCTTGACCTTTGCTCTAAGTCATGCCCACAACACTTGGTGTCATGATGGTAAACATATGTATTTAGTAATACTTTAATCCCTCCATGTATTTAGAATATACCAAATATCTTGTCATGCCATACATATCATATTTCCTATACCATAGCATATACCATATCATAAAATATCATACCATTAAATGTCATATATCCTATATGATAACATATACCATGCCATAAAATATCATACCATAAAATGTCATATATCCTATATGATAACATATACCATGCCATAAAATATCATACAATAAAATGTCATATATCCTCAGTCTATCATAACATATGTCATGCCATAAAATACCATACAATAAAATGTTATATATCCTATACTATAACATATATCATGCCATAAAATATCATACAATAAAATGATATATCATACACAACTTAGTAACCATATCCCAGTTTGCCAGAAAATGCTATAGTATGAATGCAAGGTAAATGGTACTCTTTTTTTACTTTGTTGTAACTCATTAAGTTTTAAATATTCAATGAAAATAATGATTTAAAGGAAACATAATTAAATAATCTAATCAATAATGTCTATCATTTGTCTAGCCAGAATAATTTGAATACTTCAAGTGTCTCACAAAAAACCTGTTTAAAATTCTAATTTAAAAAAAAACAACTTGCTTTAAAATTGATAAATGTTTACAAAAAGACAAAAGCTTTCCTTCAAACCAAAGAATCTTAGCTAAAATCAACTTTAGCTGTACCATTATAAGAAAAGACCTTAGCAAATTGCACACATTTTGAATGAGATTACCAGACCTTATGTTGAAAAAGAAGGCAACAAAATGCACTCTTTGCAAAAAGTGATTAAATGACATGTAATACTAACATTATATATAATTGTGTATGAAATATAATTGACTTATTTCATAAAAGTGTGCTTTTTTTTGAAGATGAATGTGGTTTAAAGTAATGAAATCAGCAAGCGAAAAAGTTTATATTCATAACAATCCTATAGCTTCGTTTTTGCTTTTCTACTTTTTCCCCCTAAAATAGTGCATTGCGGCCAGATTTTTTGTGGCCATCAACTACGGCTATAGATAGACCATAATTTAGTTTTTATGTTCAACTTTCATATAGAAACATATACTGGTGTATGCATGAATTCACTTGGTGAATGTTAATGTAAATGTTCTTTAGCCCCGAGACATTACAATGAAATATTAGCGTACCTTTTGTTTTAGACAGGGGGCCTGCGACAGGGTGAAGTATTACAACCAGTTCTTTTTTATGTATATTAACATGTGTGTGAAAATGAGCGTTTCTCACTTTACAAGGGAGGTTGTTCCTATGATAGATCGATATTTTTGTATATTTTAATGCTTGTCATTGTGTAAAAAACGTTAAAATATTCAGTTGTTCTGATAGAACAGGTGTCATTGTTATATACAATTAAAATCAGCTGAAAATTGCTGATTGGTTAAAAGTCAAATTGTTAATTTAAAACATTAAGCCTGGTGGTGTAGAAATCTTGAAGCTTTTCTGAATATATCTGGAGTCAGCTTCCTGGAACTAATCAGTACAGGTGTCATACTTATAAGGTAACATGGTTATGAACCAAGTACATGTAGGGCTTTAACATACCATCCATAGGTTAACCCATTACGTTATATAAACGCCTTTTTCACCCCCCCCCCCCCCTTTTGTTGTCTCAAATGGTGAAAAATGCCTTATTTAGACCCCCAACACTTGTTTTTGTTTGCGAAATGTTGTTAAAAAAAGTGACCTCTTTTTCGGCAGGGACCCCAATCAAAAGATACATCAGGGGGTTGCCAGAAGGGGGATGTACCCCCTTCTGTTTGGGGGGTTTGAAGGGGGGCGGAGTCCCCCTCATCGCCAAGAAAATTTTAGACTTGTGAGAGGCTGTAAATGACCCCAGATGGATCATAAGGTAACGTGTAAGCAACGCTGAAAAGCATTTGACTCTATCTCAATCCATTGAAAAGTTGCAGCACTTTGAAATCAATTTTGATGGAAAAAATCAACGCAAAATAGTGATTTTTGGCAATTATGAGCTGTCCCCTCGTTGCAATGGTAACAGAAAATTTAAGCCTGAGCATGTTGTTGCAAGGGCAATGGTCCAGTCAACATTTGTGCCAAGTTTGATTAGTGTTGAAGCAGTTTTTATAGTTTTAAAGCAATTTGAACTTGTAACGGGAGACTTTTCAATGAAAACAGCCATTTTTCACAAAATGCTCATGAAGTAATGGGTTAAGAAGAGGTAGACAAAATAACCACTAGGGTACCACTCCCCTTTGATATTGTTCTATTTTGGATAATATAATATTAAAACATTTAAAGGTGTATTGTGTGTCTATTGAATCAAATACAGTATATAGTTACATCTGTGTAAAAGGCCATCTTTCAATTAAATAGCATATAAAGAAAATGTGTCAATTATAACCAGGATTTTAGCTTCCCATTTTGCTCATTTATCCCTTTTTATCAAATATAGTAAAATATTCTTTTCTAGATTCTGGTTTTTTATCAAATATACATGTACAGTAAAATTCCCTTTTTCATTAAATTCTTATTTTATCAAATATACAGTGTACATGTAGAATAAAGGTTCCATTTTTCTTGAGACAAAACTGTCAACAAAGACAGCGTTTCCTTTTTTCATGAACTAGTCCTTATAGCAACTGATCTTTAGTGGGATCATTACAAACTGGAAGTCTATTTAGATATGATTGTTTATTTTGGTTGGTTTGTCTGTGATAACACCACCATACTAGCTTTTCTGGCAAAGGGAGACAACCAACTACATAGAACTCCTCATAATAAGACTGTCGTCTGCTTCATTAAAAGATGATACAATGTAGTGTAGATTGTTTGTTTTGTATGGTCTTTTGTATGTTTACTTTATTAGGCCTTCCCAGATAACAGCATTTAAACAGTCATACAAACTTTATAATAGCAGACGATGACCTTGACCCCACTGACCTTTTATAAACTAATCAGACTGCTTCTTTGCATAAACAAATCTGAAAACTTCAAATGAAATTCAAGCCAAAAAAAATCATTAAGTTATATTAAAATGATTTAGAAATACAAGTAAAGTTGCATTATTGATACGTTATGTCCTTTTTTCAACAACAGAATCCCAAAATCATTTAAACAATTTAATGTCAATCAAACAATAACAATTTTAAAAGCATTACAATAAGGGTTACTTCCCTTACTAAAAAATATTTTTTTGACTTTTTTGAAGAAAAAAAAAACATGACCGGCACCACAATTATTTGAGCACGATTTCAAAGTTTCAACTTTGAACACCCTTGAGACAAAATTTCTAAAAACATGAACAATTTTAATAATGCTGGTAATATACATGAACACTTTACCATATCATATAAATTAACTATCACATTATTCTGTTCTGTTCAAATGGATTTAACTCTTTCTAAACTAAATTCAACATCAATAAATAGGCCAAAATGTATCAATGTAAAATGTGTTAAATCAACACAAGAGCGATCAGTAATCACATGTGTCGCCTCATGATGGCCAATTTTATGTTGGGACAAGTTTTGTGACAGACGGACAGACAGACGGACAGTGCACAACTAGTCTTGGTACTGATCATTCCTGTAAAGTTTGGATAAAATTGCACCAGTAGTTTATGAGGAGTAGTCCGGACAAGCTTTTGTGTATCTGGCAACACACAGAAAAAAACACCTTTTTATCAAAGGGACATAACTCGGCCAAAAATCATTCAACCGGAAAACCCGTGCAATATGCGCAAGGACTTGAGCTACAGATCAATCCTGTAAAGTTTCATTGAAATTGCATTAGTGGTATAAGAGAAGTAGTCCGGACAAACTTTAAAAATAACAAGAACGTGTTTGTTAAACACTAATGCCCCCCGGCTCAGATTCTTGTCAGTAGCAATACTTCAAAAAATGTTTACCCATTCACTCAGTTATGGGCAGAAAAATCGCCAAAAAATTGTAGACACAAGTTTTATAACTTGACAAAGTCATGGCATTTTGTAATTGAGAAAAATATAAGTTGCCAAGTCATTGCTCTGACTTGTGAAGTTGAAAAATATTTAACTTCATGCAAGTTATCTTCCTACCAAATATGAAATACATCTGTCATTAAATAAAGGCTGTATGGACAAAAGGTGTAAAAATCTTTTTGAGCACTGGTGACCTTGACCCAAACTGACCCCTAACTCTATCCAAAAGAAGAATACCATGTAAGTTATCTTCCTACCAAATATGAAATACATCTGTCAATAAATAAAGGCTGTATGGGCAAAAGTGTAAAAATCTATTTTTAGCACAAGTGACTTTGACCCAACTGACCCCTTACTCCATCCAAAGGAAGAAAATACCATGCAAGTTATCTTTCCTACCAAATATGAAATACAACTGTCAATAAATAAAAGCTGTATGGGCAAAGTGTAAAAATCTATTTTTAGCACAAGTGACCTTGACCCACTGATCCCTACCCCAATCAAAAGGATGAATACGATGCAAGTTATCTTCCTACCAAATATAAAATATATCTGTCACTTAATAAAGGCTGTATAAGCAAATGTGTAAAAATCTATTTTAGCACTGGTGACCTTGACCCAACTGACCACTAACTCCATCAAAGTTTATGTTTCTATCAATTATAAATAATATCTGTCTATAGAATAAGGTCAATACACCTGTAACAAGAGCTGTCAGAAGGACAGCGCGCTCGACTTTTTTAGTGCTTGCCTATAAAACAAAACTTTGACAGTTAAGGGCACACAAGACTTTAACTAGGAATTTCTAAGTACAAATCAAGAAACATTTTCACAGAGTTATCTTCTCTTGCTTACAGATAGGTCTCATGATGGCACATAAGAACTCCAACTTCCAAAGTAATATCTCAAATGGTTAAGTCAACAAGTGGACAAGAATGAAAATTTTAACTGAGTTTCTAAGTCAAAAAGGGCCATAATTCAAATAAAATCCTTAACAGAATTACCTTCTCCTGCCCATGTTTTGGGACCATGAGGTAAACAAGTATTCCAACTTTCAATTTAATATCTCAACCAGTTCAGTCAAAAAGTTGACTGGTACAAAAAAGTTAACCAAGATTCTAAGTCGATAAAAGGCCTTAATTTTTAAAACAAATCCCTGACAGAGTTACCTTCTCTTGCGTACAGATGGGGGTAATGATGTGAAATAGCATTAAAAGTTTCAAAGCAATATCTCAAAGGGTTAAGGCAATAAGTGGATTTTACCCATATTCAATGTATTTTCTAAGTCAAAAAGGGGCATAATTCTGTCAAAAACCTTGACAGAGTTATGTCCTCTTGTCTGTTGATGAAGGTCGTGATGGTAAACAAGTATGGTCAGTTTCAAAGCAATACCTCCAATGGTTTTGAAATAAAGTGAGGTGGTACAAAAAACTTAACCAAGCTCAATACACTTTCTAAGTCAAAAAAGGGCCATAATTCTGTCAAAAACCTTGACAGAGTTATGTACTCCTGTCTGTAGATGGAGGTTATGATGGTGAACAAGTATGGTAAGTTTCAAAGCCATACTTGTAATACTTCTGAAATAAAGTGGGGTGGTACGAAAAACTTAACCAAGGTGTGACGCCAACGCTAACGCCGACGCCGACGCCGGGGCGAGTAGGATAGCTCCCCTTTTCATAGAAAAGTCGAGCTAAAAATGTAAAAATCTATTTTTAACATTGGTGACCTTGACATTGGTTACATTGACCTTGACCCAAATGACCCCATACTACACCCAAAGAAGGAGGTGTCTGTATTAAACTAAGACATCAACTAAAAAATAAAGGTTGTATGAGCAAAAAGGTTTATATTTATTTTATAAACCAGTGACCTTGACCTTGACCCTAGAGACCGCTTACTCCAAAAAAATTGGAGGACCATCAAAGGTATCCACCTACTAAATATGAAAGATATCAGTAAAGAAATTAAGCAATTAGGAGAAATTTAAGATAAATCCAACTTGCCGAAATAATTTAACCAGACAAGGCCCTATTTTCAAAGTGAAAAAAGGGAAATAACTGGGAAATATGGATGACACAGTTATATAACTTCGCAATATCATGTGCTTTGTATTGATAAGTAAGTGTGGAAATTATAAAGCCATTAGTAAAGATAGCACTTAAGATATTTCCAACTTGCCGTTATAGGTCAACCATTATTCACTTTCTAAGTGCTGAAAAGGGCAATAACTTGGTAAATATGAAAGCCAGAGTTATGAAACTTGCCCAGATCATGTACTTTGTATTGATTAGTAAGTGTGTAAACTTAGAAGCCATTGGTACAGGTAGAACTTAAGAAAAATCCAATTTGCCGTTCTAGGTTAACCTCCTACGGACAGACGGACGGACGGACGGACGGTTCAATTACTATATGCCCGGGGGCATAAAAATTATTAAAGGGCCATAACTCTGACAAAAATCATTGAACCGGAAAATACTGACAATATGCACAACAAGACATGGTACTGATCATTCCTGTAAAGTTTGGATGAAATTGCACCAGTAGTTTTTAAGGAGTAGTCCGGACAAGCTTTTGTGTATCTGGCAACACACAGAAAAAAACACCTTTTTATCAAAGGGCCATAACTCGGCCAAAAATCATTCAACCGGAAAACCCGTGCAATATGCGCAAAGACTTGTGCTACAGATCAATCCTGTAAAGTTTCATTGAAATTGCTTTAGTGGTATAAGAGAAGTAGTCTGGACAAACTTTAAAAATAAAATTTATTAAAGGGCCATAACTCTGACAAAAATCATTGAACCGGAAAATGCTGACAATATGCACAACAAGACTTGGTACTGATCATTCCTGTAAAGTTTGGATGAAATTGCACCAGTAGTTTATGAGGAGTAGTCCAGACAAGTTTTGTGACGGACAGACGGACGTTCTCACAGGACAGTAATTATGTGGCTACTCTATTGTTCTCTCTATTGTTCTTTTTAGCCACACAAAAGAAAATAGCCACATTAAAGCATTACGGAATGAATGACATCAAAGAGAAAGAACAGTTACCTATTGTCCCTCTAGCCACATAATTACTCTCCTGTGAGTGCGGACAGACAGACAGACGGACAGACAGAGGACGGAGAAGTGATCCCTATATGTCGCCACTACTCCGTAGAGGCGACACAACAATTAAACATGACTCAACTTGTCATTAATTTTACTGAATGAAACATCAATTAGATTAAATACAAATTAATAATTGATTGAACACCACTAATTTTGACATCATAATTATATTGATTTTAAATTGCTCTATCAAAAGTTCCTAAATTTAACACAATTCAATATGACTACAATTCAACATCATTAAGGATGTTTTAATTTGATGCCATTCAATATGCTAAACCTTGATTGATTAATTTAAATATGACTAATTGCACTCTGATCAATATGCCTAAATTTATCATTATCAAAAATGACTAAAATGATTATTATGCCTAAATTCAACATCATCAAATATGACTAAATTTGACACAGATCAATAAGCATTATAAAATATAACTGAATTCGACAATGATCAATATGCCAAAATATATTCTCATCACAAGTAAATATGCCTAACAAGATTGCATTTGAGAAAAATGCTATGCCACCGCATTAATACAATACTAAATAGTAGTGTAGGAACAGATTTTTTTTTCTATACAATTTTGAAGATTGTCATAATGCATATATCCCTGACCTTATAAATAATCTAATTTTTATTATCAGATTAGTGGTTAAATCTGTTGTTAACTCAACTAGAACTCCGCGAGTCGGATGTGTCGCCTTGTGAACAATATAGTTTAAGAGAAATGGCAAAGACAAAAATGAAATTTGAAAATCAACAAAGGGCAATAACTCAAAAAATAAGAAATGCAGATCAGCAGTTTCTGTGCACTGCACTTCTTATCAATAAAATCTGTCATTCTATTATGTTTCAAGTCTAAAGCCTTTATAATTTATGAGAAATGGCCTGGACAAAAATAAAGTATGAAAATTAACAAAGGGCAATAACTCAAAAAATAAGAAATGCAGAGTACCAGTTCTTGTGCACTGCACTTCTTCTTAATGAGATCTATCATCTTATGAAGTTTCAAGTCCATAGATTTTATACTTAAGGAGAAATGGCCTGGACAAAAATAAAGTATGAAAATAAACAAAGGGCAATAACTCAAAAAATAAGGAGTACAGAGTACTGGTTCTTGTGCACTGCACTTCGGGTCATTATGAGAAGCATGCATACCAAGTTTGAAGTCAATCCGACTTATAATGACTGACTTATGCTCCGGACAAGCTTTAGGGGACGCAGACGCCGACACCGACAACGACAACGACACCGACAACGACGCCGCCGACAAAAGTAACCCCTATATGTCGCCTTTTTCAAGGCGACACAATAAAAGATCAGAGTAGGAATATATCAATTAATGCACGTGAGTCTAGTGAATTTGGTTGAGAATGTCATATTTCACACAGCCTAAATTTCATGACTACATCAAAGGACAACACAGTAAGACACTTTATCAAAATCTAGGTCAGCTGAAATGAAAGTTCACTTTACATCTTAATCTGTGCACATGGTTCAAATTTCATAGCTGTACATCAAAGGACAAGAAAGTAGGTCACATCATCAAAATCTAGGTCACCTGATATCAAAGTTCAATTTTACAACTAAAACTGTGCAACAAGGTCAAAAATTTCATTGCTGTACATCAAAGGAACAAGAAAGTAGGTCACTGTCCCCTTGGGCAAGGCAAAGTTTTGGACCCAAGGGTTTAATTTCAAAACAATTCTTGATACAGGTCCACCAAACAAACATTTCAAGTCAAATATCTAAGCTGTAGCTTTCTTCCATTCAGAAAAAATTTGTTTTTATTTTTCTGTTTTACTATGTGTACATAATGAGAATCACTTTGCCCCGGGCAGGGCCAATTTTGACACCAGGGGAAAAATTTGAACACCTGGTGTAGAGGACCTATAGATGATATTATATAGCAAACATCAAAGCTCTATGTCTTGTACCTTCAGACAAAAAATATTTTTTTACTATATGTTTACATAATGAAATCAATGACCCCTGGGCGGGAACCAATTTTGACCCCAGGGCTATAATTTGAAAAATCTTGGTAAAGGTTCAACTTCGCAAAGTCTCATGCCATATATTTAACCTCTAGCCTATGTCAATTCAAAGAAGAAATTTTTCAATTCAGAGAAGAAAATTTTTCAAGTTTTTTACTTTATACATATAAGGAAACTATCGCCTCTGGCGCAGGGGCAATTTTAACACTAAGGGCATTAATTAAAACAAACTTTTGTAGAGGACCCATAGTTGATATTATATACCAATATCAAAGCTCTAAAGCCTTGTTACCTTCAGACAAGAAGATTTTAGAATTTTTTACTATAGTGTACATAGTGAAAATCAATGACCCCTGGCAATGGGGCCAATTTGGACCCCAGGGCTATAATTTGTACAATCTTGCTAGAGGTTCACTACACAATGTTTCATGCAAAAATATCTTAACTCTAGCATTTGTAAATTAAGAGGAGATGATTTTTTAAGTTTTCACTATATACATATAAGGAAAACCTATGGCCCCCGGGCGGGGCTAATTTTGACACTAGAAACAAAATTTGAACAACTTTGGTAGAGTACCTATAGATATCATTTAACAAATATTAAAGCTCTAAGCCTTGTACCTTCAGATAAGATTTTTTGAGTTTTTTACTATTATGTATATATTGAAAATCAATGACCCCCGGGGCGCGGTCAATTTTGACCCCAGGGCTATAATTTGAACAATCTTGCTAGAAGTTCACTTCTCAATGTTTCATGCAAAATATCTAATCTTAAGCATTTGTCAATTGCTAGAAGAAATTTTTTAAAGTTTTACTATAAGTTTTTACTATATACATATAAGGAAAACAAATGACCCCCGGGGCGGGGCAGATTTTGACCCCAGGGCTATAATTTGAACAATCTTGGTAGAGGTCTTCTAGACAATGCCTTATGCAAAATATCTAAGCTCTAGGCCTTTTGGGTCTTTACAAGAAGGTATTTTAAGTTTTTACTATATGTACATATAGTGAAAATCAATGACCCCTGGGGCGGGGCCGATTTTGACCCCAGGGCTATAATTTGAACAATCTTGGTAGAGGTCTACCAGATAATGCCTTATGCAAAATATCTAAGCTCTAGGCCTTTTGGGTCTTTACAAGAAGATTTTTTAAATTTATTCTTATAATTCCTTTTGGTTGCCATGGCAACCAGATTTCTGCATGGAATGTAATTCTTTGAACAACTTTGGAAGCCCTTCACCCAAGGATCAATCCTGCCAAGTTTGGTTGAAATTGGACTAGTGGTTTTTCACAAGAAGATTTTTTAAGTTCACTATATAATCTATATAACACACACACACACAAACAAACACACACACACACACACACACACACACACAGAGGTGAATCGCTATATGCCACCGCATCGCAGATGCTGCGGTGGCATAAAAAGAACACGGATAAATATGCCTAAATTGATTTATCATCATTAAATGTGACTAAATTTGACACTGTTCAATATGTCTAAATTTAACATCATCATATATGACTGAATTTGACAATGATCAAAATGCCTAAATTTATCCTAATCACAAGCAAATATGAATAAAAAGGACATTCAAATTGCCTAAATTTATCATCATTAAATATAACTAAATCGGAGTATGATCAATATGCAAAAATATAACATCATTCAATATGACTAAATTAAACACCAATCAATGTGGCCTTAATTCAAATATGACTGAATTTGACACTCTTCAATATGCCTAAAACTTTAATCATTAAATATGACTAAATTTTTCTATAAATATAATTATATTTAACACCATAAAATATCAATCAATCAAACAACATAAAACATGTATATAACATAATATTACATCATTAAAAATGATAATTTGCCATTATTAATTGCGCATAAATAACCTAATTTTTCATGTGACTAAATTATTCATAATATGAAAGGATTAAATTGAATACCATCTTGGAATAAATTGAACACATCAGATGTGACTTCATTGATTAAATCATGAATAAATATGACTAAATAAAACATACCTGGACTTAAAATAGGGAAAACAAAATTTTTTTAATTGAATTCTAAATATAAACTTTAAAAATTTAACAACAATTGTACATTATTAATCATAATAAAAAGTAATTTGGAACACATTTCTACTTTTCATCACCTTAGTGCAGTAATGGCTTAACTCCTATTAGATTATACAAGAAAAAGTACAAAAAAAAAATAGTCCATTTTTTCAACATGCAATTGATATAAGTAGAATCGTAACATTATGAAAAATATTGAAAAAAAAACTAAATATTACAAACTTTAATTGAGCCAGATATTCGTTATAAATGAATAAAAAAAATCAGTAGTGACTTGACTTTAAATTTTGATTAAAACTCATTCAAAAATCTAAATTAATATGTTATTCTATTCTAGTAACTAGCAAAATATACAAATAATAACAAATGCTCATAAAAACTGAATAAGAAAGATAAAAATCATGAACAATTCTTTCTCAAGCAAGTATAAGATCTAGTTTAAAGGAGTTCAAACTAACTTCCAAAACCCTTAAGACATAAATTTGAACATCTTACAAAGATCTGATAAAGAGAAAAATCTGTAAAGGATATGAAAGAAATATACAAAACTTAAACTGAAAATCAATTTTTTAAAATTGCAATTCTTAGCCAAATTTAAGTTTAAAGTGTTTAAGCACTTTTCAGTCTTAGGTATTTTTTTAAAAATATTCTAGAAAAACAGAGTGAGAAAATGATCTGAAATTTTGCAATCCAGACTATTATTAAATGATACACAAATCTTGAAAAATCTGTCCCTTCATGTCAACAAAAAAGGCTTTTTCTCTAAGATATAAAATACAGGTAAGGTGACAAATTGAACAAATAAACAACAATGTTTCATAACAAATAACTATGTCCCTACAAGTAATCTCCCTTGAATCTTCTTGAAATTAACCCTAAACCTGCAGAATTTGTATAATGGAATTGCCCAGCTTTGAATTTGGACCAGCCAATTGAACTTTTAAGGGATTTCAATATAAAAATACAAACATTTTAGCTGCCAACAGTATAGGGCCAGGTCAAACTGCACAAATGTGAAAGCTGATTTGGCATTAAGCTGGTGGCAAAGGTTTATTATATTTGTTTCCATAAGGATATGGGATAACAAGGAGAACAAACTACATTGTGTTGTCGGAAAAACGTCAAAAGACTGCCATTTCACAGCAGTAACGCATCCCAAGGACCCTCAAAATTCACCAATTTAGGATTCCCATTCCTTTATGGTAATTTGGTGACTTTGGTTTAAATAAAACTTAATCTTATGTTTTATTTAGGCACTATTTCTATACAAAATACCATGTATACAGGCTCTACAGTTTTATTTCTAAGGTGGCTGTCCATGTAATAGAAGCCTACAACTGAAAATTATGAACAATTCATTATCGATAACAGTCACTGAAAATATGTTTCCACATGACCTGCCACCTCTTAAAATTGTCAATGGATTCCAAAAATCTCTCAAACATGGGAAAAAATTCCTCTCTGAAATTCCTAGGGAAACCCCCGCAGATGTGCAGCCTGGACTGGCTCTATACCAGTGGCAAAAGATACTCACTTACAATCCTAGCAGGCTAAAAATAACTGATACACAAAATACATGTTGTAAAATTTGTAGAACAAGGGAAGTAACTCTTATCATTTAAATATAAAATATTCTTTAATACTATAAATATAAAATATTACCATGTTAGGATGAACAGCAAGGGAAGTAACACTTATCACATAAATATAAAATAATTTTCAATACAGTAAATATAGAATATAACCATGCTGGAATGAACACATCCGTCAAGAACCAAAACATTTAAGTTCACAACATCATAAATCACAGCATGGTGAAAATAACAAAAATAAATTTAAAAGTGCAGTCAAAATTCAAACACATGAACAAATATATAAATTGTTAATATAAGCAAGCAAACTCTTTTTTCAAAATGCAAACCATAAAAAATTTAAGTATTGGGTTTAATATTTAATTAATAAACTTCATAATAATGTTAAAAAAAAACAGCTTTGGTTTACTTATCATAAATCGTTATAATTAACTATGAGGTAGATAGGGATATTTGGCAAATTTTTTCTATTATTTCCCTTTTTATCAGTTATTTTTTCCCCCAATTATTTCATTTATTATATACTTATAAATGAAATATTGAGAAATATTGATAAAATAAAATGCGTATTTTCATTTTCCGTATTTTTACTGTAAAAATTTATTTTTCACTGCAGTGAAACATATTTTCCGTATTTTCACTGGTGTCTTGCCGGACTACTTTCTTTTAAATTCTGCCAGTACACAAAATTTAAGGAAAAGTCTTTCAAATTTTAATGTCAAAAAAAGAAAAATGTATATAATAAACAGAAAATTCAAGTTTTTTCTATAAATACATGATTTATTTTCATCTTGTGGCATGAAAATTACCATATTTCACTCGTGGCTACCGCCACTCATGAAATATTTATTTTCATACCACTCGATGAAAATAAATCATGTATTTATAGAAAAAACTTAAATATCCTCTATTTAATATGCTATGATGTCTTTTATTTTGGCAGATTTGGATATTTACAAATGTAACTCAACAATAGACTTACTCCGGAATTAAGAATATTTAGGTTTTTTCCAGGTAATCCAGGTGTACATACAAAATTTTACAGTTAGAGCTTCGAAAAAAAAAAAGCTCAACAGATTGACCAATCTGTTGTGACTGGTAGTGCACTGTGAAGCTAAAAGTTTGTTAGTACTGGGGGATTAGCTCGGAAAAACCCACATTTTGCTAATTTCAGGATAACATCTATTTTCAAGTAAACCCTTTCTACTTATCTCCCTTTATATAACTTTATAAATTTTTTTTCAATGCAGAACATTTTAAAACTATCTTATAATGTGCACTTATTCCTAGTTGTCTTTAACTTTCACGCAGGCTTGGATATTTGCCTTAAAGGGAAGTAATCAAAATCCTGTATTCACTTCCCTCATTACATCCCTTTACAATGATTTACCATATTCACATGAAAAAACAACAGTCATTTTTATAAATATTTACAATAAATAAATATTTACAATAAATAAGCACACTACCTGATAAGACATCAGTATTGTTTTATATCTGATTAACAACATTATTCCAAGACAAGATAACTTTAAATCTTGCTAAAAATATTCACGATGTGGCAATAAAATAACTTCAATTATTAGCACCATGAGAATAAATTTTGTATTACTCAATATGTAAACTACAACATTTATTTTCATACTTTCTTGAAACTGAGTAATTAAAATTGAATAATTGAAGTTGAATAACTGAAACTAAAAAACTGAAACTGAATAAATGAACACAAAATAAATTGAAACTGAAAAACTTAAACTAAATGACTGAAACTGAAAAACTGAAACTAAATAAATTGAAACTTAAAAGACTATAACTGAATATTTGAAACTGAATAACTGAAACAGAATAACAATAAATCTAACAAAAACAGTAGCGCCCATCTAATAATGCCTTTTTCACAGTAAATATATTGTTATGTAAAACAATATAAAAAGTTAAATTACTGTTGTTATTGCTGTTGTTTTAAACATGAGACAAGCAACAATATGTATTCTACATGTATTACAAATAAAAAAGCAATCAAATTTGACTTAGCTAACAGACTAGCAACAAAATCGAGACAAAACAGGATTTCTTCTTTTTTTTCAAAAAATGAACTAGAAAGATAACATCTTTTAAAGTAATTTTCAGTTGTTTGGCTAGCATCATTTTGTGTTTTTATCTTCAGAAGCAATTCTCATTTTTAATGATCAATGTTGTACAACATACTCAGTTTGTTTGATTATTTTTTTTCATTAACTTTTTGGGGTTGGGTTTTAAGTCCCACTTACACTATACAGGTCATATGGACTTTTTTAAAGCTTTGTTAGTAGAGAGAGACACCAGGTGCCTCTCCATGCATTTTTTCATACACTAAAAGGTAACAAAAAATGTATCTGAATAAACCAGTATACCAGCCATGACCTACATGTAGTATGAAAGAAATGTCTTGCAAAGGAAAGAGCCTTGCAAAGTGGAAGCCCCATATAGTGAATAATGAATCATTTTGCCTATATATGGAAAACTTCTGGATATATAAGCTTAAGGCTGTTTTAAGAGTGAATTTTCAATATTTGTGGAAAATCCAACTTATATAACTCTGTCCACAAATTTCAATGAAAAAGCTATAACTTATTTTGGTGCGTAACGTAAAAATATGCAAGAAAAAATATAAGATAAAAAGCCTAATTACTAAATCCTCACTATGCATCAATACAGCAAGTGGTACCCGGCATCAATTAAACATCCTTTGCATGTCTAAGAGCCAGTGGTTCCCGGCATCAATTAAACATCCTTTGCATGTCTAAGAGCCAGTGGTACCCGGCATCAATTAAACATCCTTTGCATGTCTAAGAGCCAGTGGTTCCCGGCATCAATTAAACATCCTTTGCATGTCTAAGAGCCAGTGGTTCCCGGCATCAATTAAAACATCCTTTGCATGTCTAAGAGGCAGTGGTTCCCGGCATCAATTAAAACATCCTTTGCATGTCTAAGAGGCAGTGGTTCCCGGCATCAATTAAACATCCTTTGCATGTCTAAGAGCCAGTGGTACCCAGCATCAATTAAACATCCTTTGCATGTCTAAGAGGCAGTGGTTCCCGGCATCAATTAAACATCCGTTGAATGTCTATGAGCCAGTGCTTCCCAGCATCAATTAGACAGTGGTTCCCTGTCAGCTGGACCCCATTCCCGCAGTACAACCATAGCAGTGGTTATCCACGGTAATTTCTGCTCCCTCTAAGTCAGAACACGATTCTATGTCATATATAGTTCTCTTACCTTGAAAAAAGAGTAGATAAAAAATTTACTAGTTTTAAAGATATATTATGCTCATCTTTGGGTAAAATATTTTTATCTAAGAAATATATTGAAATCCATGAAATTCTTACTGAATATGTTTAATTTGAATAAAATAATGAATAAACTATATATGGGAAGCTGTGTTCCCTATTACATGTCAAGTAAGAATGGTCCTTTCTTGAGAAGGCTGCCAGTTTTTTTTTAAATGACGTTATATATTCATATTGTGACCACCTATAGTGTGTAGAGTTCAAAACATTACATAGCTACTTAAAATGAAGTTGGCAAATGTTTATTTTATACATACAAAGAGACTGTGTAGCAATAATCAATTTTTTCAAAAATAAAATTTGAGCATAGTATATCTTTAATGAATACCAAGGTTTATCATGTTTATATACTGGTATTTCTTTACATACCATGGTTTATTTAATAGTATACCATGGTATTTCATTACATACATGTACCATGGTTTATTTATTGGTATACCACGGGTATTTTTATACAAACAATGGTTTATCTAGTAAAGATATATATGATGGTTTATCTAAATGCATACCATAATTTAGCTAAATACCTCCCATGTTTTTTACACTTGAGACAATATCATTTAAGATTTAAACTTTTCCTGCAGAAATAAAGACTATCTGTCTGAGATAATGCAAGACAGAAATGTAACTAAAGAAATTTATGAATAAATAATTGATATTAAACAGGCAATGTAAACACTAAATAACTGACTGACTTTTATAAAAGTGCATTGCAGGGGTGGGCCAATCACTATTGTTGTAAGAACTTGGGCAGGCCCTTTAGCTTTTTTTATTTCGAAATCAATTTGTTTCTCTGTATATTTACATTTATACATGTATATTAGCAATTAAAAAAATGTTTAAATATAAAATTGCATTAATAACATTAACTCTTAGCTTACTGGCAGGTACAGAATCTACCAATGTGACCAGTGCCCACCAAGATCAGTGGGCATGTCCTAGTTGTTCTTGGATCATGGTCTGCATTGTTCATTATTTAGTTAGTACATATATTTACATTTTCCATCAAAACAATGTGGTGGCTGAATTGTGTTATGGTGAATTCAAAGTGGCCTACGGTCATGATCTGGAGGTTAAACTACAAACACCACCATCATGTTAAGAGTTTCTTTCAGCTTTATATTCAATTTACAATATTTTAATATTTTCAAGCACAAAGAATAGGCCCGAACCTGAATCTGCTATCCTTAGGTCCAACTGCTGATTAAAGTCACAATCGTACAAATCTCCGTTCCAGTTCACGCTCAAGTGGTTACGACACATTGAACTGTCGACAGTATCCAGGTTATAGTTCCGTACCAACAGTTCCATGTAGTCATTTAACTCATTTCTGTAAGTAAATAATATTCTTAAGTTACATGAGGTAAATGTATGAGTGATCAGGACCTGGCCTTAAAACTTATCTCAGAGTTCTGTCTCAAATCACAGGATTTTCATTGGTCAGTGTACATTGTGTGCCAGTTTCTGACCAATCAAATACCTGAGATCTGAGTTTGAGCTAAGAACATTTCTTTATAACCTCATGCCGAGGGCTTTTTTTTGCACAAATATGGGTCCTTCCTTTAGTTTTTGGGAAAAAATAATATCATGGTATTTTTGCAAAAGAGGAAGAAAAAAAATTTGATGCAAACTGAACTTTAGAGGAAAAACTACCTGGTGTTAAAGAATTTTCTAGAAGGGAAGCAGCCTACAAACGGTCCCTGGTTTAGGATGAAAAACATTTCTGTGGACTAAAATAAATTGGGGTTCAATGGCAATCGGCTGTAAATTTTCATCAAAATAATCAAAGTTTTGCCATTCTGTTTGAACCACATAAAGTAAGTCTTCCTTGAATTTAGCTTTTAACCAAAATGCCTTGAGAAAATTCAAGAATACATTACAACCTTAAAATTAATGGCATCTTAATTGCTTTAATATTGAAACTTTAGATAAACTGAGATTCACCTTCTGTATAAAAAGTCAGCAAATCTTTTTATAGGCATATTGGTGACTGTAAACAATCTGTTGAAACATATTCCAAACACTGATTGCAACTCTTCCTTGTATTTGTCTTCCAGAGCCTGTTGTGGTGGAGGTAAAAATGCACCTGAAAGGATAGATCTTGTTCGTTCACAGGATAGTTCTTGTAATATACATGTAGTTAGTAAAAAGTGATCTCTTACAAAACTGGGTGATTTTCTTTGAAATGTAATTTACTTTAACTGTTTTCAACATATTTGAAAAGGGCAAAACTTAAGCTCCAATAAATTGCTTCTATATATGACCAAAGATAAAATACAGTGTAACACAAGCATGGAGGCCCTCTGTACAGCAATAACCTAAGGACCGTCTGTAGAGCAATAGCCTCAGGCCCTCTGTAGAGCAATAACCTCAGACCCTCTGTAGAGCATTTACCTCAGACCCTCTGTAGAGCAATAACCTCAGGTCCTCTGTTGAGCAATAATCTTAGGTCCTCTGTTGAGCAATAACCTTAGTTCCTCTGTAAAGCAATAACATCAGGTCCTCTGTAGAGCATTAACCTCAGACCCTCTGTAGAGCAATAACCTCAGGCCCTCTGTAGAGCAATAATCTCAGACCCTCTGTAGAGCATTAACCTCAGGCCCTCTGTAGAGCAATAATCTCAGGTCCTCTGTTGAGCAATAACCTTAGGTCCTCTGTAAAGCTATAACCTCAGGTTCTCTGTAGAGCAATGGCCTAAGGGCCCTCTGTTGAGCAATGGCCTCAGCTCCAATAAATTGCTTCTATATATGACCAAAGATAAAATACAGTGTAACACAAGCATGGAGGCCCTCTGTACAGCAATAACCTAAGGACCGTCTGTAGAGCAATAGCCTCAGGCCTCTGTAGAGCAATAACCTCAGACCCTCTGTAGAGCATTAACCTCAGGCCCTCTGTAGAGCAATAATCTCAGGTCCTCTGTTGAGCAATAACCTTAGGTCCTCTGTAAAGCAATAACCTCAGGTCCTCTGTAGAGCAATGGCCTAAGGGCCCTCTGTTGAGCAATGGCCTCAGCTCCAATAAATTGCTTCTATATATGACCAAAGATAAAATACAGTGTAACACAAGCATGGAGGCCCTCTGTACAGCAATAACCTAAGGACCGTCTGTAGAGCAATAGCCTCAGGCCCTCTGTAGAGCAATAACCTCAGACCCTCTGTAGAGCATTAACCTCAGGCCCTCTGTAGAGCTATAACCTCAGCTCCTCTGTAGAGCAACAATCTCAGACCCTCTGTAGAGCAAAACCTCAGGCCCTCTGTAGAGCAATAACCTCAGGCCCTCTGTAGAGCAATAATCTTAGGTCCTCTGTTGAGCAATAACCTTAGTTCCTCTGTAAAGCAATAACCTCAGGTCCTCTGTAGAGCAATGGCCTAAGGGCCCTCTGTTGAGCAATGGCCTCATGCTAGGGGCCCACTGTAGGGCAATAACCTCAGGAATTCTTTAGGGCAATAACAGAATGAATCATTTCCAAAGCAACACATAATAAATTAAGCCTCTCCCCAGTAGAGCCACAATCAAAACCTTTTTGTACCAAAGTTTATACTGTACTGCACACAGACAAAAATTGTGTTATGGCAACATATATATTAAACAGCTGTATTTCAATCTAAAACTCCTTTGTTTCTCTCTTACCTAGTGGATTATAGACAAGATCTAGATGCAGTCCTGTTCCAGGCTTCCCGTAGCCAGCCTCATTTAACATGAGCAATGCGTGTATACTTCTGTCAAACACTCCACTACCTCGCTGGGTGTTTACATTCTTAGCACTATAACACGGCAGAGATGCTGCAACATGCAGTTCATTGTCAGCAAAGAATTGAACTGTATCCTCCTGACCTAGAGAAACAAAAAAAAATAACTTTTGTCATATTTGAAAAAAAATAAATAAAAGGACTGCAGGCTCTATGCTTAACTATTACATGTATCAAGTGTTCTCCCTAAAGAGCCAGTGAAAATATTTTGAGAGAAGCAAGTAGTTTAGTACTGCCGTGTAAATTTTAAAACAATTTTATATATCATGGTTCAGCAAATTCAGATGGCAATATATATATATCTACAGCTAGGGATTTCAATGATTTATAGAGAGCACAGACTATTTGGTACATGCATTTCATAACCTACAATTGCAGTCTAAACTAAAGGCATTTTATAGATCTTAAGCTGAGATGTTTTCAGGGCTGAACTACTTAAGAAAGAAGAGTTCATACAGGTTCATAATAAATCATACAGCTTCTATCCCTGAGTGGTTAGGGTCTTTGACTTGCCCCACACAGCTGTGGGATTGAATACCACCATAGACTTTGGATTTATTCATGTGAGGAAGCTATCAAATAGCTTACAGAATACAGAGCGTCAGTGTTGTAATCATGTTGTATGTAGGTTTATACTTTTGAATTCTAAAAATATGTTAATACCTGGTTCTAGCAATGAGGTTAGATTGCTCCTAACTATCACAGATTTGTTAAGCTGCCTTCCGGCAACAGCGAGATGTCGGAATTCATCATTCAGTTCCGGTGCTCCACCTGTTTGCGATTTAAAATAAATACAAATTTTAAAGTTATTTTAGTTTGACCCTTAAAAATTATTCTTAATTTTAACAGCAGTCAATAATGCAATTCTTCTAAAACTGGCATATTGCTTGATTTATACATGTTACAGAGTAAAATTATCTCCATAGTTTTAACATTTTATTAAAATTTCATAAAATAATGATTTACAATAATTCTAAATTAATGTTACTGACTGTACAGTAATATTCAAAAAATATATACATGTATGTACATGTAGCACTAATCAACAAGATAAACAACTAACACAAGTATCATTTATCATAAAGTTTAGAAAAAATATGAGAAAACAATTCCTAATCCTCAATTTGTAGGCAATTAGGCAATACCTGTGATATCAAGGGTGTGAACATTGGGACTATTTTTCAGCACATGAATACATCTTTCCGCTGTCTGCTTATTCATCATTTCCTTCCTCCTTGGTGAAGATTCAACATGACAATGGTTACACGCCTGATTACAGTACAGCCCTATATTCACTTGCATCAACTCTACTGTATTCTTCCTCAGAATCTTGTCTTGTACTGGAAACAAGTAAAGGAAATACTTTCAGGAGAGAAGATTTGTTTTATATACATCAAACAATATTTGCTTTAATCTGTAACAAAGGGCAATAACTCTGAATAGAAAACAGATATATTAGAACATTAAGGGCAATAACTCAGAACAGAAACAGACATATTAGAACACTAAAGGCAATAACTCTGAACAGAAACAGACAAATTAGAACACACAAGGCAATAACTCTGAATAGAAACAGACAAATTAGAACACAAAAGGCAATAACTCTGAATAGAAACAGACAAATTAGAACATTAAAGGCTATAACTATGAACAAAAACAAACATACCAGAACATTAAGGGCAATAACTTTTAACAGAAACAGACATACTAGAATATTCAGGGCAATAACTTTGAACAGAAACAGACAAACTAGAAGATTAAAGTCAATTGCTGTGAACAGAAACGGACATACTAGAACATTAAGGGAAATAACTCTGAATAGAAACAAACATATTAGAACATTAAGGGCAATAACTCTGAACAGAAATAGACATACTAAAACATTAAGGGCAATAACTCTGAACAAAAACAAACAAACATATTAGAACATTAAGGGCAATAACTCTGAACAGAAACAGACAGACAAATGGTATTGTCTAGATTTAAAGATGGACAAGTCCATTTAAGATATTTAAAGCATGGTAAGGATTTTATCATTTATATTATTTACAGTTTTTCTCAGAAGACTTTAAAACTCACGATTTCCTTTGAAATGCTGCTTTAAACTTTCAAGCTTAAATGGACCCAACATTTCTTTTGAACCATCCATGTAGGGGACAAGAGTGACTTAAAACATAGTAACCTTAACCACTTGAAAATGGATTTGTTGTAAAAAATATGTTAAAGTAATTTAAGTGCCAGTCAAATAAACTAAATTTAGACTTTTATGATAAATACAAATATACATGTATAATAATACCCTCTATTCCTTGCTCTAACTTTTTTTCTTTCCAAAATTCCAGGAAATCGGGTATTCCAATATAATCTAAAGCTCTTTGCCTTTTCTTCCTTTCCTCCCTAGTTAGTTTCTTTTGCCCTAATCTTTTCAGTTCAGCTGCTGTAATCTTGAACTCTTCATTTTCATCCATTTCTTTTAATGTATCTGGGATAAGTGAAGTCTGAAATTTAAAGTGAATCAATGTTAACTAATGTTTAGATAATACAGAATTTATATAAGTTTAATAAATTGAGTAATAACTTACATGTATATAGGCTTATAGACACACTCTGAACCAACCAGTTCATATTATGTCAGAATGTGTGTGACCTTTTTCTTGCTCAGAGTGGCGGCGTGGCTGAGAGTGATTAATGCTTCAAACTAGTATTCTAAGGATTGCTGACCGTGTTGGTTCAAACCCTATCAGGTGCAAATCGTTGTTTCCTTGGGCAAGAAACTTAACTCTACATTATTGTTTTGGGGGATATCAATGTCACAGGGTAAGACAAATGTGCAGCCTGACTGCAACTCCGGACCCAGGATCCTCGTAATACCGAACAGCGGCTCTACCGACTGGGCTATCAAACCATTTACTCACTATCTCCCCTAAATAGTGAACAGTTCTGAACCATGAAATACTCCCCCGCTATATTGAATTTCTGATGGGTACAGAGAACAATGTGATATACCATCACGGTTCCCCATTGGGTGCCAAATGTCACAAGGTGAGAAAAATGTGCAGCCTGACCGGGACTTGAACCTGGGACCCTAGGAATACCATAATGCAGCTCTACGGACCGAGCTATCCTGCCGCTTACACACTACCTCCCCTAAATAGTGATTAGTTCTGAACCGTGACTTGAAGATGAAAAAAAGTCAGCCAACGGTATAGCCCTAGGCCAGACTTCACAGATCTTGATGTGCAGGCTGGCCAGGCTATATACTGGTGGCAACGCAGGGCGGCCAGTCTCTTTCGGTTCCAGCAGTGAAAGGGTTAAATTAGTATCATGATATTTGATTAGCTCTTTATCTTATTCTGATAGAACATTCACTTTAATACCTTTGTTCTGGCTTTCAAATCTAACAGGCCTTTCCATTTATCCTTATCATGGCCTGGGCCTGATGATGCTGGCTTGGCAACTGGTCTGTTTAATTTGTGCTCATGTACATTTATATCTGTATTGTAGTCTGGCAAATCTGGGGAACTCTTTGTACTCCATTTTCTCATTAGACATAATGTGCTTGAATTTTGTGACAAGCGTATTTGGCCTATTGATGATGAGATCTTATGTCTTGCAAAATGCATTTCTCCAAGAATTTGTAAACATAAGAGTTAGCTCCCTTTTAGTCGTATGCCTATCAAAAGTCAATAAAATATTTTTATTTCGTAAGCATTAAACCATCACTTGTAGTCCCGTTTGTATTTCGATATTAATGCTAATATTCCCTTCAACCAAACATGAGTGACACTCCCTGTGAATCTTGACAAACTCGAAAATAAACTTGCAATCCGATTTCCGTACTATGCTTTGTGTATGACGTCATCAGTTCGTGTGTTCGGAAAAGTCTTCAAAGCTTGTTTGTATTTTACAATTTTCTCCTTTATTATTTTAGTTTTGTACGTTGTTTTATACGTTTTTTTTAAACGCAATTTATGAATATCGTGAATCTTTACAGTACTTAATGTTTAACATGAAAACTATACAAGATACTGACATCTTTGTACTTGCATACAATTCGGATATCTTCAATTCGGACTGAAATTGACAAGGCAGCTACTGAGCCTAGGGCACTAGCTATATTGTTGTATACTGTATATGTTTTATCATAATACTATTGAAAGAAGTCAATACTAAACTTTCCTTAGGTTTATCAATATCCGACATGAAAAGAATTTTAAATGATATCTCATTAAAAATATCTCGCTTTTCAGTTTTAACTTGTTATTCTTGATTTATTTTATAATTATAGAAGTGTTTATGGTTTATTTTAGAAACTGATTCAGAAGACAAATCGGCATGCCTTGAAATGATGATATATTCTGTCTCAGAACAGTGAAAACAGAGTGACAAAAATGAAAGGGAAAGGTAAAGGGGCCCAGGACAAGGAGTGTCCGTTGATGTTCCCTGACTTAGAAATTGTTGATCATGTGAAACAATGTCCAAGATATACAACTAGTAAGTATGAATCATTATAATTTATATGTGTCATGGTTCAGAACTGTTCACTTTATAGGGGAGATAGTGTTTAAGCAGCCAGATAGCTCAGTCGGTAGACCCTAGAGCTGTGGTTCAGTATTAAGAGGATCCTGGGTTCGAGTCCCAGTCAGGCAGCATGTTTTCGCACCATGTGACAAATGCTTAATTCTTAGTTTCTTTTCAGGTTTGTTTAAAGGCTGTTAACTGGCTATGTTTAAAAATTGCAAACTTCATTCACTTTCTGCTGATTTCCCGTCTTTAATGCACACATAGGTTTCATTCACTTTCTGCTGATTTCCCGTCTTTAATGCATACATAGGTTTCATTCACTTTCTGCTGATTTCCCGTCTTTAATGCACACATAGGTTTCATTCACTTTCTGCTGATTTCCCGTCTTTAATGCACACATAGGTTTCATTCACTTTCTGCTGATTTCCCGTCTTTAATGCACACATAGGTTTCATTCACTTTCTGCTGATTTCCGTCTTTAATGCACACATAGGTTTCATTCACTTTCTGCTGATTTCCCATCTTTAATGCACACATAGGTTTCATGCATTTTCTGCTGATTTCCCGTCTTTAATGCACACATAGGTTTCATTCACTTCCTGCTGATTTCCCGTCTTTAATGCACACATAGGTTTCATTCACTTCCTGCTGATTTCCCATCTTTAATGCACACATAGGTTTCATTTACTTCCTGCTGATTTCTCGTCTTTAATGCACACATAGGTTTCATTCACTTCCTGCTGATTTCCCATCTTTAATGCACACATAGGTTTCATTCACTTTCTGCTGATTTCCCGTCTTTAATGCACACATAGGTTTTTATTGAGAATAGGAATTTCTTACAAATTTTACGATAGCTTAATAATATAATTATATACATTGTATGGTAGGTCAGGAATTTTAAATAAAATAAGGACTAGGGGGACATCAAGATTAATATTTAAAGTAGACAGCCATAGGTATAGATAATAGAGCTTGGTAGACTGCACAGCTGTGCAGGCTGATCCTGGTCTATACTGGTGACATAGCCTATGATAGGTCAATCATTTTCTGTTCCAGCAGGGAGATGGTTAGTGGGCAAGACTGATAATTTATCAGTGTTTTACAGTCAACTTTTGAAACTATTATCCACTGAAGAGTTTGATTGAAATTTGGTTGATATCTTTTAATTTAAAGTTAATTTGACAAATTTTATGATAGCTTAATAATATAATTATATATATTGTATTAAATAAAATAATTTATGTATTGATTAAAAAGTAAATTTTTAAAGATAGTGACTACTTACAATGTACCAAATACTGAATAACTCAAGACAATATTCAGACAACTTTATCACACTTTAGTTTAAAACTAAAACTTAAAGTGATCTGAATAAAAGTTGTATTTCTGTTTTAGTTTTGGGGCGGGCTGAAGGGGAAACTATTGGTCTGGAAGAGTTGGACGTGATTCAGGGAGATTTGGAGACGCTGTTAGCAAATGCAGGAAAGAGACTGAAGGTTTTGGAAAATGAGATGCAACTACTGACAAATTGGCAGGAAAAGTCTGGAGAAATTAAACCTGTTGGGAAAGTGAAAGGTGGAAAAGTGGTATGTTCACATTGATAAGTAAAAGAGTCATCTCATATTATAATATGATATCAATATAAATATTATGTGTTACTACTGTCTTTCTTTTCATTATATGGGCTTTTGTACCAGGCACAGTTCAGAACTGTTCACTATTTATGGGAGGAGCTGTGTAAGCAGCTGGATAGCACAGTCAGAAGAGTGACTGGAATGGTAATCCAGGTTTAAATCCTGGTCAGGCTTGACATTTTTCTCACTCTATGACATACCTGTAAAATAAAGTCCTTTTGCTATTGCAACTTTTATTTCCTGGCTGAATTTGTGAAATGAATTTGTTATGCTTTGAATTTAAAACAGTCAAAATTCATATGATTTTAACATTGAAATAAAAAAAAAGAGCTACCAACATTATAGCCCCTGGTCATACAGAAACCTAATCACTTTTAGTTCCAGGAGGGGTAAATGTTAAGATATTTTGCTGTAGATATTATTTCAGTATTTATCGTACCTATGTTGTAGAATCAGCTAATGTTCTCTTTTATTCCAGCAACCAGAAACACCAAGTAAAAGAAGTAAAATAGCAGATGATAAACCTAGCAAGAAATTTAAAGAGACCAGTGGAAAGGCATCAACTGTGACCTCTGCTGGCAAATTGAAGACAAAACTGTCTCAGGTATTCAGTGCATACAATCTGACTAAAGTTCAGATCTACTTACATTTCTTACATGTAGATCTGATTACCATCATGTATGTTTCACCTTCATTGTGATTCGGATTTCCTGATAAGGCTATTTTATAGCCATGCAAGCAAACTGGTTTTTACAGATAGGCATTAGAAAAAGTATCGAAATATATCGTTGTCCATGGAAGTTAAACAAATTGTTGATTTTTGATAGAAAAAAAAATTATTACAAGTAATTTGAAACAACTAGACTAAAAATGATAGACTCAATTTTTAACGGGCAAGATTGTTTTGCCAGTTTATCTGCAAGTTATATGGAAAACGCAGTTTTTGTTCTCTCAAAATCATGAAAATTACCTCCTCAGTATGGACCTTTCCGGTTTTTCGTAGCGAAACATTTAGCCACACCTTTTCCATTCATTGCTAGGTCAACTGCTTACAAACAGTATCACAAACATAAGCACGTGTTCTTTTGTGCAAACCAGGTCAACCAGTGACTATGTATTGTCTCACTGTAGCGATTGGATAACAAGTTAGTCAATTTACATAAAACTGTAAACACCGGAAAGGTCCATTGGATTTCCAGCAGTTAAAATAAGAAAACGCATCTCTTTCAAAATTGTGAAATATTTTTGTTTTGCAAAAAAAATATTTGTTTCTTTTATTATAACATTACCTAGGTAAAACCACCGGATCATGTAGATCACTTAGAACCGAACCCAATCGAAATCCCCAAACTCCCGAAGAATAATGCTGTGAACAAATTCTGGACGTCCGTAGAACCTTATTGTGCGGACATCACAAATGATGACATGAAATTTCTTGAAGAAATTATCAGATCTCATGAAGATGACGCGGACTATTTTAAAGTGCCGTCTCTTGGCATGCATTACACGGAGAAGTGGGCGGAAGAAGATTTGATTGAAGAGCAGAAACAAGGTACATGGGAATATGTTCTGATTAAAGTGACAGGCTTTTTGTATTGATAGTAGTTCGTTATTTGTTTTGTAGATCTAACAGTCATAATAACTGTTTGTCTGACCAACTTTTAATATTTTTAATTTTCATCTTGATATCCCTAAAATTGATAATGCACAGTTCCAAAAATTAAACTGGACAAGTCCATTTGATAAATTCAGGAGGGTATGGTTTAAGTTAATGACTAAAAATATGAACATGTAAATACAAGCAACCATCCAAGCAGAGCTAGACTTTATTCTTGAAAGTGGCCCGGGCACCAAAACTAATAAGATACGCTTAAGACAATTTAATAATGCTATGTATACATCCGCAACATATCCGCAAATACCCTGAAAATGTTGATGAATATAATGATGACGACGACAATAATGATGATGATTATGATGATGATAGTGATGATGATGATGATGATGATGATGATGATGATGATGATGATGATGATGATGATGATGATGATGATGATGATGATGATGATGATGATGATGATGATGATGATGATGATGATGATGATGATGATGATGATGATGATGATGATAGTGATGATGATGATGATGATGATGATGATGATGATGATGATGATGATGATGATGATGATGATGATGATGATGATGATAGTGATGATGATGATGATGATTATGATGATAGTGATGATAGTGATGATGTTTAAAGTAGACTGCCAGCAGTATAATGTCTAGTTAGACTGCACAGCTGTGCAGGCTGACCTTGGTCTATACTGATGACAAAGACTTATCATTTCCATTCCAGCAGGGTGAGGGTTAGTGGGCAAGACTGATAGTTTATCACAGTGATTTATAGTCACCTTTTGAAACTATTATCAGCTTAAGATTTTGGTTGAAATATGGTTGTTATCTTTTAATTAAAAGTTAATCTGAACTTCTGAAGGTGATTCATTTATGTATAAATAATAAGTTGCATTATTTTTCAGGTGCAAAGATCAGTGATAAAAGAAATGGAGTTGCTGATACCAATGGTGCAACAACCTTGCTAAAATCTGCCGAAGTTGGGTAAGTTTGGACAATTTAAACCAAATTTTCCTCTTAAAAGCCTGTATGTTGTAATTAAGGATGTAACAACACTTCTAAAACAATTTCCATACATCCAAGAATATGTTAAATATCTACTGCAAATGTTTATACGCATTATAAGTACATGTAATCATTAGAATATATGCAGTTATTTCTTATTGAAAAATTTGGCTTAGACTTTATCGAAAATAAATTTCTAATAATCTCTCTTTATTTATATGAAATGTAAATTTGGCAATATCTTTACAAATAATGCTTTTTGGAACTTACAGTATTGATAAATCTTCATTTGAATATTTATGATATACAACCATAAAAAAATTGAGCCGTAGGTTCTTTAAACAATTTCACAGTATCTTTAAAGGCACATTAAGCCTCAGATATGAATAAATTTTTCATTCTGTAGAAAAAGGGTAATGTGTTTAATGATGTAACAATGGATATGGTACATATGAGATATGAAGTAAATTGTGCTGAATATAATAATCTGTCATAAAGGAAGCACAGTGGTACATGTCACAAACACTTCGGATGTGGATCTCCAAATGCCTTAAAATCCAAATAAAATGTATATTTGTTAATCCCGACACATATACTTTTCATATATTATAATATATGTCAAAACATCTTAATATAAGCTGTTTTGAAAAAAATTTATATTGCAACTAATTTACTTCTATTATATAGTATCCCAAGTGTCTGTGGTACATGTTTGTATTTTGATTTCCATACATAAAAACTAAATTACTATAACTGAACTAATTGCCAAAAACTAAAAAGGAGCAAAAGACTGTTCGCCCATCTTGCCAGTTAGTAATTTAGTAACATTTTGGAAACTGTAAAAAGAAACCAAAATGTTTTATAAACACAAAACAGAACATATGTACATTGTCAACGTTTGAATATGGACACATGAAAGTATGAACAGAATGAATACAAAAAAGTATGGACTACTTTGAAAATTGGTGAATTGTGTTGTTGGACCACCAAACCCCCCCCCTGCAAAATTAAACAAAGGGGAAAAGCATTAAATCCTATCTAAAGTTTATATACTGAAATACTTATTTGATATATAGGCTACATGATGAGTCACCTTTTGGACCCCTTACACAGAGACTTGTATCAGCCCTTATAGAAGAAAATATAATGACACCTATCGATGATGAAATGGACGATGTTTACCCGGAAGATGGTATGTATTTAAAGAACCTGTATGTTGTAATTTAGGATGTAACCTACAGTCCAGAGAAGTTTTATAATATGTACATTATATGTTATTTTGGTTTATGAGTGATATATGTGGATATATTACCTGCCAAGATTTTATATCACCCGAGCCGTTAGGCAAGGGTGATATTTTATCTTGACAGGTAATATATCCACATATATCACTCCAAAACCAAAATAATAATTTTATTACCCTTCCCTTGCTGAGTTTAGACGATTTTTAAAAAAAAATCATTGCTGTTTCAAATGAAACGTCAAAATAAGATTCCCTTTAGGGTACCCCTTCATCACAACATGACATCACTTAAATACATGACGTATTTTTTTCAGTACCTTACGAATGTTAACAAAAGAAAAGGAGTAGTCTGTTGAACGCACTTTTTTGTAATTAAAATCAAGCTTTCATGAGGTCATATTTGTTTTCAATACTGATGAGAATATGTATCATTACTCTCCTTTGGTAAAGATTTATTATTTGACAGTTAAAATGTGCTTGTATATCAGAATTTACACCGCGTAAAATCGAACCGTACGCGCATTGCCACAGCGCATGTTGTTTACAACGTGGGGTACTTAACGGGGTAATTTAGTGTGTGTATATTACCCGTCTGGCTCGGTTATATCAATTTCTTTCGGGTGATCAATATCCAATCAAAAAGGCGGAAAAAATCTGGAAGGGTAATAAAATTATTCTTCTAAAACAATTACCAAACCAAATGTTACATATGTACAGCAAATGTTCATGTCCATTATAATTAAACATTAAAATTAATACATTCATTCTTTATTGAAATAAAACTTCCTTAGACTTTATTGAAAATAAATTTCTAATAACCTCCCTTTATTTACATGAAATGTTAAATTCGGTATGCTTTTTGAAACTTACAGTATTGATAAATCTTCATTTGAGCATAAGATTTATGATATAAAACCATAATAAAATTTCCATTACACTAAATACAGGATCTTTAAAATATTTACAATTGAAGATGGAATGTTAATTAAATGTATGCTTATGACTACCCTGAGCTTGGCACCACCTATTATGTTAATTGTTAAAACAACTGCTGGAAATGGTTCAGGATACAGACATACATGCCATAACGTCCCGGATGTCCGGGATTGTCCCAGAAATAAGGTATCTTTCCCAGAGGTGTCCCGGAGATGATTTATGTCATGTATGGTACAGGGCTGGTACATTTTATAATAAAAGGGGCATACTAAAGCTAGTATGCTGTTAAATGTCAAAACAAGTTTATTTTCATAAGTTTCTATAGGTTAAGTCAAGTGATAAAAATATTGTCACATTAGTTGTCATATAATATAAAATTTTATTAACTTTGTCCAAATAAATATAAAGCTGACCAGTTGTTTGAGGCTTGCTTTATTACAATTTAATTGAACTTGTTTAATAAAATTTTATATATTATGGCAACTCATGTGTGATGATACTTTTAACATGCTCTTGGATTATTTATTTTTCATTTAAGCATAATTATTACAATTGTTGTTTTTTACATTCCATCTGCTTTTCGGTTTGTCCCACTGTTCTTGCTTCATTAACTCTCTCAGAGTTCCAAAAGATTATTATGAACTAGAATAACAACAAATTGTTTTATGAACTAGAATAACAACAAATTGTTTTATGAACTAAAATAACGACAAATTGATTGATGAACTTTCAGAATCCCTCAACGAGTCTGCAGCTATTTCACCAAAAGAATTAGCCAAACAGCTGAACCTTGGTAATCCCTCCCACCTTGAGAAAAGAATAAAGAGAGAGCTTGAAGAACAGGGTACTGTATTTACTCAGTTATAGGACATAATTTGTTTCCTTCTATTATAAGGATCATACTATACACCTAGTCTTATAAGGGGGATGAAGAAAGTCCTTGGAAAAAGTAACTATTAAAACAAGTTTGTGTTAAGAGGGTTAAACTTACCACCTTAAGTTTTAATACTAATTAATTTGATTATTACTTTCAACAACATTTAAAATGATGACATTTGAAATTTAAACGATGGCATTTGAAATTGGACATCTTATATTGGATTGAATGATAAAAATCTTAAATCTGATTTGCAGCAAAAATGGATACTCCTTACTTAGTTTGATATGATATGGTTTTATTATCTTGGAAATGTTTTATTGGAAAGAAAAGGATATTTGATATTACATGGGTATAAAATTAAGCGAATACTTCTTAGAACGTAAAGTGTACTTTCTATACTTTCTTTACCATACAGTATCTTAAGAATGTCTCTACCATACTGTTTTATACAGGAATTTTAGATTTTGAAGAGGATGATGAAGATGATGAAAATGACGAGATTTTACGGGAACTTCGAGCGAAACAGGCGGAACTAAAATCTGTGTGTCAACATAATTTACTAGCAACTAAAAAACTTTACAAGTTAGCAAAGGATGAAATGGCCAAACAAGAACTGAAAAGAAAGCTGGCTCTATCCGACTCAGAGGTATGGGGTTTTGATAGATTGAAAATTGGGTTTACAGATTTTTATAATGGCATAATCAAAGTAAATGCTGTAGTCATAGAAAGTTATGATTTTTTAATCGTAACAGATTGGTTTATGAAATGGTGATGACTCTGTGATTGACTAATAAATGAAAAAAAATTGTTCCAAGGATCATTAAATACTGTTAAAACTTGATTAAATCATTGTATTAACGTAATCAGTAAATATACCTGAAAGAAATGCTGTTATTGAGGGTTGTTTTTGTTTATTTGGTTAAGATCCCATCATTCCTACAAGTTTTAATACTTATATTGTATATAAAATTCATATGCAGTATAGGTCTAATTCTTTTGTTTTGGCTTGTGCAGATCAATTGTTAGGTAGGAATAGGTGGAGGAAGACTATCACTCTTTGGCATAATTGTTGATTAAGGTTTTCACCTGTCACTTCATAAATCTATACATGTTGAAGATATTCAATTAAGCTTCACTTATGTTAATTTCAGTTAAAAACCTCTCACTATGTATTTTTTTCGGTGCATGGTTCATAATTGTACTTAACTGATCGATATACATAACCTAAGTATAAACATTGACTTAGTTATTCCCCTTTATTAACCAGGGAAATGTATGCAAGCTTATTTTCTGCAACTACTGATTGAATTCATTTGAAATTTCACACTGTTCATAATTGCGATAATTTATGTTTTGATTAAATACATGTAACAAATTATTCCCTTCAGGTGATGGATGCCTATCGTAAAGTACAACTAACGAAACAGAAGAAGAAAACACCGACGAAGAAAGAGAGAGATGCAGTGATAAAAGCTCTGAAAGACAGGGAAGTCTTAATGAAACAGATTGATATTAATGTATGATGAGATTAAGTAGATGACTTCTTGAATTGGTCTGGCGAAGAAAAACCAGTGTTTCATCATGTGGTGTTACCATGAAGAAAACGAAAATATGAGCCTTCAGACCTGAAGAAAAGTATTGTTTCTTTACAAGTCAAGGAGTTAAGATAATGTACAACATGGTTTGAAGGTGAAAAAGTTAATTTGTAATTTTCTTGGTGGAAAAAAGAGGAAGGTGCCAAATATTAATTGAATTATTATATAGAGCTGAAAGTTATCTTACTATTGGTATGCGTTAAATGTTAATGAGAAGTAAAAGATTGGGTGAAAAGTCATTATGAATAAGATGTTTGAAAACACCTCTAATTTATCACAGATGTCTGGGGTGAAGGTTAAAAAGCCAGTAGCTCTATCACTTGTCAGTGAACTGTGTATGCAATTTATATTTTATGTAATAGAAAGAGGGTGTAAACACAAGCTAATCTGATTTGGCCCACTTTTTAGTTAATGCATTGTACTGTATTTGGCATACAAATAATTATCCCAAATGTAAAGGTTATTCAGCTATGATACAAGGATCATTATCATATTTAACAGATTAATCTGAACTTCCCTACGTGAGTTTTGTTGATCTTACCAGTGGTTCTACTCAGGTGCCTGTTTGTGCCTGAAATAATATACAGAGGGGCACCTGAGGTCTTCCTCCACCAGTAAAGCTAGAAAGTCGCCATATGACCTATACCGTGTTGGTTGTGGTTAAACCCAATCCAGAAAAAAATGATATAAAACAACAACAAAAAAACCCCCAAAAAAACCCCGACAAACGAAACAGTGTTTTTGTGTTTTAGCTGTTCCCATGAAAGTGCGAAAGGCTAGCTCAAGGTGTTGATGGTCCTACTCAGTTTTGCGCTTGTGACTGTGACTCAAGTTCTCGTATTCATTTAGAGACCCAGTTAGTAAAACTGGACAGTTGCTACATGACCTATGACCTTGACAATGTTTGTTTGACGAGAAACACGAATAAATAAAATACTGAAACCCTCTTTTTCTCTGCACACTCATACTGAAGAGAAAATACCCACTATTATCATTTTAAGTGTTATATATTTCTCTATGTTAACTCTCGGACTTTAATAAAAGTATGTGGTTAACTCAATTGTGTTCATATGTTTTTGTATAATTCTTTTTATAATTTTATGTACATTGTCATTTTAATTTTGTATTAATGAGAATAAACTCTTAAAAGAAAACATGTTTTATTGTGTGTGTGTTTTTTTTCTGCATGGAGATAAATGGTTTTAACACCTGCTTATCATTCGAGAGTTAGATTACGGAACTTCGGTGGTTCTACACCGGTGCCCGTTCGTACCTGAAATAATGTACGGAAGAGCAGTTGAGGTCTTCCTCCACCAGAAAAGATGGAACGTCGTCATATGACCTATATTGTGCCGGTGTGACGTAAAACCCAATAAAACAGTTCAAATTTCGCCGTAATGAAAGACCGGTTTACTGAATCTTTTGGTTTTTAGGTATCTCCCAGTGATTGCATACACCCCTGAATCATGTGGAAGTAGTCAGTCACAAGTGTAGAAATTGGTAATTGCGAATTAGTTTTCTAGGAAAGACGGTTAGGTGGGTTGACCGGTCACTGCCGAAATACAGACCAAAATGTGTTGAAATCTGCATTAAAACGATTCAAACGTCATTTTTGTGCAAGTAACCCTCTATGTAAAGCTGTTGTAGATGTAATACAAACTATGACTGCTTCGTTAACGTTTAATGAATAGAAATAGATATTTTTTAGAAAAAAAAAAAACATCCAAAAAAAAAACAGTTGGCGGTAATGTAATCTTCACTCTACTATGTTGATTTTTATGCCTCCACAAAGTGGGGGAGCATATAGCGTTGCACTTGTCCGTCCATCCGTCCGTACGTCCCGAAATCTTGTGAACGCAACTCCTCTTAAACCGGATGGAAGTTTTGCTTAAACTTCCAGGGATGAACAACCTTAATGTGTAGATAGAAGTAAAGGAAGGAATTTTTGCTGCGACCAAATTTAACAGAATTATGGCCCTTTGTTGATTTTTATGCCCCCACAAAGTGGGAGCATATAGCGTTGCACTTGTCCGTCTGTCCATACGTCCCGAAATCTTGTGAACGCAACTCCTCTTAAACCGGATGGCAGATTTTGCTTAAACTTCCAGGGATGAACAACCTTAATGTGTAGATGGTAGTAAAGGAAGGAAGTTTCGCTGCGACCAAATTTAACAGAATTATGGCCCTTTGTTGATTTTTTCACTATATACTATGTAGAAATTTTGTGAACGCAACTCCTCTTAAACAGGGTGGCAGATTTTGCTTAAACTTCCAGGGATGAACAACCTTAATGTGTAGATGGTAGTAAAGGAAGGAATTTTTGCTGCGACCAAATTTAACAGAATTATGGCCCTTTGTTGATTTTTAGTTTTCAACTTGTGGCACATGTAGTCCAAAAAATATTTGACCTAGAGTCATAAGATTGACAGAACAGTGGCATTTGGGGGCATCCGTGTCCTACGGACACATTTCTAGTTTCACTATATACCATATATATGTTGTCAGTGGGGGCATCTGTGTCCTTTGGACACAGTTCTAGTTTTTATCATATATGGCACACATTCACATTTATTTTCTTAATGAGCGACCCGGGTTCGAATCACATATGGTGAAGGTAATTTTCGCTGTTATAGATAATGAAATCCTTTCTACGGTCATTTGCACTGTACCTCTGCTCTGGAATATCCAGAAACGATGGGGTGGCTTACAGCCGTGATCAGGTTAAGCTATCGACAAAACCACTATTGCATTAATTTCCATTTTAATCAAACAAAGAATTCGTACACTATTTCATTTCCATTAAAAGGCCTTTGACAGATTAACTGTCCCGTATAAACGCTGGTTTGCTTTTTTTGTTCTGTTTGGCTTCAGATAATAACAACACATCTAATATTATCAAATATACATTTTTTATTTAAAACTTCACCTAAAACATGTATAAAGCAATAAAGAAAGAACAATGCATTTTTCATAATAAACATTTTCAAGCGAACTTATTTGTACATCAGTTAGCATACTAGTATCATATTTTTTACACAAAATTGACCATATACTTAATTGCACGCATGTCACCGATCACTTTTCTGGGAAGAATAAGGATCGAACATATTTATAAATAATCATGCATAAATAAGATATATATAAATGTACATAATAATGGGAGGAACACAACAAAAATATGAATTTGTTTTGGCAAAAGTAAAAACAAACTAAAAACAATGCTGATAATACGTTATTCTTTGGTCTCAACAAGTGTACTGATTAATTCATGTGTTCTAAAAAAAACTAAATATACTGATCAATATCAAGTTTTTTACCTTGATCCTTTTGCAGTATATATAAAACCGATTCTATAACTAACTAAAAGAGGAAATTTTAATGCTAAACAATTACTAGCTGTATATCGAAAAGGCAAGTTCTACATAAAACATTGACTTTCCGTCTCAAAGTTAAAACGAAACGTTATTATAAAATGAAATATGAAATTATGTATACGAATTCAAGTCATGGCAAGTTAAGAAATATCGCGATTCAAATGCGTACATGTATACTGGATTAGATTAAAACTGAACACATGATTGGAAAACAATAAAATCATATAAAAATATGCATGTATACAATGAAGTTTCATAAAAAAAACCACTATTAACACATTCTTTTAACTTCAACGGACAACCTTAAAGTTCACTGTTGGCCCATGCAGGATAGCTGTAAACACCGTAAAAATCTCTGTATATTGAAGCCAACCGGAAGTTAGAATGATATCACACCGGAAGTAAGTGAAATATTCAACAGGAAGTTTATGTCATGTAAAGCAAAGAAAATTTAATTCATATACAAAAATAAAACAAACTTGGCTGTGAAGTTTGTAATGTACATAGCTCTAGTTACGTAGACTTTCTTTTACTATTTACATATCTTACATTGTGTATATAATGTGTAAAACTATATCACAGTTTCTTTTTACGTTTTACGTCAAATAGCCCAATTTCTTTTTCATTGCAAAATATCCAGCCAATCTGCTTTCCGCATATTCCTGCAACGGAAAAAACAACATCACTCGAATAAATATTTTGACAGTTAAAAGAAAATTAGAGAACAAAAATACGTTCAAAAATACTATGGAACTGGCAAATTGTTGAAAATATTCGATTGTAATAAAAACTTGAAGTTTTGTTGCACCCCATCAGAATAGTATAAAGAACTGGTATCATTTTAGGACACATTGATGTAATACCTTTTGGGTTCGAACCGGCAAACTCGGCGTGAAGAGTAAGGCACAAAAGCACCACCATACCACGCACCCTGAATAAAAATTCCATCCTTATACAAGTTACTGCGAGCATTTTAGTTTTTAATGAAAACACATGTATTTTTAACTCACCAAAAATCCGAACTGTATTGTCGACATTTCATTTTGTAGAATTGACCAAAGGCCCCACAGGAAGTGAGACGCAAGGGCAAAGGAAGTGAGACGCAAGGGCAAAGGTATTGGCCTCTATGTACATTTTATGAAGCGTAACATCGTCTGCATCACAGTGTGACGCTTTCAAATAGGCCTTGAAAAATTCGTACTGAAATGTAAAATAACTTACTTAATATAGATGTTACCATAGCAACAAAAATGGGAAAAAGATGTCCATATTTTCAACATACAGTTGTATTCTCCTACACACAGACAAGCTGGCAAAGGAAATAAGTACATTTGTATAATATGCCCGTTGTTTTGGGCGAAACAATTTAACTTTTGGTTGTTGTGGAATTCGACAGATGCTGCAAAAATAATCATCGCAAGTTAGCTGGGTTGTCTCCGAAGTTCTTCATATCTGCTTACAAATAAATCATAAAGTTTACACGCCCATTTATTTGTTAAAATCACATGAAACTTGATTTTTGTACACATTTTTATACCTCAGATGCTTTGATGGGGGTTCACACCCACGTTCTCAGGGAGCACGCTTTATTCCTAAAACATAATGCTATATATTCACCTGTTGTTCCCTAGTTGGATAAAAATGTTCGGTATAACTAAAGTAAGGGTACTCTGTTACATTGTAGTTATAACACCATTCCATAAAGTGATTCCCAAAATCATAACCTCTGAAAAGACAAGAGTATTTCAAATATCAATTATTATATACATGTGATCAGAACCCGGGAACGGTACTGCAGATTGCGGCGCATATTTCCGTTTAACAACGTTTCTCCTAAATCTAAATAACGTTTCGTATTATCCGATAGTACGGCCTCAAAGAATATATCAATTAAAACAATCTGTTAGTTTTCAAATTGGCCATATCTGACGGTATTATCTTTTTTCCAAAAACCGTAAATTTGACCTTTTTTTAAACTAGCATATACATGTATATTAATTTAAATTGAGGTTATATTTTTAAAGACCACCCACTTGGATAATATGAAAATATATTCAAAGGTCGGACAAACAATACGTTAAGCCGGTACACGATCAAACTGCCTCTCAACACAGAGATCAAGAGTTCGAGCCCAATCCTCGGGTCACAACCATGTTTCTTCATACGACACCAGTACTGGTTGGTTGCAGGAAGCGGACTCGAAAGTGATTAATCTAAATTTTGCAAACAAAACAGGATGGAAAATATGCGCCACAATTCTGCGGTCCCGCCCCAAGCTCATATGATAATCATTGCAGTAAAAAGTAACTAGAGGTGCAAGAAAAAATGTTTATACATCTACGTAATACAATTTTGCAAGTGTATGGTACAATAAGCAAAATACTACATGGTGCAAGTTCAAAAATTCTAAAAACCTGAAAACCCTTAATTCAGCATTATTTTAATTTGTTTTTTATAGTAAAAGAGTGCTTTCATCAGTATAAAAAACTAATTTTCTGAAAATCTCTGAAAACTTGTATCCATGAAAATACCTGATATAATGAAACATTTATCAAACGCCCGCCTTTTAGGAATAGTTCGACAATATTCATGAAAGGCATACAAACAAATTTAACAAAACATCCCAACATAAAATATAGAAAGATATTCTTTATTGTTTTAAATAAACGTTCACAAACTTTACAGTAGATATCTTGAAAACGAAATAAAAGATGAAATTAGGAGAAATTCTTTGATTAACTTTTCGCTGTTTTCCTTTGTATGTATATAAAAATGAAGTTATAGAAATTAAGTACAGCCAAATTTGTCTATAACATCCAATCGTTGGAAAATAAAAATCAGCGTTTGCTTTGACTTCCATACAAAATACTAAACCACTATATGTGTGGTTACATAATGCACCCAGGGCTCTCGTTTAGTAAAATTTGGGGCCGAATATTGCCCTATTCCCCCATTAAAATAGTGTGTTTTCCCCCCTAAAAGCAAAAAAAAAAAAAATCCCCCTCAAAAATATTATCTGACTGCCATGGATCAGGGATCATGTTTTAAGTTGAATTTTTATAGAAAATATAAAGATGTATCAAATTTCATAGGAACCAAATATTTCATGACTGCAGCTTATTGTTGATAAATTTGTTAACTGTATCTTGTTTTCACTTGTTTTTAATGAATTATTTTTCTTCTAATGAAATTCCCCCTTGAATGAATTTTTTTTGAAAATCATGGGAAATTCCCCTCCCCCACCTGCATGGACTCTGGCCCCAGTCTCAAAATGCGAACGAGAGCCCTGGCACCGAAAGCAAACTATGATACAAGTAACTTGCCAAGGGGTAATTATTTGGACACGTTAAAAGGACACCAAATATGAAAAGTTTTTGAGAAACAAGAATTAAAAAGATTTATAGGGCAAAATTGGCCTGTAATGGACAAAATGGGCCTTTAATGAAATGGGCCTTTAATGGCAATATCTATTGTGTGTTCTATAAAAAATTACCTATAGTTATAGCTACAATATTCCCAGTCTATGACGGTCAAACATTTCTCCCTATCCGGGCAGTTTCTGTTATACAAAATATTTCCTGGAAAAGAAAACATTTCATTTTGATATGTTTTAGATGAGATATAAAATATAAATTTGCATAATAGTCTATAAGCTAAAATATGAACAATAATAAAGACCAATCGGAATTTACTCGACTATTAGTCCTTATCCGAAGACTGACGGAAAGAGCCGAAAAGTTGCGATTGTAATAAGACGATACCAGGCTCAAAATAACCACAAAATATTTTTACAAAATTAAAACTTGGTCATATTTCAAATTTTTTTCTATTTCATTTAAATTTATATATTCAATATATTTGTGTATCATGTATCATATGAATTAGATAAAGTCTAAGTTGTTTCTGTTAGATAACGCCTCTAATTTATTTTGTCTTTCACAAAACGCGCATGCGCGAGATACGATATCGCATTGCTATATGGAATTACCCTTGTCTTGTATTACAATGTATATTATTGAGTTACTGATTTCTTGTTTTAAGAATTGTTAAAATTATATTGATATTGCAATTTTCACATATAAAATTTGTGTGTCTACTGCTATTTAAGGATTAAGCTTAAAAAAAAATGGCATGCTCAAAAAGCAGGTTTCATGAGCTGCAATGGAGCTGTGTGGCGACTGTCTGTAAAATCTTGTATTTTCAATTGCAGCGTCGTACACGTATATTCCCAGACGTTCGAGATTATCGATTTCAACACTTGTAGTGATGAAAATTAAAACAAAAACTATAGCTGTGGCTTGGGAAGTTAAGAGATATTGCATTTTCATTTCTGCTATGAATTGCACAAACTAGCAGGGCTCGTCTTGAGACTTCCAAACGATTTTATTTCTTATTGGTCACGTGGGATCTATACGGACTGTTCTCTTTTGTATTGTTTTAATATATGTTGATTAATCATGAATCGTATTGAATACAAATCTATTCTTTGACCAACAATGACAAGTTGCCAGTTAACAAGCATTGGCTAGTTACAGTTAACAAGCATTATCTAGTTACCTGTTAACAACTTGAATATTTTCCAGTAAACAAGCCTTGGTAAGTTGTCAGTATACAAGTTTTAACTAAGTGTCAGTTAACAAGCGATGGCTTGTTGTCAGTTAGCAAAAATTGACTAGTTTCCAGTAAACAAACATAACTATCTGCCAGTCATCAAGCTTCAATTTAGTTGTCAGTAAGCAAGCAAATAAACAAGAAATGGATGGTTGCCACTTAACATGCGTTGACTAGTTGCTTGTTAACAAGCACTGACTAGTTGTCAGTAAAGAAGCGTTAACCAGTTGCCAGTTTATAAGCGTTGAGTATTTGCTAATTAACAAGCATTGGTTAATTGCTAGGTTACAAACACTGATAAGTTGCCAAATTCTTATACCAACAACTGGCATTGACTTATTGACAATTTACAAGCACTGACTAGTTGCTAGTTATCAAGCATAGACTAGTTGACAATTTACAAGCACTGACTAGTTGCGTGTTAACAAGCATTGACTTATTGACTATTTACAAGCACTGACTAGTTGCTTGTTAACAAGCATTGACTTATTGATAATTTACAAGCACTGACTAGTTGCTTGTTAACAAGCATTGACTTATTGACAATTTACAAGCACTGACTAGTTGCTAGTTAACAAGCGTTGACTTATTGACTATTAACAAGCATTGACTAGTTACCAGTTAACAAGCGTCAACAAGGAAATAAATGTAAACTTCATCATTAGCTTAACTTTATACAAAGACAGACATATTACATGGCTTTTAACACTTGGAAAGGTGAAAATTAAACATACTATAACCCTAAGCTATGATATACCTTCATTCTGTTTCGGTATATGGACTTACCAACAATTTCAAGGTCATATGGCGACTTTCCTCACAAGTAGGAAGTACAAGTAACTCTGCAACAAAACAACCGTTATGCTGCTTATACCTTAAAACCTGAGATGGAGCGTATATAACTATGTCAATAAACTGCAGAACCAATTACCAAATATGTTTAAATTGCAAGAATCGGAATCAAATTTCCTACATACTCGTCCATGGGTATTCGATTAATCGGTGCACATATCACCCAATGAGACGAAGAAAGAAAATGTATTTTGAATTTACGTATGTATTATTTATAATTACCACATACCAATGATAATTGGTATGAATTTAAGTTAGCTTTGTTATTTTCCGTTACGAATATTTATTTATTCACCCAAGATATCTATTGTCAAGGAGTATTACATAATTTTATTATACACGGAAATGAACGGAATTTACCGAATATTTACGAGTTTATAAAGTAACATTGTTTAAAATACAATATTGCTTTACCTTCTTGGAGATCGTTATGTGAGAACACAACGGGAGATTCCACTCTCGACAGGATTTCTCTAGAAGAAAAACAATCTGGTTAAAAGCTACAACAAAAACCTTCTAAAATATATGATTCTTAAGGTCACTTTGTGCTTAGACATGTCTGTTAAAGGGACTCCATTGAGATTTTTTGACATGACGGGATTGGAAATAATTTTTCGAGATTTATGTTCCATTTGAAGAAGATTGACCCCTCTAACTTGTGTGAAAGTTTTTCCGGTCATTCGTCCGCTCAGTTTTTCCAGAAAAATAATATAATTGTGATGAAAAATGACCCAAAATTAAAAAGCGTTGCAACGCTTTTCACTAAGATGGGACTAACAATAACATATGATATGATTTTCAAGTTATTCTTAGTATTTTTAATCGTCTTTTGCATATCTTTCTGTTTTAAGTGAACCAGCTGATCTTTTGTAAATAACATCAAATTAAAAGTTTTTACGCTTTGGGCCTCATTGGAGCCGCTTTAATACAGATTTCCAATATAAATTTACATAAGAAAATTTCGGGTTCGGAAAAGAGGTTTACAACTAGAAAATAATGAGATTGTGTAAAATAAATACAGGTTAAGACAAAGTCTTACTTTAACGTCTGCAATTCTTGCTCTAAATTAAAGTCCCTAAATATGCGCATGTAATGTTCGTCCTGATCTGAATGCACACTCATTAAAATTCCTTTTGTTTCTTTTAACCATCTGTAAATATAGAAGAAGAAAACTATTTAAGTAATAACAAGATATGTTTGTAAAACATATATGCCCTCTATCGGCAGCCAATTAGTCATGTGATCAGGTTATTATGACTGACTTTTGACCTAGTGACCGAACAATCAATAAGGTTTATCTACTGGTCATGACTAGTCACTAGGTAATTGTGACCACAAAGGTTGTATGCAGCAATTTTATGACAAAGTTATCACAAAGAGAGAACATATGCATAAATTTTATGAATCATGTAGGCATCATTAATGACAGCCAAGTTATTATATTACATAAAACATTGAAATGTGTATACCAAAAGCATTTTTAGTTTAATAAAAAATATCAACCAAGGTAACTTGAGTTGTTAAGTTATTGGTCAAACACAGTCCTTACATACAAGGTAGATATGACATTGACCTTTTACCCTTAAATCAATAGGGGTTATCTACTGGCCAAGACCAATGCACCTGTGAAGTTTGAAGGTAAAGGGCCCATGAGTTGTTGGGATATTGATCAGAAAGCGTTTTTACATATAAGGTCAATATGATCTTGACCTCTGACCCCTTAACCCCAAAAATCCATTGAGGTTATCTTCTGACCAAAAGCAATGCATCTGTAAAGCTTGAAGGTTCAAGGGTCCATGGGTTGTCCAGTTATTGATAGAAAACCGTTTTGACATACAAGGTCAATGCGACCTTGACCTTTGACACTAAATCAATAGGGACCATCTTCTGACCATGACAAATGCATCTACAAAGTTTGAGGGCCAACAGCCAGTAGCTTGTTAAGTTATTGATCGGAGACCGATTTTTCCTACAAGATCAATTTGACCTTGACTTTGACCCATTGACCCCAAAATCAATAAGGGCCATCTACTGGTCAAGTATAATGCATCTATGAAGTTTGAAGGCAAACCGCCCATGGGTTGTCAATTAATTGATTGGAAACCGTTTTTACCTTCAAGGTCAATGTGACCTTGACCTTTGACCTCTTGACTACAAACTCAATAGGGGTCATATGCTTGTCATGAACAATCACCATACCAAGTTTGAAGTTCCCAGTTAATGATCGGAAACCATTTGGTCTACGGACCGAAGGACTGATGAACCGACCAGGACTGATGAACCGACCGACAGACAAATGCAAAGCAATATACCCCTCTCTTCTTTGAAGGGGGGATACTTATGTAAAACATTTTCTTAAAGAACGTTTTTGAATTTAAAGTATTGTTGAATATTGGTCTATCCAGCAACCACAACTATAGAAACCATTTTCCTATTTTAAGCAAAACTGACCTTGATAGATGGACAGCGTCTAATATGGAAATTGCGTATACATATATACGTACTTGTCCATGGTATCATTCAAGAATCTAGGCTCCTTACACAGGGGCATGTCTAGGGTATGAAACAATGCCAATTTTTCCGCTATCATCTTGGACAAGGTCGGGTCGTGCAAATCTTTTGTTGATAAACAATTCGCCTGAAATTTAGTAATTTGTTTACATCAAATCACTCGATAAATATATACATGTATATAACGACACCAAGTCAGCAATTATGACTAATAAGCACATGACAATTTTCATGTACAATTTTCCTATACACCAAAGTCTACCATGGCTAAACAAACTTGAAATATTAAAAGTAACTTGCACACGACTAAAAACGCCATGGTACAGCGATAAAAACCTCTTGTACGAATAACACTAGATCACCAGGCTAAACTAAAGAGGCTTTAATATTTAATCATCTAAGATGATACAGTATGGAATCATTGATATTTAATACGTTCTGCTAGATCGTATTCAGTCAAATAGATTGATTAATTCACTGCAAGGACTTAGCAGTTTACTGAGTTAAATAGCGACTCTGGTTCAATATATATGATTGTGCATATAAACTCGATTAATATAGAATAATTCAAAGAAATTCTACAAAATAAACCAAACACATATTTTACCGGAACAAGTTCTTCAATTCTCGCAGTAGGGTTCATTCCGTGAAGTTTAGGGCCTAGTTGCTTTTCGGACAACAGAGCAAATATCACAGAGTTCTGCACGACAAAATTGCTGGACGTTGCAATGTCGCCATATACACGGAGAAGAACACTCGAGGGCTGATTATCCGGAGCTCGAACACCCGGTGGTAGTGAACATATATAAAGATAATTCGTCAAGCCACCACTGAAAGAAAAAAATATGAATTTCATACTCATACAGGCGTTGCATTTTAAGAAAAAAGCTACAATTTTATTTTTTCGCAGTAAATTTATCATCTTTGGCACTCTGTAAGCAGATATAAAATGTTTATTGGCGACGCCGGTGAGCGGCGTCGTCTATTATGGAACGCTTTTTATTTTTGCCAATGGAAGGAGCTGTTATTATTAGCAGTTAATTTCATGTTGTGTTAATTAGTTTTATTTTGATTCGTAAAAATCAAGTAAACAAATGTGTTATTATATTTGTATTTAATAACTTTTTATAAAAAGCATGTGCATTGTGATATTATTTTCACGAAATTTCAGGTTAAGTTTAACAGCTTGTCCTTTAGTTTTAATGACAATACTAAAACCCGGATTTCGAATATCGTTGTGGTCTAGATTGAGGCCGTATCAGTTCATTCATTCATTTATACATGTTCAAAATTTTCCTACAAGAAGAAAGTTCACCTGCAATTGAGTATAAGGATAGGTAATGGAACTGTTGTAAACGATTATCCTATTGATTTTATCCTTATTACATTTATCTGTTGCGCAGAATGGTTGTTTTTACAAAGTGTACCAGTATCCGGATGTTGAAAGCTATCCGATTTTCTGCAATTACTGCTGACACATGGCCATCTATTTTTTATGAATACATTACCATTAATTTGCATGGCTTGATAAAACTGAACCTGCAGCATTTCATAATTTTGCTGTTTAGGGTGTTCTTTTGGGTTTCAGGTTTTCTTTATTTTAAGGGGAAGTAACTCATGTTTACTAAATTATTTGTTCTTTTCTGTCTATCTTAGGTATTACTTATAATACTATTTTTGTTGTATATAATTCACCAGTTGTAAGGTCATCAAAAGCATGTTAATGTTAGGATTTCATATTTATTTAATATAAACTGGGAATTATTAATGTTATGTGCATACATGTATATCTTAGACAGTAGTATATTGATATATTGAGACTTATATTTTCTGCATTTAAAGAGATACAGTTATGTCATTATTATTAAAGGGATGAGACTTTCATTTAAAGTTATAAATGATAAAACATGTATTGATTGAAAATGTCCTTAAACTTGGATCAAGCAATGTAATTAATAAAGTCTCAAAAAATCATATTCTGAATAGTTATTCTATTTTTTTTCTAACATGTGCATAGTTTGAAAAAAACAGCTTCGGTCTTATCTATTTGTAATGAAGAGACACCGGTCTCAACCTCCAGGTCTCCTGCATCAACCCGACAACAGACTGTACATAGAGTAGATTGTTACTTGCCCTTGAATAAATTTGTGCACTAAATTTATAGTGGGTGATTTGTGCCACATGAAAACCAACATAGTATAAAAAGTAACTGGGCGCCAGATGAAAACATGAAAATACAATCTACCACAAAGTGGTTTGTTTGTTGCATTTTTCATGTTTTTGCCCGGTGCCCTTGATGCAAAATACAAATCAGCCTTCGTAAAATTTCTTATGTTGGTCACAGGTTTGAGTTCTGGTCAAGCTCAAAGTTTTTCTCATCCTGTGACTGCATATAAGCATGAGTTCAATTTCCTATGCTCTGTAACATAAGAAATTCACGAACACAAATCGATATAGTGGGGAAATATGTTGTGGTTTAGAACTGTTTCATTATTAAAGAGAAAATGTGTAGCAGGCCGGATAGCTCAGTTGGTCTTCTGAAAGTCATGGGTTCGAGTCATGGTCAGGCAGTTTCAGTCAGGGTTTAGAAGTGGTTTTTCAACTGACACATGTTTGATTCATTTAACAGATTGCATTATTTGAAATGGACAAAGGCAGTATTGCATGATACTTTTAGATCTACAAAGGGCATTTGATACAGTTGAACACACTATACTGCACATCTGGGATGAAGAAGTTGTTTTTCTTCTTCTTCATGAAACTTCAAGCATTTGCCATATATAATGACATTCTTACATGGTTTAAGTCTTATCTCTGATAGTAGCTGGTTGATGTGGCTGGTACTCATTCTACTACTGCTCTGGGAGTACCTATGCTGTCCCCCTGATGTTCATTTTAGGTCCTCTTTTATGTCTAATATATGTCAATTACATGTCTTCAACCCTAAGCAATAAGCTTTTATTATAATGCACAGGCACGAGTATCAGACCTTGGAAGAAAAAATATGGCCAGATTGATAAAAAAACCTGTGTTCATCTTAAAAGTGTCAACAACCAAAATAAAATGTAAATAATGACCCCCTTTAAAAATATACTTCAAGTTGATAGTATATTTTTAAAGGGGATCATTATTTACATTTTTTGTTTTGGTTTTTATAAACACAGTTTTTTTATCAATCTGGTCATCTGGTCATATTTTTTCTTCCCAGGTCCGATACTCGTGCCAGTGATTATATGCTGATGACTCAGGAATCCTTGTGTCTCATAAATAAATCTGAAGAAATTCTTTCTTATAGCATAAGTCTTATAAGATTGCTTAATTGACTATAAATTGTCTTTGCATCTTGGCAAGACAGAGTCTATTCGTCTTTGGTTTAAGTTTCAACTTAAACTGGCCCTAGCCTCCAGGTCACATGTAATGGTACTGCTATAAAGTACACATCTTTTGTTAAGTATTTAGGTGCAAATCTGGATCAAATTCTTTTGGCGTCGCCCTTTGATGCTTTGCATCAATGATTTTCTTGTATAGCTAATGAAATACTGTTGCGTGGTCCATAATCATTGCTACAAATGTACGCAAAATCGACGGAAAAAAGTATGTGATAACAATCAAAATATAAAAGACTGTTTATTCCAATGTTACATGTGTCAACTATGATTGAAATTATGAAACGAATTTAAGAATATCGAAAGGAACGAAAGAAAAACAACTAAAAAGCAGCCGTTGCCATATGACGAACATATTTTAGCAGAAAACAATGTACTGTAACGATTAAGCGATTTCAATTTAAAATGAATATAAGAAACATGGCAATCAATTAGTTTTAAGTTACAGCGGACCATCTTTTAATACATATCCGGTTTTTATGGTAGTCACCATGACCGTGACCTTTGGCTACAAAACGGGCCTTTCCGCCAGCCTCCGGATTAGTGACAATAGCCGATGTGTTCCCATTGATCAAAGGGGTCAAGAGAGCAGCTTTCTACCAAAGGGCCAAATCAGTCTCTGGTTATCGGCCAGACAAGTCCTTATGGGTAAGCTCAATACTGGTCATTTAACCGACTGACCCTAAAAAAGGCAATGAGCTATCTATAAACTATGAGCAATCTAAATTGTTAAATTTGTAGGATTGTATATAAGATTAATCTGGACACATTCATGTGTTTAAAAATAAAAATCACGTTTGGGTTTTAACTCCCCTGAAGTCGGGCTAAGTTAACTTACCTGAACTCGGGGTTCAATTAACTCCCCTGAAATCGGGTTCAGTTAACTCCCCTGAAGTCGGGGTTCAGTTAACTCCCCTGAAGTCGGGGTTCATTTAAGTCCCATGAAGTCGGGTTCAGTTTACCCCCTTGAAGTCGGGTTCAGTTAAATCCCCTGAAGTCGGGGTTCAGTTAACTCCCCTGAAGTTTGGGTTCAGTTAATTCCCCTGAAGTCGGGGTTCATTAAAGTCCCATGAAGTCGGGTTCAGTTTACCCCCTTGAAGTCGGGTTCAGTTAACTCCCCTGAAGTAGGGGTTCAGTTAACTCCCCTGAAGTCGGGGTTCATTTAAGTCCCATGAAGTCGGGTTCAGTTTACCCCCTTGAAGTCGGGTTCAGTTAACTCCCCTGAAGTCGGGGTTTAGTTAACTCCCCTGAAGTCGGGGTTCATTTAAGTCCCATGAAGTCGGGTTCAGTTAACCCCCTTGAAGTCGGGGTTCAGTTAACTCCCCTGAAGTCGGGTTCAGTTAACTCCCCTGAAGTCGGGGTTCAGTTAACTCCCCTGAAGTCGGGGTATAGTTAACTCCCCTGAAGTCGCGGTTCAGTTAACTCCCTTGTAGTCGGGTTCAGTTAACACCCTTGTAGTCGGGTTCAGTTAACTCCCTTGTAGTCGGGTTCAGTTAACTCCCTTGAAGTCGGGTTCAGTTAACTCCCCTGAAGTCGGGTTCAGTTAACTCCCCTGAAGTCGGGGTTCAGTTAACTCCTCTGAAGTCGGGGTTCATTTAACTCCCATGAAGTCGGGTTCAGTTAACCCCCTTGAAGTCGGGTTCAGCTAACTCCCCTGAAGTCGGGGTTCAGTTAACTTCCATGAAGTCGGGGTTCAGTTAACTTCCTTGAAGTCGGGTTCAGTTAACTCCTCTGAAGTCGGGGTTCAGTTAACTCCCCTGAAGTCGGGTTTTGTTAAATCTCCTTAAGTCGGGTTCAGTTAACTCTCCTGAAGTTTTGTATTTGTACATATATACGAGATGAAACCGTTTTAACTCAAATTGGAACTTAATGACGCTGCAAGAATAACTTGCAGCCAGATAGAAAGGTTACATGACACAAAATACAGAAAGAATGAATAAGCTATTGTTGACGATCTTAAACATGTTCAAAGAAATTGCGAAACTCAAATTTTTAGCCATTTCATAATCAAATACATTTCTAATCAATAAATATATATCTTCAGTATTTTTGTTGTTGTTTTTTTTAAAGAAAATTAACTTAATGCAGTTTAAACTGGATGTAATTATACGTTTATGCAACATGTATGTAATATCGACCGCTTTCAGTGCACCAGTGTAACGCTACATGCGCGGCGCGCGATTTAATTTCTTCTGAACTGTCGTCTGCAACCAATATAAAAATATATGTAACATAATGTAGGCCTATATACATGTGGAAAGAAATATTTGAGCGTCACGAGATACTAAAACATGATGAAATTTGCTCAATTGACGAAATAAATGACGAAATTAGCACGGTGGTGTGATTACGCTTCCGCGTCACGCCATATCTTGTACATGTATACATGCTTATTGCGTTATCTCGGCTTATTGATGACCTGACCTGATTTTTAAAGACTTTTTGGTGGGAACGACAATAGATACATGTAATCATAGGTGGACAACAAAGTTATTTATATCTGGCGTCATATATAAAGGTACTCCATCCATTACAAGTTTGCATAAACCCGTCAACTCAGTTACATTCCGCACCTCAATAGCAACTTTTCGGCCCGTTCCGTCAAAATCTTCGGATTTTGAAATTATGTATAATCGGCTAGGTGTTCCAAATGCACCTTTAAACATGTATTTGTAATGATGCTAGTCACATTGATTTGACCTAAAATATGTTTAATCTTGTTAACTTATATCAATATATTAAAATTAATCGGATTTTTTGTTACATAGTCAGGTTAAATATAACAATACATGTGTATAACAAAAAAATATCAGATTTATTTTAAATATATTGATATAATATTGCATGTATAACAAGATTAAAACATATTTTAGGTCAAATCGATGCAACTATAGCACCTGTGGACTTAAAAGAGCTATTGTTGTCAGGTAAATCGATTCGCTTCCTCTTAATTAAGTAGATTTAAAATAGAAGTTAAAAAACCCCCGAAAGGATGACATACGGAGCTTTATAGAAGGTGTCACTGTAAAACCTTTGATATAGATGTATATAGATCCGTATAATTTGAGTAAAGTCTGTATTTATTTTAAGCTAGGTAATCAACTATAGCTTTTTAAAGTATTACTGTCAAATGTACCAGTGGTCAGTGATTTACCGAATGATCCAAAATTCCACTTATATGTATCAACTTCCCCGCCGGGTTTATATTTGAGCCGACGAAAGACCGGTCAAGGCAAGAGGCTCGAACTTAAGACCAAACGCTATATAGAACTGTATTCTTAGCCAATTAAGTTAACATATCGGATACTTGACGGATGTTTATTTTTTTTCCTAACAATACAACAAAATCAAACATACCTTAACTTTTTGATCTGGAAATCGGCCTCGCTTATTTCAGACCACACTCCACCAATCGAATCTCGGCACATGTTAAAACCCAGCCTCTGGGTTTCTGTAGAAATTGAATCGTCATCCATCAGCGTTGTTTTTACGCTCCTCGGCTTCGTAAATAGCAGACGTTTTAGAATTTTACTGACTTCAGATAACAATTTAGGGGACACCAGATAACGTTTTTGCATCACCATTATTTTATCAAACTTGACCAACAATATTGAGATAAGCTTCCATCTTCGTGAAGGAAACATCGTTCCTATTATCTATATATATTTATCAGTAATTATTAGTAACACTTATATGAAGTACAAAGTCCCTATGTAATCTCCAGTATATAGTAAATATGATTCAGTGTGTGTTTATGTCTCAAGTGTCAAACACCAAAGTCACATCTTCGCAACACGTATCGATCTTATGACACTAGAAGCTGCGACGCTGTACGTACTGTATATATGAATATTCTAATCGATATTTTGTATTTACCGAGGATATGGAAAACCCCGTATGTTGTCAAATACGCAACACAATCGACCAATCAGCTTTTGTTATATCTACATTTGTGTCAAGTATATGATGAGATATTCAACTGAGTAATTAATGTACATGCTATATATTTATATCAGTAACCGAATTACACGGAGATCAAAGTGTCACTTCTAAAAATAGAATGATAAACAATAACAACATCAAGTGAACAATATAACTTATGGTTAACAGTTCATTTAAATTCCGATGAAAACAGTGTACAAATGTTAACCATTAACGATAAAATCCGGAAATTTCTAGTTCTTGAAATTATTGTGCCTATGACTCATTCGCACGTGTGAGTGTTTGAGGACATTTATAGGGTGATAATTTCAGTGCCTAATAAATATACATGTATTTTTACTACCCTGTTTCGTAAAAATATTCCAAACAATGTGCTTTATTTTGACAAAAATAATGATAATAATAAACAACGAGAAAGAAAAACCTTGAAACATTTGATTGTTGTACAAAACTGACGCTGCGAAATGGATTGTTATAATATTTTCTTTCAACAAAATCCGGTATAAACCGCTCTTCGCCAGTCAAAACTGCCAGCAGATGTATAGTGACCTAGTTCAGCAATCTGCCAATATTATATTATCCATTCAATCCTAAATTGCACCAAAACCTGGCTAATAAGACCGACATAGTTGATATATTTATAACGTTAACCCCTTAAATAAATATTACATGTAAATATAGTATGAGTACTGTGTACATGTTTGTGCATAATCAATTAATGGTTTGAGGCATTTGATCAACAGTTTAAAATGCCACCAGTTTAATAATACATGTGTAATGCTTAACTATGTATGCATTACCATATGTCGACCAACAGTTCCATATAATCAATCAATCACAATCAATCAATCAATGAAATGAATAGATAAAATCAGTCAATCAATAAATAAATAAATAAACAAAATATTTTTTTATAAAAAAAACTTTGAAAAAAAAAGACCTAAAAATTTATCACTAAAATGATTTAAATATAGTTTTGAAAATATCTGTGTATTCCCTTCAAACCAGGGTCTTTCAAATTCTATTTGTACAGTCATTTCAGGAATGCTAAAACAAACAAGAGTACTGTTAAAAGCAATACAGTTTTCATGATAAATACGATCAATTCATAAATTACAAGGCAATTCTGTGGCATACTTAAATTGTATCATAATAAAATAATATTTATTTAAATTTTCATCACTCGACCACTTATAATTGCTTACCGGCAGCGACACACCTGATATTTAGGTGCTTGGATTTACCAAGTAGAAGAGTATAAGTATAATAAACATATGTTGTTATTGATTATACCAAACCATTATCTGCGTACATTTAAATGCGTACATTTCCATGGCATTGTAACAAAAAGACGGAAGCCCTCATTCGGTTAGTGACCTTTCTAAACAGTAATTCTCTTCAAATTTGTTTTGTATGGTGACTGAAAAGCGCCATGACGTAATTTCGCTTATTCAGTGTAGTGTACCATACATGTAGTTTTAGCGCTGCCGATTAAAATCCTATCATTTGATAGAACAGCAGAAATGGCCATTATGCCCCAGAAATGGTTTTATTTTTATGTCTCAAAAGCTTATCATGTTTGGTGCCCCGATTTTGTTTTCAAATGTTATTCATTGGCCAATCATCTGAGCTGCTACCTTTTTTTCGGTTATAGTGATTTAAAATAGTGTAATTGTGTGGAAGTCAAAATACTATATACTTTTGTTTACACTTTGATACCATTATTACAAATAATTTACATACAGCACCAATCTTCAACAGTTGAAAAGTACCTCACGTGCTCTAAAACCGTTATTTAAATGTTAAAAATACATGTGTGCCCTTTTCAAAGATTGAAAAAAAAAATACCGAGGCAAAATGTGCCTTTAAAGAAACCGCTTTCCAAAATGCAATTTCAATTTGAAAACTATAATTCAAAATGTTATCTGATATATATAATCACAGCCGTCAACCTTTCCCTTTTGAACAATATGGGCGACTTGTTATTTTTGTATTTTTATAAACAGAAATCTACTCTGCTCTTTTTTTAGAATTTTGAATGAAAATTTTCATATCCTGTTTACCGCAATGTTAAAACATAATCATAACTATTTTGGCAATGAAGTTTGACATTTTATCAATGTGATTTTAGTCTTGATTGAATCAAATAAACAAGCGTTCTTTTTATACATATTGATTATGACGTCAGCAGTTATTTTAATTACAGTTACATATATTAATTACAATTACATATTTTAATTACAATTACATATTTTTATTGAAAACTGCAGTTATACAATAAAGTTACGCACAATTTTGCGTCTAATAAACGTAACGTCAAAATGACTTGTGTTTAAGGACGTTTTCGGGAGTTTTCATATAGACATATAGGCAAAATAAAAACTGTTAAATAGAATTTCTTTAAACTTGGCATGTTTTTAGTTAGAATGTAATAACAGAAACATTCTAAGCGAAAAAAAGTGGGGTCACCGTTCTCGTTTTTGAGTTTACAATATAACTAAAATGGCCTGTCCCTTAAAATATGTAAATATATAATTTTTGTTTACCAATTGTGAAAGTCAGGTCATCATGTAAACCCTCGAGGCATCTTGTTCATTATCTTTCTTTTAAAAGTCCCTTATATATTATATATAAATATATAATAATTTAATCAAAAATTGTAACGTTGTACTTCAATCCCCACACCCCACTCGTCCCTCCCCCGTTGACTTACGTCGTAATTTGACGTGGGGTTCATTTCAAAATGGCGGCACCCGTAAGTTTGTTTAACATAACAAATTAAGTAGGTTTACATTTGAAATTGAACAGATTACAGATCTATATTTCACATTTGTTCGACATTAATTTCCTTTTCAAATCTAATTAATAGCTTTTAACGAGTCGGTATCACGCAAAGTAATCAAACTTTTTATTTCCTTACTATGAAAAGTTTTAAGCTGACTTGCATACATGTACAAAGATAATGATATGGTTACTAGAATATTTCAAAAATTATAACTGTTTTATCGCATGATAAACAGAAATAAGAATTTCAATGTTAATTGACATTAAATTTATATTTTGCTTCCCTTAATAAATTAAATTCCTTTTCAGTGACACTTGTGTACTTGTCTACGGTCACGGTTATACACGAACCAAGTGTACTTACATAACTGTGCTTTATTTGAAATAACGCACACCTTTTCTTTCGTCTAAAAGAAGCAATTAAAATGTAAACAAAGTAACGTTAGTATTTTGTTCCATACAAAATACTTTACCGCTATAAATGTGCTAATTCCCAGAATAAACAGAAGCAACATTTGATTAAGGAAATTGGCAATTTAGTAACTTTTTACAAAACTATAACAGGAAACCAACTATAAAAAAAGCTTTAGAGAAATAAGAATTAAAGCTTTTTGTGGACATAATGGTGTTTTAAACTGAGTGCACTTAATTGAACTACGAGTACTAGGTACAAGATAATCGATATCATATGCATTTGTATACAGGCTAATATGATGCAATTGTATGTTGCAACAGATCTAGATCTACATATATTATAATTGTTCAAAATTGTTTCAAAATATTTTTCATATTAGTTTCGCGTATATCTAATAGATCTAGTGACGTGTATATAGTTTTATATACGTGTACGCAGGTACGTTTATATAAGAGGATGTTTGCTGTATTATAATTTCGCTATAAATATTTCTGACTGGTTATATGGCTGAATATAAACGGTTGAACTTGTAGGCAAAATATCCATTGCCTAGCGGTCCGGATTATTTTTCCAAATAGCCGTTTATATAAGGTCAAATAACCGGTAAAAAATCTTTTTATAACTAATAATATATTCCGACACTAGATATTAATGTTGACTTGACTTTGAAACAGTATTCAAATGCATATGCATCAGTCGCCAATCCAGATATTTTACAGCTGTAAAAATTTATTCGCTGTGCCACGCCCCCTTATACAATATTTCACTCTCAGTCAATTATTTACTAATTAAGATGTCTGTACAGTCAGTCAACATCAAGTATTTATCCAGCTTGTTCATAAATGTAATCCAAATAAATTGAAAATGAAAAACGCACTTTCTTCCTGCTGAAACGTAACTCCGAATAAAACTGATCGTAAAAATGGCGTATTTGTAACTAAGGGAGGTAACTATTAAGACATTTATCACATAAGTACGGAAGCAAGTTTGGGCCACTTTTGAAATTTATGCAATACAGTTTGAATGGAATAAAAATGCACTTATATAATAGAAATTATTACTTAAAAACAAGGTTGGGGGATTCATCTTACTTTGTCAATGTTGACCAGAGCGACCAAAGTCAGTTAATAAAAAAATTACTATATGGGCCTACATGTTCATGTATTCGTTTAATTGTTCACCTTGCTATCGGTGTTTTGTTTCGCCAAACACTAATAATACCAAATTCTATTATTCAATTCACTGTTGAATATTACATTGTTTAAACGCTGTTTTAAATTGAAATTTAAATGTCAGACAACTATCCGTGACAAAGTTTTGTTTTGAAAATCACATACCCATAAAATTTCATATACGTTTTAATACCTTGTCACAATGTGGAATATAATGCGTTTGTCATTTAACAAAAAAATATACTTAAACATTTTTAACGGATACTTATATTTATTGTGATAGTGTAATTTAAACAGCAATATTTCTTTATCAAGTTACGAATGGAATATGTAAAAGTTAAAAGAACATAATTATACTGAGATATCGGAACTTAAACAGCAAATCTAAATAAAACAGACTGTTACTGTTATTCCTCGAAGGGGAAAATTTATTTTTAAAAAGGGATTTCCCTCTAAGCGCTTTTTAAAATTTGGGGGGAAAAAAATGCACGGGGACAAAATTTAAAACCCCCCAAATTTTGGGGGGGCCCGGACAAGCGGCAAAATGACCAGGAAGAAATCAAGCGTGTCGACATAGACGATATTTTGAAATGTCCACTTTGTCTCGATACCTTCGAAACCCCAAGAGCTTTAGCATGTTTACATACCTTCTGTGAACCCTGTCTGGAATTTTATTTTACGGATTGCAAGGCGTCTATAAAAGACGGAAAATTGGATAAAATAGAGTGTCCGGTATGCGGTCACCTTACCGTCCCGCAGGATGTCTTAAAGCATCCTCACGCAATGGTAAAGGATTTACCTCTGAATCATTTCATTTTACCTCATTTGGAGGGAATTACACCAAGAGAACCAAGAGAAAGAAATAGCCGTGCTAGCCGAGCAAGTCGAGTAGACTCTAGGCAGAAGAAAACTGTGAATTTTACCCAGAGTTGTGGTTCTTGTGGCGAAAGGGGCATGCTCATTGAGGCAACTTCATACTGCCATGATTGCGGGGATTTCCAATGCGGAGAATGTACAGAAAACCACTCAAAAATAAAAATGCTTACGCGCCATAATGTAGTCTCAATTGAAAAAGTAACAAGTGCGTCGCCAATCACAAACTCCTTTGACAAGCATTATATATGCTTGGTACACCAGAACGAGGATGTGCGATTCTTTTGCGCGAATCATGACGTTATTTTGTGTAGCAGTTGCGCAGTGGCAAGTCACAAAGCTTGTGAACTTGTCAATGAGTTTGAGGAACTTGGGATGCATCTTAGACACGATGATCAAACGGATAAACTTAGAAATAACATGAAGGGTTTACAAACAGCTTTAAACGACATGGTAGAAGCTATTAGAACCAATAATTACGGGATAAAGCGCGAAACCGAAGAAATTCCGCGAAGAATTGAGTCATTGAAAGCAAAGGTTCTTCGAATGTTCGACTACTTAGAAGAAGAAACTGCACTTAAAATTCAGGAATTTCAAAAAGAACAGGAGAAGAAGAATGCTGATAAGGCGTTCAAATGCAAGCAACTTCTTGTAGCAATTGAAGGCTCTAGCGCCTCTCTGGATACGGTTATTGAACATGGTTCAAACTCGCAACTCTTTTTGACATTTCAAAAGATCAAAAACCAATTACAAGAGTATGATAACTTGGTAAAAGAGGAGAAAGATTCCTTAACATGTAGTTCCCTAAAGTTGAAAGTCGTGGACGCGCTTGAAACAATTGTCAACACAACAGAACAATTAGGAGAAGTGTTTGTAGAGAGTGTTAAACCCGATCTCGCTGACCTTCCGCCATTGCTGTTCGTAAAGAAGGAGGAACCGGTCGCTGATAGGAAACCCGAATTTATAAAATCAGGAAAATTGAAAATGAGCGATGTAAATATTGTTAAAAGTTGTATTGCCGTTACATACATGGATAAAAAGCTGGCCCTCGTGTTCGAGGTGAATAATAGGGCCTGGTTCTCGTATACGTTTTCGCTCATTAGCACAGATAAACTAGAAGAAATTTACACGCAGGATCTGAAACGGGACCCAAAGAACATAATTTGTATAGACAGTAACAACGTGGCGATTACATTCCCAAACGGTGGGTTCATTGAATTCTATCTTTATACACCGAAGCGGAAGAAGAAACCTTTGAACTTTGTACTAGATCACACGATTAAATGTGATATTAGGGATACTGTGATCACAAAATATAATAAAACCATGTTCGGAGTAAGTACGGGCAACTATTTTTTGCGACCTTTTACCCCACGAAAGGGGTCATGAAAAAAGGGTTTTTTTTATTAAAAGCTTTAAACTTTTCGTTCTCAGAAACCCCAAATTTTTGGGGACAACCCAACCTTTAAGTCCGCATGTGGCTGTAGACTTTAAAAGAAAGAGAATCTACGTTGTGTCATCTAAACCGAACAAACTTTACTCTTTCAGTACAAAGGGAGAAGTGATATTTGAATACAACTTGGACAAAAACGTGAAGTGTGTTGATATCGATAAAGAGGGCGCTATAGGCATATGTTCCGGAAATGAAAGTAGTGGAAAACTGTTTCAGATTTCAGCAAATACTGGTAAAATCTTACGAAACGTTGCCATAGAAACTAAAAACCCGAGCAAAGCATTTTTCAATAAAAAATCGGGCGACTTTTATGTGATTGAAAGTTCTCAAAACTTGACCACAATTGAAAAATACAGGTTTAATATACAGGACGATGAAGATTTGTTTGACGATGATTAAGCGGCGGTTACAATATGTTCGTGACTGTGGTTTCCGCTACATTGTATTTAAGAAAACAACAACAACAACAACAACAATTTTTCGTGGTTTCCCGCCATTTAAAAAGGTTCGGGAACATGGGGTATATCATTTTTAGGTTATACAACCTCTGCAGAGGGACACCCTTTTTTGGTTTAAAAAAACCTTGGTTGCTTTTGAATAGGTTGGCCCAATTTAAAATTTATCGCTGAAGTCTTATTTAAATGGGGTAGTTACCCCTGAAAACCCCCCTAGGCACATTTTCATAAAATTTTTTTTCCCAAATTTCCCAAAAAACCAATAACGGTTTTTAAAAAACAAAATAGAAAATGGTTTTTATTTTAAAAATCTTATGAAAAAATTGCTTTTAAATGAAAAAAAAAAACTGTAAAATTCTAAATGATTAAACACGGATTTATATTTTCAATTTAAAAAACTATTAATTTTTTAATATAAATCCGTGAAAATTAGATGAACATTTATATGAAAAAATTGAATGTTTAGGGTATATAAACCCGGCTTTAAAAATAAACCGACCGTAGGGAGGGTTAATTTTAAACAGCCCTTATAAAAAGTTTTCCTTAAAAATCCTTTTATAAAATTTTAAAATAAAGATTGTTTCAGGTTTTTATGGCCCTATAAACGGTGTTTAATATAAACCCCCGCCTTACGGGGTAGGGTTTTTTCAAAATACCCTTTATATAGGCCCTAAACCCGTCAAAATCTTTTTAAAATTTTAAATAAAAAATATAAATATATGAAATATACCATTTGCCAACAACTTATATAACAATGTATATTTTTCGTGTTTTTGTTAGTCTAATACTAAGTACTATAAAGTAATTTTTTCATTTTATCACAGACCTTCATTATAACCCAAATTTCCCTTTTTGGAGAATTTATACTGTTATTAAAATAACATATAAATTGCTCTTACTGGCGTTTAAAATGTGTAGGTTTTTAAAAAAGTACAACTGTTTGGAGGAATTAAAACCCCACAATTTTTTTAGAAATAAAAAAATCAGAGATTTTATCTTTTTGCCTTAAAAGGAACTCCACTGAGGTTTATAAGCCTAAAAACATAAAAATTTTAATTTTTCACATAGATAAACATGAGCACGTAAAACAGAAATATAAATAAAATATAAACAAAGAAATATACAAGAAATACATTGAAAATCATATGTTTTTGTGCTTTTTCTCAGTCCGATTTTGAGTGAAAAGCGTTTAAACGCTTATTCAATTTTGTGTCATTTTTCACTTATTATAATAATTATTCTGAAAAAAAAAACGAAGGAAGCTAATGATTCTGAAATTTTGCACATACCTTATTAGTATAGATCTACATCAAATGAGTAATAATCTCAAAACAATTATTTCCAGTCCAGTCATGTCAAAAAAACCTCAGTGGTGTCCCTTTTAAAAAACCTAATACATGCATATTGATATAATGTTAAATACCATTCAAAGGCCCTTAAGCTTACAACATCTCCAGTTTCATCTTCTGCTTCACTTTCAAACATACTTTACGTTTAATATGGCAACGTTATAAAATATACATAATTGCAAGCCACAAATAACGAATGCAGTCAACTAAATCCTTTTGAAACCAGTCATGCTATACTATTCTTTCATTCATTTTCTTACATCATAAACTACTGATCTGTACCGGTATTTAGGTACTGAATGCATGAAAGATCTAAAATTAGATCAAGTTACATGTATATGTATGTGCACCTAATACCTTATTTTGAAGTGGAACATGTAAATAGATTATACGTATTACGTAATACTAGAGTAATCGTTGTATGGATTTATAGTTTTCTAAACGAAACTCTTAATTACAGTTTTGTTTATATATATGCGCATTAATGCATGTCCCGTATGAACAACTTTCTATTATTTTTTGTTATGGTATATGAACTGTTTAAATTACTATATATTTCTTGAAAGAAAAAGCGCTAAGCGGCCTGACAGTTTCTGAAGTTCTGGGTTCGAGTCCCGCTCAGACTGCACTTTTTTCACCAATTAAAAGTAATGTCTTTATCATTTTATTGGTTACCAGTCATTTTGTAACCACAACCCAAATCTACGGAAATATCAAGGACTTTAACGTTGTGGATTTTCCAAATTAGTGATAGAGACTCGATCAGCCCTACATGCAGGGACAGCAGTGTAGTAAAGTCCTAAAAAATGCCCTCGGTCAGTTTGGAGCCAAACCAAACTTATCACAATGACTCAGCCATAAGGGAAAAGGCTTGGCTCATTCAGCCTGCCCCGCCCCCAACCCTGCGTCCCTCTCCCCGCCCTCTATCACCTTGTCTTTTCAGACTGGCGCATTTATCCTCGCAATTGATTTGCAAAATATGATAGCCCTTATTTTAACAACAGGATTTTTTGACAATGTCTTAATTCTAGTTCATTGTACACGTTAGCTTTTATTTGTCCGGAATTCGCAAAAACGTTTCTCATATCATACATAAACTAGTGTAACGATAGCAAGGAAAGATAACTATTTCATACAATTTATTGTGTTACCTCGCTTTAACTGAACCATTATGCATTGCATGTGCTGCACTCTCTCATAGCAACATGTGTTGAAATATTACAGGTAAAATATCAAAATAGTTTGAATCTGTCTGTCATTGTTAACTTAATAAATTATATTTTATGTTTAATGATACTAACAAGAAACAACATTGTACATGTACCATGAACTTTGATAAAGGCCACTGTTTTCTCAAATGACATATAGTTTTCATTATCATCACCACCGCCATCATCATCATCATCGTCATCATCATCACCATCATCATCACCACCACCACCACAATCATCATCATGTATTTTCCAACAGTCTTCTCAACGAAAATTTAAGTGTCTCCTCAACGAAAAGTTGTACAAGTTGTTTTTTCTGTATCCATTTTCCTAGTTTTCTATTGTAACTAAAAAGTAAAGTTTGAAACTGCCAAAGGATTTCATATGACTTTATTAGCAATCGACCAGAACTTATTACTCGAATTCTTTTAGGGTATTTGTGGACATGTTAAGGATGTATACATAGTATTTTCATCGTCTTAGGATTACCTCCCGTCGACCATTTTCATAGCTTCGAACAACAAAAGAGTTATAACGTCCCTTAAGTGCTTTGCTTTCTCAACAATAGCACATTTACGTGTACATGTCTGCCCGTTGTTGTTATACTTTATTTGAAATGTTACATCTATGGAAACGACGAAAACATTGACGTTTTAAATGATAACAAACATAATTGTACACATTTATTTAACACGAAATACGGCCGCTGTCCAGTAATGATCTGCTAACCAACATGCATCTTAGATCTCAAACATATATATTTCAGTAATAGCAAAGGAGTAGGTTAGACGGCTTGAACGACATGCCTTTTGCTAGCACCAACAGCCCTTTTCAGAGCTACCCTTTCATATTGTCTCAGGTTACTGTACATTTAGGTTCTCATTGACCGCCGTACAGTGACCTACTTCTGCCTCAAAATTCATATCTGTGGCTAATACTCCGTGGGAATTGCATGGAGATAGATTATCACCACTTTGTGCTTCAAAATTAACTCTTTAAGGGCATGACTGGTGACATGTCCGGGGTCCGTACTCGACAGCGAAAGCTGCATTTTGTGCCCGAAAGGGCGGATGGACCCTCATTAAGCATTAACTACATACATACGGAATAGGTACTCCGTGGATTGCATGGAGGTAAATTATTACCACTTTGTGCTTCAAAATTAACTCTTTAAGGGCATGACTGGTGACATGTCCGGGGTCCGTACTCGACAGCGAAAGCTGCATTTTGTGCCCGAAAGGGCGGATGGACCCTCATTAAGCATTAACTACAAACATACGGAATAGGTACTCCGTGGATTGCATGGAGGTAAATTATTACCACTTTGTGCTTCAAAATTAACTCTTTAAGGGCATGACTGGTGACATGTCCGGGGTCCGTACTCGACAACGAAAGCTGCATTTTGTGCCCGAAAGGGCGGATCTCATTAAGCATTAACTACAGACAGGAATAGCAAAGGAAGTAGGCCAATGATCCTTTATTTTAGGCAGCAACACATTCTTTAGCTAAGCAACATAATGCACACAATGGTCTCATTAGCCTCCCGTGTATTATTTCATTAATAAAATCTAAAACATTTGCATTTAATTCCATTCAAATATGTCACCACTTTAGATTATAACATACTTTAAGGGCATGACTGGTGACATGTCCGGGGTCTCTACTCGATAGCGAGAGCTGCTTTTTGTGCTCTTACGGGCGGATGGACCTCATTAAACATATACTATAGATAGGAAGTAGGCCAAGCCAGCCCGCATAGCTCAATCGGTTAGAGCGCGAGACTTGTTATCTCGACATTGTGGGTTCGATCCCCGGGCTGGCCATCTAAAATTACTAATCAGTCTTTCGGATGAGACTTTAAATCGAGGTTCCGTGTATGATTACTTCAACAACTGGCACGCTAAAGAACCAGGAGAAGCTTCTGGAATCGAGTCATCTTTCTGTATCTGTATCTTGCACTATCCTCCAAAATCTAAATCTCAAAATCTCTTCTGGAGGACTCGTCTATATGGGCAACCGGTCTGGCCAACTAAAATTACTAATCAGTCTTTCGGATGAGACTTTAAATCGAGGTCCCGTGTATGAGTGCTTAAACACATGGCACGTCAAAGAACCAGGGGAAACCTCTGGAATTTGGGCATCTTTCTTATCTGTATCTTACACTATCCTCCTAAAATATAAAATGTCTATTACTCTTCTGGGGGACTCGCCCATATAGGCAAACGGTGGCGAGTATAAATAAACGTATAAATACGTTTACACACAAAGGCGTAGGGATGTATATACCGAATATTTTCATCAAGTAACTTTTTATTATATATTACTAGTATATAAAACACTTGCTAATTATTTTCTTTAAAAAAAAAGAGATACGCATGTTTGTTTTCATTTCGGTCTATTATGTCCCATAAAATCCACCACGGTTTCTTTAAGTTTTCTTTAATTATCTAACGATGTAATTCCATCGAAAACTGTATTGAAATTAAGCGACATTGGGCGCGCCCGATTGCAGACTTTTGTATTTGTTCTGAAAGCTGACAATCTTAGTTTTCGGATGATACAATTCATTCAATCATCGTTGCGTTACTATAGTCACAGTGGCATTTGCTGCACAAGTAGTTGAGCCAGTTCTTAGCAAGACGTACGTGCGTACATAAACGTACATAGGAAATAAGTAAAGATCATCATCATAAACTAAAAGATGTTTGATGGCAAAAATATAAGGATTCTCTCGTATCTGAATAATAAGTTAACGCCACAAGAGAGAACAGTGAATGGCACTATTACACGTGCAGCAATTTTGCAGACGACACAATTACACTGAATACAGTCTGAGTGACAAAGTTATCTGAAAGATAAAATTGATATATCTTTTAAAAAGAAAAGAACATGGAGCTATAATGATTAACAAGAAACATGGCAACGCCACGAAACCAGATTTTCAATTATCACCATTTTTTGGTTGTCATCGGAAACTTAATACAATTTACTTGCAATGTAACTTCATGCATTGAAACGGCAAGAGACGAATCAGACTTCATATAACACGGCGGATTCTGAAGATTTTTTTAATATTTCCCTCTATAATTTATATAAAACTGTGGAGCTCCATTTTGACCATAGGGTCATTATTTGAACAATTTTTGTAGAGGACCAATAGATGATGTTACTGACCAAATATCAAGGCTGTACCCTTGTGGTTTTTGATAAGAAATGGTTAATGATTTTTTAAAAATCAATTAGCCCCCTGGCAGAGCCCCTTTTCATCCTGGGGGAATAATTTGAACAATCTTTGTAGAGGACCACTAAATCATGTTACATACCAATTATCAATGCTCTACGCCTGGTGCATTTTGACATCAGATTTCCCTATATAACTTTATATAAAACTGACGAGTCCCCTGACAGGGCCCCTTTTGATCCTAGAGGCATAATGTGAACAATTCTTTGTAAAGGAATAGATGATGTAAAATACCATATCTTGTGGTTTTTGACAAGAATATTTTAAATATTTTTTATATTAAATCGATAATGTAAAGGAATAGATGATGTAAAATACCATATCTTGTGGTTTTTGACAAGAATATTTTAAATATTTTTTATATTAAATCGATAAACCTGGCAGCCCCTTTTACATCCTCGGGACATAATTTGAATAATCTTTGTAGAATACCACTACATCATATTACATACCAAGTATCAAAGCACTGCGCCTTCTTGATTTTGACAAGGTTTTCTCTGTATTACTTTACATGAAACCGATAAGCCACCTGGCAGAACCTCTATTTATCCTAGGGGCATAATTTGAACTATCGTTGTAGAGGACCACTAGATAATCACTAGATAATGTTACACACCAAATATCAAAGTTGTAGGCCTTGTGTTTTTTGACATTTGATATGTAACATCATCTAGTGGTCCTACAACAGAATCCTTAACTTTTGGCTCTCAAGCACTTGTAAACATCATTTAGTTTAGGATGCACAAATGGCGTGGTGATATTTACTTATTTCCTATATACGCTGGTGCGCCGTGCTAAGAACTTGCCGGTATCAGTGGCCAAGCTGAATATTCTTAAAAATGTAAAGAGGGACCATGCAAGTATGACGCAAGTATGATTATAATAGGTGCTGAGGAAATGTGGAGGTGTCCGAAATGGCTCAAAATCCGAAATGGCTTCTTTAAACAATATATCCACAACAAAACGTAATTTACAATAAAGATGTTCAAAAATGGTACATGTACAACCAATTTGCATACCATATAAAATAAAACAGTACAAATCAACAAGAGTTTTTATATCACAATGAAACATTTAGGAAAACCATGTAGCTATACACATATACAAATCTTCCACACCTATATTCAACTAAATAGGCTGCGCATTCCTATACTAAATTATGCACAAATTCAATCCTGATTCTGATAAAATCAAGGAATATGTATTTCTCAAACTACTGTTACAAATTACAATCACGATCGTAATTTCATAATAATTTGCTACATTATTACTTAAAGGGAGGTAATTATATATATTTATTAATTTACATGTACTACATGAAATACGAATGGCCAGCTTATTTAAAACAAAAGACATGTTCAGGTTTTGAAATTGATAAGATAGAAATATAATTAAATCACACCCATTTACAGAGTTATTTTTTATGCATAATGTTAACCTCCTCTAACACCTTAATAGAAAAGCACAATATGGCTGTAAAATATTATTTTTGAATTTCTTATTTCTGCCACGTTTTTGTTTTGTAAAAAATGTCATCTTTAGGGAAAAAAAAACAACTTTCAATCTGATCTAAAACTATTACTTAAGATAATACAGAATACAGACAAGGGCAACAATATTTTAAACGAAAAATGACCAGAATTTACAATAAATCCAGTGCAAAAAAAACTGTCTTTTTTTCTTATTATCATTAAAGAAATATTCATTTTTCTCATGAAAATGATTACTGGTAATATTTAACCTTTTCCCCCATGAGCATATTGTGAAAAATGGCCGTTTTAACTGAAAAGCCTCCTGCTACAAGTTCAAACTGCTATGAAACTATGAAAAATGCTTCAATACTAATCAAACTTGGCACAAATGTTGACTGGACCATTGCCTTTGTAACGACATGCTCAGTCTTAAATTTCCTGTTACCATGGCAACGAGGGGACATCTCAAAGTTGCCAAAAATCACTATTTTGCCTCGATTTTTTCCATCAAAATTTATTTCAAAGTGCTGCAACTTCTCAAGGGATTGAGATAGAGTCAAAGGCTTTTCAGCGTTGGTTACACGTTACATTATGATCGACCTGGGGTCATTTTTAGCCTCTCACAAGTCCAAAATTTTCTTGGCGATGAGGGGGACTCCGCCCCCTTCAAACCCCCTAACAGATGGGGACACATCCCCCTTCTGGCAACCCCCTGATGTATCTTTTGGATGGGGGGCGGCGCCGAAAAAGTGCTCAATTTTTTAGCAACATTTATCAAACGAAAACATGTGTTTGGGGCCCAAATAGGACATTTTTCACTAGTTGAGGCCTAAAAAAAGGATGGGGGGGGGGTCGAAAGTGCGTTGTTTCGCGTATATATGAGGTAAAGGGTTAACAAAAAATGATGAAAAACTTTGGAATCACCTAAAAACTAGTTTTTCCATGTTAACATGTGGTCTTTCACCTAATTTTGGTGAAAAATTGTTGTTTTGTAACATTTATATTTTTTTTAGTTAATACAGACAACCTACTTTTCTATACCACTAAACTGTCCCTTACTCAAATCCGTTCCCTCTCCAAAAATACCAACCAAAATAAACAAAAACCCTCCTTATATTCAAGTAACACTGCCTCTTATTAATTGATTTATTTTGTGTATATATATTATGTCATATTACAAAACAAAATAAGACAATTTATCACAGATATATCTATCACATTGTTTTTAACACAGTAATTTATTGAAAATATTAACTTTACAATTCATAATTAAATCAAAGATCTTGTTGACTTCAAGACAATATATACAACACAGGATAACCCATGAAAGTTCAATATTAAATAGAGAACTTATTTCCAATGGGGTCCTTTGATGGTAAAAAATATATTTTCTTGAGAACTGGCATTCAGGTCCATACTTAGAGATGATATACTGGACTGATGTTATATTTCTATGATCAAATAATATTAATTTCTATTGCACATTATGTTCATTACATATATCACATATTGCAGGAATAATACTATGAATATGACTAGTTATAACACCAATGAAAGATATATATTTATATATATCAAAACCAATCACAGATACTATTACATTTATATAAAACATACTATATTGATTAAAACATTATCTCTAAAATTAATAAAAATAAAATCAGCTTGTTCAAATTGTTTCATATTTTTTGCTTAGTTCTGCTTTTACTTTCTTTTTAAAGTTAATAAAAAGTTACTTTCCTTTTAATATCAAGTGGGAGCATGTTCCAATCCCTAATACCCTGGTAAAATGTAAAACTATTAACATGGGGTTTATGAAAGTTCCCTACACCACGGTGATAGGGCGTTTACCACAACTTTTCCGCGCAACGTCAAAATATCTTACTTCTGACCGAGACACCGTATATTTCTGGACAAAATATTAATGGCGGGATAACCAAATTGCAGATAATAGCTTACAAAATATCTTACTGCTGGACATTGCAAAATCATTCCAATTGTTTAAGTACTCCATCGAATTTTTGAAACAATTTATTGTTAATCTAGCACAACACAATTCACCAAAAATTACATACTTCGAAGAAATAGTGTTTACAAAAGATCGTGTCTACCTCAACATGACTCGTACTTGTCACAAAAACATGTGTTAAAACAACGCTGTATTTGTTCTATTACCTTACGAGCTCGTGTATATATTATGGTTAGGCATAAATTCAAGGTCCATACAAAATTGTGTGTTTCTATTTTAAATTTTAGGGAATATATGTTGTAACAAGAGCCACCGCCGGGCGGGGGCAACGCTCGACTTTTTACTTTTTCTAAACGCAAACATAGAAAGGTTTGAACATATATTAACGTTTCCTTTTTATAAATTTAGTTTGTCTGTCTTGTCACATTAGTTTTCTTTATATATTTTGTATATATATGAATAGAAACATTAAGCATATTTCTAAAAATAGCAACAGTACGCAATTTCTTAAAATAGCAACATGACGCAATTTCTCAATATAGAAAAAATGACGCAATTTCTAAAAATACAAAAAATGACATAATTTCTAAAAATAAAAAAGTGATGCAATTTCTAAAAATAGCAACAATGATGCAATTTCTAAAAATAGAAAAATTGACGCAATTTCTAAAAATAGAAAAAATGAAGCAATTTCTAAAAAAAAGAAAAAAATGACGCAATTTCTAGATATACTAAAATAGAAATTATGACGCAATTTCTAAAAATAGCACCAATGACGCAATTTCTAAAAATAGAAATTATGACGCAATTTCTAAAAATAGAAAAAATGACGCAATTTCTAAAAATAGCACCAATGACGCAATTTCTAAAAATAGAAATTATGACGCAATTTCTAAAAATAGAAAAAATGACGCAATTTCTAAAAATAGAAAAAATGACGCAATTTCTAAAAATAGAAATTATGACGCAATTTCTAAAAATAGAAATTATGACGCAATTTCTAAAAATAGAAAAAATGACACAATCTCTAAAATTAGAAACAATGACGCATTTTCTAAAAATAGCAACAATGACGCAAATTCTAAAAATAGCACCAATGATGCAATTTCTAAAAACAGAAATTATGACGCAATTTCTAAAAATAGCAAAAATGATGCAATCTCTAAAAATACTAAAAATAGAAATTATGACGCAATTTCTAAAAATAGAAAAAATGACGCAATATCTAAAAATAGCACCAATGACGCAATTTCTAAAAATAGAAATTACGACGCAATTTATAAAAATAGAAATTATGACACAGTTTCTTAAAATAGCACCAATGATGCAATTTCTAAAAATAGAAATTATGACGCAATTTCTAAAAATAGAAAAAATGATGCAATCTCTAAAAATACTAAAAATAGAAATTATGACGCAATTTCTAAAAATAGAAAAAAATGACGCAATATCACAAAAATAGCACCAATGACGCAATTTCTAAAAATAGAAATTATGACGCAATTTCTAAAAATAGAAATTATGACACAATTTCTAAAAATAGAAAAAATGATGCAATCTCTAAAAATACTAAAAATAGAAATTATGACGCAATATCTAAAAATAGAAAAAAATGAAGCAATTTCTAAAAATAGAAATTATGATGCAATTTCTAAAAATAGAAAAAATGATGCAATCTCTAAAAATAGAAACAATGACGCATTTCTATAAAAAAAACCCAAAAAAACAATGACCCAATTTCTCTAAATAGAAACAATGACGCAATTCTATAAATAGAAACAATGACGCAATTCTATAAATAGAAACAATGACACAATTTTAGTTATTGTTGTTGTTGTTGTAAATATATATATATAGACACACACACACCAATAAATATTTAAATATGGTCATTTACTGCACAAATCTGAGAAAATTCAGTAATTTAACCTTCAAGGTCAAGGTCATTTAAGAGCCCAAGCAAAGTTGGGTTTGATAAACAACAAGGTCTGGTCCTTAAGAATGTTCTCTAATAATATGAAGTTGATCCCTTCAATAATAGCAAAGTTACAGTCAGTGACCGCCAAAACAATGAAAATTTCAATAATTTGACCTTCAAAGACAATGTCATTAATGTGTGAAGGTCAAGGTCTTCCGGTATATCTTTAACAGTAATCTTTGAAGATTATTATGTTCAAGTTTCAGGACAATCCATTCAAAAATAACAAACTTACAGCCAATAAAAGCCAAAAAAATGAAAATTTCAATAATTTGACCTTCAAAGTCAAGGTCATTTATGAGTGAAGGTCAAGGTCTGGCTGGTTATTTTTAAGGGATATCCTTAAAGATTATTATGTTCAAGTTTGAAGACAATCCATTCAAAAATAACAAAGTTACAGCCAATAACAGCATGAACAAGCAAAAATTGGACTTTTAACCTTGAAGGTCAAGGTCATTTATGGATGAAGGTCAAGGTTAGTGTGGTCTACTGAAAGGTCTTGTCCCAAGGGTTGTTGTGGCCAAGTATGAAGACAATACACAAAGAAATAAAAAAGTTATGATCCAGGTACAAGTTTTCGGACGGCAACGGCAACGGCAACGCCGACCTGACTGTAGCAATACCTCTATTTTTTTTTCAAAAAAAAAAGTCGAGCTAAAAAGGCCTATTGACTCGAATATTGGAGTACCATACAACACTGAATTCAAACACCGCATTCTTTTCCGTACATATGATAACAGCAACATAACATAACAGCAGGTAAATTAATAGTTACTTATTAAGTATTGTGCAAATGAAAACGGTTGCAGTATTTATCGGTCAAACAGAAAAAGAATAATAATAATAGGTTTGATATAACAGCTTAAAATAGGATATTGAACATTTAGCAAATCAGTATTGATGGCAAAATTTAGCTTAAGCATGTATGACTTTATAGCTTGTTTTAAACCATGATAGTCTAAACAAGAGCTGTCCGTAAGACAGCGCGCTCGACTTTTTTAGTGCTTGCCTATAATACAAAACATTGACAGTTAAGGGCCATAATTCAAATAAAATCTTTGACAGAATTACCTTCTCCTGGACATGTTTGGGAATCATGATTGTAAACAAGTATTCCAACTTTCAAATTAATATCTCAAACAGTTCAGTCAAAAAGTGGACTGGTACTAAAAACTTAACCAAGATTCTAAGTCGATAAAAGGCCTTAATTTTTAAAACAAATCCTTGACAGAGTTACCTTCTCTTGCGTACAGATGGGGGTAATGATGTGAAATAGCATTAAAAGTTTCAAAGCAATATCTCAAAGGGTTAAGGCAATAAGTGGATTTTACCCATATTCAATGTATTTTCTAAGTCAAAAAGGGGCATAATTCTGTCAAAAACCTTGACAGAGTTATGTCCTCTTGTCTGTTGATGAAGGTCGTGATGGTAAACAAGTATGGTCAGTTTCAAAGCAATACCTCCAATGGTTTTGAAATAAAGTGAGGTGGTACAAAAAACTTAACCAAGATTCTAAGTCGATAAAAGGCCTTAATTTTAAAACAAATCCTTGACAGAGTTACCTTCTCTTGCGTACAGATGGGGGTAATGATGTGAAATAGCATTAAAAGTTTCAAAGCAATATCTCAAAGGGTTAAGGCAATAAGTGGATTTTACCCATATTCAATGTATTTTCTAAGTCAAAAAGGGGCATAATTCTGTCAAAAACCTTGACAGAGTTATGTCCTCTTGTCTGTTGATGAAGGTCGTGATGGTAAACAAGTATGGTCAGTTTCAAAGCAATACCTCCAATGGTTTTGAAATAAAGTGAGGTGGTACAAAAAAACTTAACCAAGCTCAATACACTTTCTAAGTCAAAAAAGGGCCATAATTCTGTCAAAAACCTTGACAGAGTTATGTACTCTTGTCTGTAGATGGAGGTTATGATGGTGAACAAGTATGGTAAGTTTCAAAGCCATACTTGTAATACTTCTGAAATAAAGTGGGGTGGTACGAAAAACTTAACCAAGGTGTGATGCCAACGCTAACGCTAACGCCGACGCCGACGCCGGGGCGAGTAGGATAGCTCCCCTTTTCATAGAAAAGTCGAGCTAAAAAATAACTTGTTTGCCTATACACTGTTCTAAAAGATTTAATTCAATAAAATCATTTTGTTCAATAAGAATATCTTTCACAAATCTGATTCCTTCATCATAAAAAGATTTAATGTAAAAATATCTACATGTATATCCTATTGAAAAGCAATGGTTATAAACCAGTGGCATATGTAACATTTGTTCCAAACTATCTATACAAAGTTTATCAACAAAGGTCATATAAACTTTTAAAACATCAATCATGAAAGCATTTTAATCTTATAATTAATTAATATACAAAACATTTTTCCAGAATTAAAAACTTTATCAATAAACAATGAGTTATAACATTTACTATCACAATTACTTACATATCTTTTAAACCATTTTATTATTAAAGAATGAACATGACTACTAACATCTACCATGTAAAGTCCACCTTCTTTGTATGTTATAATGATTACAGACTTTTGCCTTACCTTCCCATATAAAATCATAAAATAAGTCATTAAGTGTCTCTCTCAAACAAGAGCTGTCCGTAAGACAGCGCGCTCGACTTTTTTATTGCTTGCCAATAAAAAAAGTTTTTGCAGTAAAAGGCAATACAAGAATCTCTGTATTTTTAAAGTGAACAATGGCCATGAGCATTAAGATATTTAGTGAAGAATTATTTTACTGAATTGTGTGATACCCTTGAACACTGCAGCAAAGTTTGAAATGTTTAAGTCAAAAGAGGGCTGGTAAGAAAGAAAAAAAAACTGAGTTGAGCCTTAAATAAATTTAATAGTATTAAACCCACTTTGAGAGAATAAGGTATTTTTACGTCACTCAGAACACCTTGGTAAATGACATAATAACATAATTTTTCAAGAAATCTATGCCAAGGAAGCAGTATATTTTTGTACTTGTATTTTTGATACCCTTGAATATTACAGCAATGTTTATATGACATAATTTATGGTAAAGTGAACAAGTGGATAGGAATGAATTTTTTTAGATTTTTTAAGTTTTTTTAGTGCTTGCCTATAATACAAAACATTGACAGTTAAGGGCCATAATTCAAATAAAATCTTTGACAGAATTACCTTCTCCTGGACATGTTTGGGAATCATGATTGTAAACAAGTATTCCAACTTTCAAATTAATATCTCAAACAGTTCAGTCAAAAAGTGGACTGGTACTAAAAACTTAACCAAGATTCTAAGTCGATAAAAGGCCTTAATTTTTAAAACAAATCCTTGACAGAGTTACCTTCTCTTGCGTACAGATGGGGGTAATGATGTGAAATAGCATTAAAAGTTTCAAAGCAATATCTCAAAGGGTTAAGGCAATAAGTGGATTTTACCCATATTCAATGTATTTTCTAAGTCAAAAAGGGGCATAATTCTGTCAAAAACCTTGACAGAGTTATGTCCTCTTGTCTGTTGATGAAGGTCGTGATGGTAAACAAGTATGGTCAGTTTCAAAGCAATACCTCCAATGGTTTTGAAATAAAGTGAGGTGGTACAAAAAACTTAACCAAGCTCAATACACTTTCTAAGTCAAAAAAGGGCCATAATTCTGTCAAAAACCTTGACAGAGTTATGTACTCTTGTCTGTAGATGGAGGTTATGATGGTGAACAAGTATGGTAAGTTTCAAAGCCATACTTGTAATACTTCTGAAATAAAGTGGGGTGGTACGAAAAACTTAACCAAGGTGTGATGCCAACGCCGACGCCGACGCTAACGCCGACGCCGGGGCGAGTAGGATAGCTCCCCTTTTCATAGAAAAGTCGAGCTAAAAAGCAGTAAAAGGTGTAGGTAGGCTTGTAAAACAATGATTAAAAAAAGAAAGCAATATTGACTAAACAACAGTGATTTTTCCTAGTGGAGTTAATTCCCTTTATTTCCCAATGACTAATACCATTTTTTTACTTTCTGCTGCTTTTCATCAAAATTCAGATCAATAATTTTTTCTAAAATAACATCAAAAGTTTATCCTTAATTTTAAACTGTGTGTCAACCCATGTTAGTTTCCACCTTGTCTTAATTGATCTAGTACTATATTTAAGAGAACCTATCCAAATAACGTTTGTTTTGTCAAAATTTATCTTTAAACCCAAAATTTCAGTAAACGTATGTTACAAATTCAAAGCAATATCCAAAACATAATCTATATTACATACAAGTAAACAATATTGCAATTTTATTTCATCTATTTTCTTATTAAGGATATCAAGGAATTCAATGTCATGTAAAAGAGCATTATTACATTTCCATAAACCTTTTCCATGACTAACAGGAACAAAACAAAACTCCAAATATATCATTGAATGATCAGATCTATAACTAGCATCAATGTCACATTTACGTACAAACTGATATAAATTATTTGTTATCAGAAAAAAATCTAATCTACCTTGCTGTATTGGGTTGGTGCGTCTCCATGTATATTTTTTATAGCGCCATGTAACTCTCTTAAAGGATCAATAAGTTATTTATCTTCAATAATACTTAGTAAAAAATTTCTAGCCTTCTTGCCTTTGTAAAAACTTCGTGTTTCCCAAAGATTTACTAAACCAAAACGAAAGATCATTTCATGAAAACACAATACACATGCTCAAATGTATCCCAAAAACATTTGATTTTATTTGATTTATTTGATTTTAGATTATTTGCCGGACTGTTTAGATTTGATTCATCTAAGGACTATCAAATATTAAAGCAATCAATACAGTACGAAATGTCCCAGACACTGAATAATGTCACCCAAATGATCCTTACCCTACTGAATTTGTCTAATGGATTTGCCTTGCTTTGAATTTGGAAAAGTCTATTATCAATTTAAAGGATAGCATGATAAAATTTCAAGTTAGTAAGCCAACATTATAGACTAGAGCCTGGTCAGACTGCCAAATGTACAGACTGGCATCTCTACAGCTAACGGTGGCAAATGATATTCACTTCCAAGTACAGCAAGGTAAAGCTTAGGTATAAAGATGTAATACATATTTCAAATGTATAATTTTCAAGTAACAAGCATTTTAAAAAAATGAATCTGCAGAAAGAAGCTAAAAAATAATCCCCAACCTACCCTTATACAGAAAAAAACCCAAGACTTGACTATATTCAAACTTGACCTAGAAATAATCAAAACAAATGTAGACCAATTTCCAGGATATTTGGATAATAACAGTAGCCACTAGAGTGTTAACAAGATTTTTCTATTTTTATGTCCTGTGCTCTAGTCTTTATCCGGGATGACCCATGTTTATAACTCATCCGAGCAATTACCTAGACAAGCATCCTGACAAAGTTTGATGATGATTGAGGTAAAATGTGACCACTAGAGTGTTGAAGAACAAATGTGGAGGGACAACGGTGAGCTAACAATCAATGTTACACTTTACAACATCTTTCCAAAAAGCATTGTTTAAGTTTCTAGATATCAGCTGCTCCATCATTGCCAACTGCAGCAAAATCATTGCATAAATCTGCTATAGAATTGCTGGCATCAGCTATAGCATTTGCAACTCTTGCTATAGCAGTGCCAACAAAAGGTACATTTCCGACATAAGCATTAGCATTGTGAACACCTGCCACAGCAATGCCAACACGAGCAACAGCAGTGCCAACACCTGCTAGAGCATTGCATACATATGTTATAGAATTGCTAGCATCAGCTATAGCAGTGACATAACCAGCTCTAGCATTGCGGACTCTTTCAATATAAATGCCAACTACTATTCCAGAAACAAAAGCTGCAAAGACATTCTCAAAATTGACTGCTGGTTGAGCATCAGGTTCTGCTGGTTGAGCATCAGGTTCTACTGGTTGAGCATCAGGTTCTGCTGGTTGAGCATCAGGTTCTGCTGGTTGAGCATCAGGTTCTGTTTGAGGAACATGCTCAGCTGTTTGAGGAACACACTCTACTGGTTGAGGAATAGGCTCTGCTAGTTGAGAACAAGGCTTTGCTGGTTGAGGAACATGCTCTGCTGGCTGAGGAACACGCTCTACTAGTTGAGGAATAGGCTCTGCTGGTTGAGGCACACACTGCCGGTTGAGCAACATGCTCTGCTGGTTCAAGCACACATTCTGCCAGTTGAGGAACATTCTCTGTTGGTTGAATAGCATGTTCTGCTGGTTGAGGAACATCTGCTGGTTGAGAAACATGCTCTGCTGGTCGAGGAACATGCTTGCTGGTTGAGGAATACGCTTTTCTGGTTGAATATCCTCTTTTGCTGGTTGAACATTACTCTCTCTTAAGAGGCGTGTTACCCGTTTCTCTCTTGGGGGTAACACTTTATCAGAGAGGGGATTTTCTGGAAAATTTGAAAAACATTTTATACAAGAAAAGTTATACATGTTTATAAAATAAGTCACACATTTAGAAATTTCTTCAGGATTTGGAGAAATGAAGAAGAATTAACTGAGATAAAATATTGAATATTCTATGAGATATATTGTAACACACAATATCATAATTAGGAAATATGTACCTGTATTTACACGAGCAATGCAAATGAACATAAATGCATCGGAAGAACAAAAGAGGTCATTGGTGCAAGTTATTAGCTGTAAATTCAAATTTCGCAGATTTATACAAAACAATAAAATATCAATCTGAACCTAGTACTTGTTGTATATAGAGTATCATTCAATAGTTTGAATAAGCATCATGACTTCTATTGTGTTAAATAATTTAAGGTCAAATCTTAAATACGATGTGTCAGAGGAAAAGGCATGCTCCACTAATAAAATACTTGAAGCAGTATTAGAGGACAAAACTAAGCCTCACTCAGTGTTGGCCGAGCATTCTCCCCTACTGGTTGAGTAGCACCAAGTGTTGACCGAGCATCCGCCTGTACAGGTTTAGCATCACCAAGTATTGGTCGAGCAGCCTCCTCGATTGTATGAGTATCACCCAGTGTTGGTCGAGCAGCCTCCTCTACTGGTTGAGAAATATAGAAGGCAATGCACTTAATCACAAGAGCGATCAGTGATCACATGTGTCGCCTCATGATGGCCAATTTCATGCTGGGACAAGTTTTGTGACAGACAGACAGACAGACAGAGGGACAGTGCCTAACGAGACTTGGTACTGATCATTCCTGTAAAGTTTGGATGAAATTGCAACAGTAGTTTATAAGGAGTAGTCCGGACAAGCTTTTGTGTATCTGACAACACACAGAAAAAAAGCACCTTTTTATCAAAGGGCCATAAATCGGCCAAAAATCATTCAACCGGAAAACCCGTGCAATATGCGCAAGGACTTGAGCTACAGATCAATCCTGTAAAGTTTCATTAAAATTGCATTAGTGGTATAAGAGAAGTAGTCCGGACAAACTTTAAAAATAAAAATTATTAAAGAGCCATAACTCTGACAAAAATCATTGAACCGGAAAATGCTGACAATATGCACAACTAGACTTGGTACTGATCATTCCTGTAAAGTTTGGATGAAATTGCACCAGTAGTTTATGAGGAGTAGTCCGGACAAGTTTTGTGACGGACGGACAGACGGACGTCCGGCCGAAATGGAATAAGGGGCCATTTCTTTTGTTATTTTCTATTGTTTAATAGAGGGCCAATGGCCCCTTACTCTATTGTTACGGAATGAACTCTATTGTTCTCTTTTGTTCTGTTTACAGTTAGATGGCCCCCTATCCCTATTTGGTAGTGCGGACGGACAGACAGACGACGGAGAAGTGATCCCTATATGTCACCACTACTCCGTAGAGGCGACACAATAATTGCATTGGAAGAACAGTTTGAAAAGCATTAATATCAAACAAAAGAGGTCATTAGTTTGAGCTTACCAGCTGATAAAGTTATTTCAGCTTTTTCAAATATACTAGTATTTTCAACCTCAAAATGATATTTGTAAATTCAAATTTCGCAGATTTATACAAAACAATAATATCAATCTGAACCTAGTACTTGTTGTGTATAGTCTCATTCAATAGTTTGAATAAGCATCATGACTTCTATTGTGTTAAATAATTTAAGGTCAAATCTTAAATACGATCTGTCAGAGGAAACGGCATGCTCCACTAATAAAATTCTTGAAGCCGTTTTGGAGGACAAAACTAAGCCTCACCCAGTGTTGGCCGAGCATCCTCCTCTACTGTTTGAGTATCACCAAGTGTTGGCCGAGCAGCCTCCTCTACTGTTTGAGTATCACCAAGTGTTGGCGGAGCAGCCTCCTCTACTGGTTGAGTATCACCAAGTGTTGGCCGAGCATCCTCCTCTACTGGTTGAGTATCACCAAGTGTTGGCCGAGCATCCTCCTCTACTGGTTGAGTATCACCAAGTGTTGGCCGAGCATCCTCCTCTACTGGTTGAGTATCACCAAGTGTTGGCCGAGCATCCTCCTCTACTGTTTGAGAAATGAAGAAGTATTAACTGAGATAAAATATTGAATATTTTATGAGAAATAATGTAACACACAATATCATAATTAGGAAATATGTACCTGTATTTACACAAGCAACGTAATAAATTATAATAGCATTGGAAGAACAGTTTGAAAAGCATTAATATCAAACAAAAGATGTCATTAGTTTGAGCTTATCAGCTGATAAAGTTATTTCAGCTTTTTCTCTTTCAAATATATTTTCAACTTGTAAATTCAAATTCCCTAGATTTATACAAAACAATAACATCAAGCTGAACCTAGTACTTGTTGTATAAATAGTCTCATTCAATAGTTTAATAAGCATCATGACTTCTTTTGTGTTAAATAATTTAAGGTCTATTGTGTTAAATAATTTAAGGTTAAATCTTAAACAAGAGGGCTAATTTTAACCCAGGGGCTTTTATTTTTAACCAACTTGGTAGGCACCCATTAGAAGATGTTTCATGATAAATATCTAAGCTTTTGCTCTTGGGGTTTTTGAAAGTTTTTACTTAGACATATAAGGAAAATCAGAACCCCAGGCACGGCCAATTTAACCCTCGGGCTTTTATTTGAACAAATTTAGTAGACACTCACTAGAAGATTTTGACCCAAGGGCTTTTATATGAACAAATTTGATAGACACTCACTAGAAGATGTTTCATGCCAAATATCTAAGCTCTACCTCTTTGGGTTTTTGAAGAGAAGATATTTTAAGTTTTTTCTTTCGAATGGCATGGCAACCAGAGTTTTGCATGGAATTAAATTCTTTGAACAACTTTGACCACCAAAGGCCCATTCCTGTGAAGTTTGGATGAAATTGGCTTAGCGGTTTATGAGGGGATGTCGTTTAAAGAAAAAGACGCCGGACGAACGCCGGACGAAAAGTGATCATAAAAGCTCACCATGTCACTTTGTGATAAGTGGGCTAATAAAAGATGTCAGAGGAAACTGAATGCTCCACTTATAAAATATTGGAAAAAGAAATAAGCCTGTTTGTAGAATTTTCACTGTTTTTCTGTAAAAAATAACCGCTTTTTCATGAAATTTTATGAATTTAATGGAAACAAGCATTCTTCAACAGTATTTACTGAGTAACAATATTCATGGAGAACTCTGGAACTTTACTTTTACATCAAAAGAAACATGGAACAGTTCTGGAAACTCTGGAAAGTTAACACTTTTCTAGGAGTTTGACTTTGAAACACACACAGTCATTTAGTCATTAGCTGATTTGGCCTTTCTGATTTCTGCATTTAGTAAAGACATCCTAGTGTCACACTATTAACGCATCAATGAATAAGTGATTGTTTACTGTAAACAGTCCTAATTTTGGATATGTGATAAATAGAATATCATATATATGTGATAAATAGAATATTATATTCATGTAGGTTCATTACTGATTTCATTGAAAAAAATACTATTATACTTGCCAGAGGCTCGTTTACTTGTTGATAAATTCAGTATTCATTCAAAATCTTCTAATTTATTTGGTACATAATAAGAAAAGCCAACTGACGTTTGAAAGAACAAGTAATAGCAAGTATGTATTTTTATGGTTGAGTGCACACATGTTAGTAATCATAAGAACAACCTCCGACAATTATGTCAAGAAATTGATTCTATGGCTGTGCAGTCTAGCGCATTGTTACTATTGCTTGAAAATAGGAGGTTGAAAGTCCGAATCCAGCCACGGCAGAATCTTTTCTGAAACATTTGCATTTTTCTGTTACAAACTTAAAATGTTCACTAATGGATACATAGATCTTTTTGATACACTTTAAGTAGTAGTGGCTTTATTAAATCAAACTGTCTTTAACAGTGACCTACCATCCTCGGGTCTGACTTTAAGAATGGTGCCACATAGCTCATTATCCAATTCAGCCGGCTTGTCAATATTGTCTGCCTTCCAAATACGCTCTTTCTCTGGTAAGACGTCATCTGTCAATGTCTTTTCTTTTGTTGTCAGTACATTTTCAGAAGATTTCTACAAAAGTCAGAAATAAAGATAATATGAAATAAGTAGCTAAGAATGATGAGTAATCATTTTAGAAAAGTGAACACATATAAACACAAAATGAGTAATTTGGCCAACTAGAAACTGATACTTATACTGTCTTATTTGTGGTGTATAAAGTAATTAATTAATAGCAATACCACATGAAATGTTAAATCTAATTACCAGTACATGTTATTTTTCTCAATTATCATTTTGATATTTTTCATGATTTCAGTTCTAATTTCATTTTACTATGGTATTGTAAACAAGAGAGCCAAGATGGCCCTAGAACGCGCACCTGACCCATCAAACTCATCTGACAAACATCCTGACCAAGCATCAGACACTTCATGTGCTAAACCATTTCGGGTCACATGGTACAGTGTACATGTTATTCATCTCAAAACAAGAACCGGGTGATGCTCCCGAGAAGGTTTTGGACACAGGAAAGTATAAAAATATGAACAAAGGGCAAAAACTCCAAAATTAGGCAAGGCAGAATTATGTTTTTTTTTGCACTGCACTTCTATTTAATGAGAGCTATCTATCTATAAAGTTTGCTGATGATATCTCTTATAGTTTCAGAGTTATGTCCCGGGTAAAATTCAAAGTGTAAAAATAAACAAAGGGCAATAAATCCAAAATTAGACAAGGCTTTGTTTAAGTTCTTTAAGCATTACAGTTCTATCCGATGATATCTATCTACCTACAAAGTTTCATGTTTATATCATGTTAATAGTTTTAAAGTTATGCCCGGACAAAAGTAAAAAAGTAAAAATAAACAAAGGGCAATAACTTCAAAATAAGGCAAGGCAGAGTTATGATTCTTTAGCACTGCACTTTTACCCAATGAGACCTATCTATCTACAAATTTTCATGTTGATATCTCTTACAATTTTAGAGTTATGTCCCGGACAAAGTTCAAAGTGTCAAAATGAACAAAGGGCAATAACTCTAAAATTAGGCAAGACAGAGTTACGGTTCTTGTGCACTGAAAACCTACTCAATGAGATATATCTATCTGCAAAGTTTCATGTTGATACCTCTAATAGTTTTAGAGTTATGTCTCGGATAAAGTTCAAAGTGTACAAATAAACAAAGGGCAATAATTCAAGTATTAGGCAAGGCAGAGTTACGGTTCTTGTGCACTGCACACCTAATCAATAATATCTATCTACCTACATAGTTTCATGTTGATACTTCTTATAGTTTTAGAGTAATGTTCCGGACAAAGTTCAAAGTGTAAAAATAAAAAAGAGGAATAATTCAAAAATTAGGCAAGGTAGAGTTACGGTTCTTGTGCACTGCACTGCAAACCTACTCAATAAGATCTATCTACCTACAAAGTTTCATTTTGATACCTCTTATAATTTTAGAGTAATGTCCCGGACAAAGTTCAAAGTGTAAAAATAAACAAAGGAGAATAATTCAAAAATTAGGCAAGGCAGAGTTACTGTTTTTATGCACTGCACACCTACTCAATAAGATCTACCAACCTACAAAGTTTCATGTTGATACCTCTTGTTGTTTCAAAGTTATGTCTCGGGCAAGAAAAACGGACAGACGGACAGACAGACGGACAAACAGACGGACGAGGCGGCGACTTTTTTCGGGGGAGCATAATAAAATCCTCACTTTAATACATCTTTAACCTACCTTGTGTACAATATTCACAAGTCCTGATGTGCTAGGCTGTGAACTTAATGTCTTTCCAAACCTCCTGTTATATAAAAATAGAAAAGAAAAACATATTTTTATAAAATATCTAACAAAAGATTATAGATAATATACTTGCTTATTATTATTTTTATTATTATTGTGAAAGGCTACTTAAAAGGGGCTCCACTGAGGTCAAAAAGTCTAAAAATTAAAATATGCAATTCTTACATAGAAGAATTGCACCTAAAATAAAAAAGTCTGCAAAAAACAAGAGGGCCAAAATGATTGCTCACCTGACCCATCAAACTCATCCGAGTTCATGACGACTTCGTGGTCAAGTGAGCTCAATATGCTCAGAAATAAATTGTCAAGATAGACTTTTTGTGCGATTCTTGGCCAATTTGAGTGAAAAGCATTGCAAGGCTTTCCATTTTTAGGTCATTTTGCACAATGAAAGTGATGATTTAAGAAAGGGGGGGGGGGGGGGGGGGGGGGGGCAGGGATTGATTTGAAAAACGTATGCACAAGTTATTGGTCCAGACTTACTTAAAATGGTAAACAAATACCGTGAAACTATTTCTAGTGTTATCATGTCGAAAAACCTCAGTGGAGTTCCTTTAAATTATCAGTCATATGTTTAGATACACATTTATCGGACAAAAAAAGCAACAACATGAAATGATAAGATTCGTTTTCGTCTTCACTGAGACATAAGTTATGTTCATGAAAAACATCACTTTTACATGCCAAGATTTTCCCTTTTCCAAAATACATGCATCTTTACTAAATTCTTTGTCTTTTTGTTGCCATAGCAACTACAAATACTTTTAATCATTACTTTTCATATCATTTTTGTTTGTTTTTGTTACTAAGTAAATGAGAAGCAACTATACTTACATAGTTTCTGACTCTGCCATCTTTCGAGTAAAATAGAGTTAAGGATGTTAGAATGTAGAATCCAAAAACAAGGACTGCGTCACCTTACGACAACTCCACTGGTGCCAGGTCTATTCTAGATATCTGGAATAAATATCTCAGACTATAAGCTCTATACTATGCTTCCCTTAGTTCACGGTACTTAACGATTTGAAACCAGAAAGAAAACAACTAATGTAACTTATGGTACAATAATTGTCATAAGCTATAACATATAGGTATTTTCTGCTGTATGGCACAAGGAAACAACAATATATTCAGTCAAAGTCAATTTTAATGGACCAAACGCACCACATGTGTCGGCCATTTTGAAAACAGTATGTCACCATTTAAATCGCGGAAATGGTGTTACACTTCAGTTTTTCATGTTTTTTCTAAAATTTCTACATGTTAATTTGCTTGATTTTAAATATTAATATTATCCTTGCTTTGTAACTCAAATTTTTTTTTTCAACAAACAAGAACATTAAGAAAATGATGATTGTTTCAGACATACACACAAATTTAATGGACTTTATTGCTTTTGCAGAAATTTGTAAAATTTTGTTCTGTTTTACATAAAAATCTAGAGATTTAAAATATTTTGCACAAAAATTAACTTTGTTGTATAGGTGTATGAATAAAATATGTCAATTCTGACCAAGTTAAACACTGGCCACATGAAAATATGCCATTACCTTGAAATAAGTGATGACGCGGAATTAGTGATGTTGAGTACTATATATCAACAAGATATGTTTGTAAAACATGTATGCCCCATATCGGCAGCCAATTAGTCATGTGATCAGTTTATTATGACTGACTTTTGACCCAGTGACCAAAAAATTAATAAGGGTTAATAACTGGTCATGACTAGTCACTAGGTAATTGTGACCGCAAAGGTTGTGTGCAGCAATTTTGTGACAAAGTTATTTCAAATCTTACCAAATAATATATGCATAAATTTTATGAATAATGTAGGCCTCATTAATGACAGCCAAGTTGTTATATTACATAAGACCTTGAAATGTGTATACCCCAAAATGTGTATACCCCAAAAGGATTTTTAGTTTAATAAAAAATATCAACCAAGGCAACTTGAGTTGTTGAGTTATTGGTCAGAAACAGTCTTTACATACAAGGTCAATATGACATGGACCTTTGACCTTAAATCAATAGGGGTTATCTACTGGCAAAGACCAATGCACCTGTGAAGTTTGAAGGTAAAGGGACCATGAGTTGGGATATTGATCAGAAAGCGTTGTTACCAATAAGGTCAATGTGATCTTGACCGCTGACCCCTTAACGCCAAAAAATCCATTGAGGTCATCTTAATTATTATGACCAAAAGCAATAAATCTGTAAAGCCTGAAGGTCAAGGGTCCATGGGTTGTCCAGTTATTGATAGAAAACCATTTTGAAATACAAGGTCAATGCAACCTTGACCTTTGTTTCCTTGACCCCAAAATCTTAAGGGGTCATCAAATGGTCAAGTCTTATGCACCTACCAAGTTTGAGGGCCAATAGCCCATGGGTTGTCAAGTTATTGATTGGAGACTTTTTTTACTGACAAGGTCAATGTGATCTTGACCTTTGACCCCTTGACCCAAAAATCAATTGGGGTCATCAGCTGGACATGAACAATCATCATACCTAGTTTGAAATTCCTAGGCCTAAGCGTTCTTTAGTTATCACTTGAAAACAGTTTTTACCTACAAGGTCAATGTGACCTTGACCTTTGACCCCTTGACCCCAAAATCAAAAGGGGTCATCTACTGGTCATGACCAATCATCATACCAAGTTTGAAGTTCCAAGGCCTAAGCGTTCTTTAGTTATTGATCGGAAACTGTTCTTACCTACAAGGTCAATGTGACCTTGACCTTTGACATCTTGACCCCAAAATCAATAGGGGTCATCTACTGGTCATGACCAATCACCATACCAAATTTGAAGTTCCTAGGCCTAAGGGATCTTTAGTTATCACTCGGAAACCATATGGTCTATGGACCGACGGACCAACAAATGCAAAGCAATATACCCCCTCTTCTTTGAAGTGGGGGGGGGGGCATAAATATATCTGTCATATGTTGTTCAAGTTTAAAGACAATCCATTCAAAAATAACAAGGTTACAGCCAATGATAGCAATTAGATGATAAGATCAAAGGAAAATTTGGACTTTCGACATTGAAGGTCAATGACATTTATGGATGAAGGTCAAGGTAAGTGTGGTCTACTGAAAGGTCTTGTCCCAAGGGTTGTTGTGGCCAAGTATGAAGACAATACACCAAGAAATAAAAAAGTTATGATCATCATCCAGGTACAAGTTTGCGGACGGCAACGCCGCCGCGACTATCACAATACCTCTACTTTTTTTTTCAAAAAAAGTCGAGCTAAAAAGGTCCAGAAAACTGCTATGAATTTTTGAATAAAGGTGAAAAAATGTGTTACATTTCAGGCCTATATATAATTTAAAAAGTAAAATGAAAACGCCACATTAAACACATGGCAATGCTTGACAGATACCTAACTTTGTCCTGTCAAAGTTTTGTACCCCTCCGTAGACTGATTTTTATTTTTTACGGTGGCCGGAAACTGCTAGGAAACCATGCAGTAGTGTCACGGACATGCTTCACTCCCTGAAGCTTTGAAAACTGGAACTCAGACGTATCTAAAGGTGCTAGTTTATCCTTTTTCTGTAAGATTAACAATGGTCTGGTTGCTATCCCCATAGAACAATATGTGACACCCCTCTCCCAAACATCACGCCAAGGCCATTCCTTCTGTAATAGGGTTATTCACAGCAACATCAGACTGCAGCTAGTTGCCCCACTCCCTACCCCTGAGCAATTCAGTGCAGCCATAGCTTGCATTGAACATGTCTCACCCTAGTTTTCCAGTCCCCTGTTTTTAAAATTTAAAATATTCTTTTATCCTCTTTTTAAACAACTCTTTTTAACTTGCTTGCGATTCTGACGCGCTGACATGACATAAATAGTAGGTAGGTAGGTAGGAAATTACTGTTATTTCGGACCACGGACGTTTCAGACCAGACACTTCGGACCAGATTTTGGGACATTTCAGACCATGAGATGGTCATTTCATGACCATAATGGGATGGGGACACATCGGACCAGAACTTTTTATTCAAACTTTTAGACCATTTATTCCTTTTATATATAATAATTTGTTATCTCAGGATGTTATTACAATATTGATGTGCAATAAGTACCCATACACGCTGAATATACATTTTTAAATTCATTTTTTACCAAATTAAATCGTGTTCTGGCAGGTATTAAAGAACAACGACATCCTTGTCAATGCAGTTTTTCACACGTTTTAATTGATGAATAGGACTTGTCACGTTTCACTCAATTAAAGAAGTATATGTATCACCTAATTTGACAACAAATATTTAATTGATTGGATTTGATTTACTATATTGTGTCTAGATTCATCACATTATTTCGTCTTGGCCATTTTCTAAATATTATTGATTTACAACTAAATTGCACAAGTATATAGACCAAGACATTTATACCGTATGATCTAAGTCAATAAATAATCGATCTTACAAAATGCTTTTACAACAAACACACATTATAAGTACCAGTTCGAATATTAATACCACTACCAGTATAGTAATTAATATTTTTAAATAATAAATAATATCAATATATTAGATATATTTATTATTCTTTTGTAAATATAAAACAAAGCGTATAAAATTAATTATTCTTTTTAAATTATTTCTTAAAATCTTCATTAATTCATTGAACAGTACCATCACACCTATCTTGGAAATTCTACATCGACAACATAACGAAACTAGAAATGTGTCATCATGCCACGGATGTATGCAACCAAAATTTCAGATGTTATAATATTTAGTTCCAAATTTGTTTGCAAAAATTATTATTTTCGTTTTAAGTTCAAAGCCCTAAAAATATTCAATGTTAACACAAACCATTTTATACAAAGTTCAAGGCACTGAAACTATTCAGTGTTAACCTTTTGTAAATTGCATATGATGCATATTTGTAGCCAAAATAATGGGTACATACATTTCCACTAAAGTATGAGTGCTTTAACTGAAAATTCAAAATGTTTCCAACATTCAAGAAAGATAACTTTGTCAAGAATCATTGAACCACGACCAAGTTTAAACTTGAACTGCTTATTCCTAAGATATATCTATATGTCAAATTTGAGTTGAATTTGTACAACCATTTTGGAGATAATTAACGGAAACTTAAAATTTCTGATTTTTTTTTCAAAGTTCAAGAGGGAAAACTCTGTCAGCTATCATCAAACCATGACCAAATTCGAACTTGACCAATGCATTGTTATGACATATCCATATCTTTTATTTGTTGTTGAATATGTACAACTGTTGGGGAGATAATGAATATGAACTGAAAATTTCCTTTTTTAAAATTTAAATCGGCATAACTCTGCCAAAATCATTGAACCATGGCCAAATTCGAACTTGACCTGTGCATTCCTTTGACATATCCATATGTAAAATTTGAGTTGAATATGTAACACTGTTGGGGAGATAAAGAACAGAAACTGAAAAAATTCATATTATTTTCAAAGTGAAAGGGGCTTTACTCTGCCAAAAATCATTGAACCATGACCCAATTAAAACTTGGCCTGCGCATTCTTTTAACATATCCATATGTAAAATTTGAGTTGAATGTGTACTACTGTTGGGGAGATAATGAACAGAAATTGTTTTCAAAGTGAAAAGGGGATTACTCTGCCAAAAATCATCAAACCATGACCAAATTCGAACTTGGCCTGCACATTCTTTTGACATATCCATATGTCAAGTTTGAGTTGAATGTGTAATTAATACCGTTTCGGAGAAAATGAACAGAAACTAAAAAATTCATATTATTTTTAAAGAAATCAAAGAAAAAGGGGCATAACTCTGCCAAAAATCATTAAACCATGACCAAATTCGAACTTGACCTGCGCATTCTTTTGATATATCCAAAGAATGTCAAATTTGAGTTGAACGTGTGCAACCGTTACTAAGATAATGAACGGAAACTGATGATGACGGAATGACAGAATGACGAAATGACGGAACAGAGTAACACTATATGCCCCAGCCATTATATGGCGGGGGCATAAAAGGCCAACTCAACTATAGCTTTCCTGCGCCGAATCATCCTGTCAAGCCCACCAGAAGCCAAAGCCTACAACACCTACGTACGGTCAAGCGTCGAGTATGCCTCCTCTGTATGGTCACCTGCTGCTGACAGCCACATCAACGAACTAGAGATGGTCCAAAGAAGAGCAGCACCATGCTCTACAAGATCAAGCATAACCTTGTAGATGTCACATCAGATCCCCCGCTACGTAATGCAAGAACATCAAGAGGCAACCCACAACAACTCATCCAGCTCACTTGTAAGAAATCTGTGTGTACCAGAACAGCTTCTTTCCGGCCACCATCATCCTCATTCACCATCAACTAGACACATTGCCAGTTTTTACCAGTTTTTAAGAAGATGTAAATAGACAATTTTAACTGTAAAGAGGAAACCAATTGCTGCGCATGTACATAGTTTTAGTTTCATCGCGATTATGCTCTATGAAGAGTGAGGCGATTACTGAAGATGATGATGAACTAACAGTTTGACATCACTATTAAATTATTTGTATAAACATTGCATCAACAGTTACTTATCAGTTTTTTATTGGACCATTGAAATATATTTAGACTATGTTAAGCCAATTAAAACCAAAGTCTTGGAAACATATATACGAATACGAACTTTATTAAGCATAAAACATAGTACAATGTTTATAGCCATAGAAATACAAATAAACATATACATACAATGAGAAACAGAACAATATTCCAGAGAGTATAAATATTTGCCAGAAAAATAAACAATTCTAGATTTTCATACATCCTAAGTTGCTAAATGTCGTCCATATTGTTATATGGTTATGTGTGATCAAGAAATACGTTTCTGATTTGCAAAATACAAAAATTTAGACAATGCCAACAATGTTCTCTTTGATCTAGATGATAAAAGATTATCAAATTTATACATGTTTGGCCAATGACAATATATAGGTTTAAAAATTTTTATTCTAAGCTCTCTATAGTGTGGACACACAAGCAGAAAGTGGTATTCATTTTCAATTTTTCTCATGGTACATGATTAACATATTCGATCTTCACGTAGAGTATTATCATATCTTCCTGTTTCAATAAAAAGATTGTGTGAAGAGGTTCTAAACCTAGTAAGTGCTACTCTATATTTATTTTCATGTATGGAGTCTAAATATAATTCACTAACAAAATTGTGTTAAAATAGACAATAAGTTTGTAATCTTGAAGAATTATTAATTTCGGTATACCATTTCTGCATATATGTGTCCAATAATCTTTGTTTTATAGAGTTAATCGGAATTTCAATATCAAATTGGTTATCCCAGACATACCTAAATCCGTTACTTGATAGAATATCTTTAACATAAGAGGCCCAATTTTTTCCACCATAATTACGACCGGAGTCCGTGTCGGATTTGAGGAGAAGGTATGATTGTTTTACAATTGAGGAGTCATTCTGTTTAAGTATCTTTATCCAATATCGGAGTATATTAACTTTACGAAAGATTTGTATCGGAACTCGACCTAATTCTCCATAAAGAGCTGCAAGATTCGTTGACTTTTTTACACCCAGGATTCTACGCAAAAATTTTGTATGAATTAGCTCGATATCTGGTGCATCGTGTAAAACAGTTTTGTTTATAGACCGTAACAAAACTAAAATAATATTTAATCAGATAATAAGATAAAAATAAATTATGTTTATATTTTTTACTTATTAATATAAAATATACTTAATGCAAAGAAAATCACTTATATATTTTTATCATTTAAATAGCATTAAAGAATTGTAACTTTTATACAACTACACCCAGTCAAACACATAAACATGCATGATATCCTCCCCTAAGTAAGAATACATATTTGAAAAGATAGATGGGCCAACATAAAGAGACCAAAGATCTCTCCCCATCAAACACCTGACGTTGTTTCAACGTTGGATTAAATTTGGATTTATGTTACGACGTCAAAGTTTGTATTTGCGACGTCGTATCAATGTGTTGGAATTCATCGATAGGACGTCAGATTGCAGGGTAAACATAGTAGTAATAATTGACTTATTTCCCTTTGTTCTGATTTGTAAACCCGATAGGTGGCTCTAATTTCAGTTCAAGATAATCATTCGAATTTTGTTTTTCAGTTTTTTTTCACATCCATTGTATTTTAAGAATATTTTTTTGTTATACTAGACCATAAAAAGGAACAATATAAGTATTTCAAATAAATTGAAAAAATAATGGAAACTTGATGAATTTCAAAACAAGGCTACAACAACAAATTTCAAATTCAAACAAAGACAAATGACATTATAGACACCATATAGAAGACAACTCTTTAATAAATAGTAAGTGATATTTTTGAAGGGAGATTAGTATTAAACTTACTGCATGCATAGTATAATAAATGAAAAATTATTAGATTCAATTATCTCATTTCTAAACCAGTTTATTAACGTTGTCTGATTCGCCCTCGTTTAACACATACTTTGGGATTCAAATGATATATGCAGTCAAACATTTTGTTTTATTTGTGTTGTCATTTTAAGCCAAGATTCCTGGGCCACATGACCTTTACCTCTCTTGTATCATAGTTTGGGGACCTTGCTGTTGAAAATGTTTCAGAGTTAAATCGTATACATATACATGCACAATGCGTTAACTGGAGTGCGGGTATTAGTTACCCGTACTCCAGAGCATGCCTATTCACCGAGTCCAATCGTTCACTATGTTTCCCAGGCGGAGAACGCATGAAGAGATCAATTTTACAGGTGGAAAACCGATACTGTGGTAAGAAAATTGTCTTCAATTTCTTTGAAAATGCATATTTCAAAAAAAATTTATAGCCTATTCTGATCTCGTATGATTACTTTATCCGACAGGCATCTCAAACTAGCCAAATCTTTGTTAACTTATTAGATCATTATCGACAACTGCACAAGGAAAGTCACAAAATTGGTAAAATCGCTCTTTGATAGCCAATAACTTGACATCCAAGCAAACTTCTAAACATTTGTATCGCTCTAAAGGCACTTTATTAACATATCCTCATCCACCAAAAGCCTGTTCTATTTCTATCCCGTATTTTTGGAGTATAATATCGTTTAAGCGAATTTTCAAAATGAACGCATGAGCCGAACTTTTCATGTGGTTTCATAGGTTTGAAAAGTGAACGCATGAGCAGGTGGTATTTTTAAAACTCAAGTTTTTCTTAATTATCTAACAAATTTAACATATTCAAACTTTAAAATTTTCAAATTTTATTCCAAATAAATGAGAGACACTTCTTTTTACAAATTAAAATATACTTTGTACGCTGTATATATATGCTAATTAGCAAAAGTACGAGGTCTGTTGGGAAAGATCGTGTAAAATTGAAGTAATTCCTCAAAAGCAGTTGTTAAGATGACAAAGAAAAGCATAATAGTTCCTCGAAAACTTGTTAACTTGTTAATAGTGTTTAATACATAAAACGGAGAGATAACTAAGTCTTGTCATGTTGAATAAAATCAACAACTGACGACATTAAGCTGGTTTATATAATAATCTTACATGGCACTTTGGAAAAATCCTTTGCACGCATTGTAAATGATTGTTTTACAAAATATGTACTTTGATAATTACAACATGAATCCTGAATAATTGTATATAATTACTATCATACATGCATAATATTAAACAACAAATACAACAAAGGACAAACGACAAATAATAGCGTATGTATACTCCTTTAAAGTCCCTGTACCTCAAAACTTTAATAGTCTAATGCATGTTTAATATGATAAACCTGATACTCAAATAAAGAATTACCAATATTACAAATCTTACATAGATATTATCGAATTTAACAAGTTCTGTAAATAAAGGGAGGTAATTAACAAGAGCTGTCCGTAAGACAGCGCGCTCGACTTTTTTATTGCTTGCCAATAAAAAAAGTTTTTGCAGTAAAAGGCAATACAAGAATCTCTGTATTTTTAAAGTGAACAATGGCCATGAGCATTAAGATATTTAGTGAAGAATTATTTTATTATGACATAATTTATGGTAAAGTGAACAAGTGGATAGGAATGAATTTTTTTAGATTTTTTAAGTTTTTTAGTGCTTGCCTATAATACAAAACATTGACAGTTAAGGGCCATAATTCAAATAAAATCTTTGACAGAATTACCTTCTCCTGGACATGTTTGGGAATCATGATTGTAAACAAGTATTCCAACTTTCAAATTAATATCTCAAACAGTTCAGTCAAAAAGTGGACTGGTACTAAAAACTTAACCAAGATTCTAAGTCGATAAAAGGCCTTAATTTTTAAAACAAATCCTTGACAGAGTTACCTTCTCTTGCGTACAGATGGGGGTAATGATGTGAAATAGCATTAAAAGTTTCAAAGCAATATCTCAAAGGGTTAAGGCAATAAGTGGATTTTACCCATATTCAATGTATTTTTCTAAGTCAAAAAGGGGCATAATTCTGTCAAAAACCTTGACAGAGTTATGTCCTCTTGTCTGTTGATGAAGGTCGTGATGGTAAACAAGTATGGTCAGTTTCAAAGCAATACCTCCAATGGTTTTGAAATAAAGTGAGGTGGTACAAAAAAACTTAACCAAGCTCAATACACTTTCTAAGTCAAAAAAGGGCCATAATTCTGTCAAAAACCTTGACAGAGTTATGTACTCTTGTCTGTAGATGGAGGTTATCATGGTGAACAAGTATGGTAAGTTTCAAAGCCATACTTGTAATACTTCTGAAATAAAGTGGGGTGGTACGAAAAACTTAACCAAGGTGTGACGCCGACGCCGACGCCGACGCCGACGCCGGGGCGAGTAGGATAGCTCCCCTTTTCATAGAAAAGTCGAGCTAAAAACACATTTTGATAAATACTTTGCCTATTCTTCATTAAAATAAAAAGTGTATTATTTTTAAAAGAAAAAACTTATAATGAACCTAAAAAATATGTGTTATTTCAACATTTTCTTGTATGTTCATTTTGTTGTAAGGAAGGTGATATATATATTCTTGCTTAAAGGTCCTGTATTTTATAATTGAGGATGTAACATCCTTGCGAAGTCAGTTCTTATGAAAAACATATACTTAAGAAGTTAACATTATTAAACACATTATATGATATTTCTTGAGGAAAAAAGGTTGTGAAATTTTTATTGGAATGCAAAACTGATTTTTTTTACCAAAAACAGATTTCTAATTATCTCCTTTTTTATCGGAAATTTTAAATTTTGGCAATATCCTTATCAAAAAGGTTTTCTGTAACTTTTAACATTGTTAATTCTTTATTTAAGCCAAAGATGTTTCATATAAGAACATAAAATTTTGAGTCACAGGATCTTTAAGTGTATGTTACATCTTTAATTTATCACACACCCGTGCCGATTTGCGACTCCGTAAATATGGTCAATCACCTACGCAGTGATCTCCCCTTGTAAACAGGATTAGATAAAGTAGCAAAGCGTGACGTAACCGCTGTGAGGAGTTTGAAATAATTATGGTATTGCACGGCCGTGCATATATTTTGACGTGACGTCATTAGCGTTATACAAACATAGTGTAAAGACGCGCTAAATGTTAGCGTTATACTATAGGCGCGTCAATGACTCTTTTTTCACTTTAAACGGTCTTTATTTTTGGTATGTGATAAATAGAATATTAAATTCGTGTAACTTCATTACTGAATGTATTGCACTCGCCAGAGCCTCGCATAATATATTTTTATTCAACTCGTGCAATAAATTTAGTATTGAACTCACGCTCATTCAATATCCTCTATATAACATACAGGAAATTTAGGTCCCATCAACCAATTGTGTTGTATTTTGCAAATATTTTACTCAAAGTTTTAGAAATGAGGATTTATTATATTTTCACAGAACCGAACAGACCTTCATCTATTGCTTATAAGCAATTCGTCATAAGGTATGAAAATAGAGACTTCTGTTTGCTCAAACATTTGGAACGAAAATTTTGGAATTTAAAGGTTCAGTGATCGATAACATGTGAGATATCCATGAAAACTGGAGTAACCAAAAAGTCCGCCTGCTCATGCGTTCATTTTGCAATCTGATGAAACCACATGAAAAGTTCGGCTCATGCGTTCATTTTGAAAATTCGCTTAAACGATATTATACTCCAAAAATACGGAATAGAAAAAAGAACAGGCTTTTGGTGGATGAGGATATGTTTATAAAGAACCTTTAGAGCGATACAAATGTTTAGAAATTTGCTTGGATGTCAAGTTATTGGCTATCAAAGAGCGATTTTACCAATTTTGTGACTTTTCTTGTGCAGTTGTCGATAATGATCTAATAAGTTAACAAAGATTTGGCTAGTTTGAGATGCCTGTCGGATAAAGTAATCATACGAGATCAGAATAGGCTATAAAGTTTTTTGAAATATGCATTTTCAAAGAAATTGAAGACAATTTTCTTACCACAGTATCGGTTTTCCACCTGTAAAATTGATCTCTTCATGCGTTCTCCGCCTGGGAAACATAGTGAACGATTGGACTCGGTGCTATTGATTGGTTCATTTTGTCAGGGGTTTAAATATTGTGACGACAGAGAAAGGGAAAGCGATGGAATATCATATTCAGATGCTCGTGAATGTTACTTTTTTGTGGGGTTTCATTTTGTGGTATCAGGGAACGTGTTTTTATGTTTGACTATGATACAAAAGAGAAAGAACAACAAAACACTCGGCAATCTGATTTATACTCGGGGGCTACCCCCCCCCCCCCTCGTAAAATCAGATAGCGGCTCGATCGTGTTTCGGTGCTCTTTCTATTACATGTACTTATTCGATTTATCAGATTAGATAACAATAGGTATTTCACAATGACGTACATGTATTTGTTATCTTTGAGATTGAACTGTACTGTATTGTATATTTGATAAAAGTAAATTTATAGCTTTTTGTCAATAATCATTTTCATGATTACTTTCTTAAAATAATAAAATCAACTTTTCGAGTATAGATAGTTTGGTATTTTCTCTTTATTTGGAAATTATTTAATGTGAAAACGAGTCAGATTTATGTTGGGAATTGGTTGGAATTATGTTGGAAACTGGTTGGTATCACGTTGGGAATAGGTTGATAAGTAGTTGTATACAGTATATATATGTTAAATAGAGGTTGGATTTATGTCATTTTATGACGTTGGATTGACGTCGGATTCTGACGTCTAAAAAACTTTCATATACAACTAAATTTCAACATCTATCCAACGTCAGACTCAAACGTCTAAGCAACGTTGATACAACGTCATGTGTTTGCTGGGCTCCAATCATGTAAAAAAATAATACTTTAACAATTATGATATACAAACATGAAAGAGTTTGAAGTCATTGACAAAAAGTGAAATCGCCCTTTCCATTTCATTTTGTAGTAGATGTACTTGGTCTATTTTAATATATCATAAGTATCAGAATAAATTTGGTATAAAATGGGAGTGAAAGGTATTCCAGACGTTTCAGAGTAAAACGTCTTGGTGTGAACCGTCTCAATAGTAAAACGTGTGTCAACCTGTGTTGGCACAGGTAAAAACATTGGAGACGTGAAAAAAATGACAATCCGGCATTATGAATTTACTGTACTTAGCTCGATGCTCCTTTATAAAGCGTATGTTATACGATATTTTGAATTACAGTAGAAAATAAACACAACATTTCTTTATTATAAAAAGTTTTTACCTTGATTATCCTGATGATATTTACCCTGTTTGCAGGTTATTAATTATTGTAACCAAACTAAGTGACAAACATTCATTTTGGAAAAAAGCTTATTTATCTGTAAAATATTTGTTCTGTTCTGTAACGATATCAAACATCTACTCCAAAACCGGGAGAGACCGGACAATAAACGTGCGGTACTAAAGAAAAAAGTCATGTAATAACAACAAACCTTGTTGTTCTTATTTATACCTTTTATGAAACTAAAAGCCGGTTTTTCTTTTATCTATATTAGTTGTTCTTACCTTTTATGAAACTGAAAGCCGGTTTTTCTTTTATCTATATTAGTTGTTCTTACCTTTTATGAAACTAAAAGCCGGTTTTTTTTTTATCTGTCACTTTTTATTTTTTTGTCATCAAACTTTTGGAAAATAAACATACTTGTAATATCTGGGGAACCGTGTCTCAAATTTTTTCTATCTTTTCTCAAAAAAATATTACGTAACGTCAAACATTTTATGCGACTTTTTTTACCATACATATTACGTAATTAAAGATAATTAAGTCGCTGATTGAGCAAACAAAAATCCCTGACACGGTTCCCTCCGTAAATAAATTCCCTTTCATGTGCTTTAAACCGCATGTTAATTGCTTGATTATTAAAAAAGTTATGCCGATTCAAAGTTAGTCCGACCCGCATCAAACGAAGTGTCATAAATCGGCTGTTCTCTCTCGGACCCCTACGTTTCACGCTAAATACAACAACAACAACAACAACAACAACATTTATTAAGCAATTAAGCATTACAATGCTTTTAGCCATAATATACATTTGACATAAGGTGACAAATGACATGAGAAATCATTAGCAATCAAATATTTTCTGCATAGAGAAGCTTACACAATAAATAAACTAGTTTGACATAGGTAAATTTAAATCGATACCAATATAATAATTATCAAATTTCTAAACTATTCCTTAATTCATTTGAAAAAAATATATATTTTGATAAGTTTAACAATTGTCTTTCATTATCTGTGGACATCAGTCTATCGAAATCTGGGTCCAATTTGGTTAAGCTAGCCAAGGATGCACAAGCTGGCATGGACTCACTATGGGGATGGGCACAAAAATGGGGCTTTAAAATATCTGAAACTAAAACTGTGGGTATTATATTTGGTAATCAAAAAAAGCACAATTTGAACGTATCTTTAGGTGGTACACCCATTAAATTTGTTAAAACGGTCCGATTTCTAGGTTTACTTTTAGATGACAAATTAACATTCGGGCCGCATATCAATGATTTGGTCAACAGATGTAAAAAGGATTTAAATGTCATGAGGATGTTAAAAGGCACTGATTTTGGGACTGATAAGAATAGCCTATTACTCCTATATAAATCCTTAATACGTTCAAAGATAGATTATGGTGCTCAGATCTATTCTTGTGCTAAGAAAACACATTTAAATAAACTCGATACCGTACAAAACACTGCTCTCAGATTGGCCCTGGGGCCCTTCACCCCACACCAGCAAGGGACCTGGAGGTGGAGGCCGGTATAGTACCTCTATCAATAAGGAGGAAATCACAAACATTAAAATATTATACCCGGGTTCGAGCCTCTGCGGCAGACAACCCGGTCCGTGGACTGCTGGGAAAAGGCCACTATACACTAAATAGGTTTAAAGACCCAGTCCTCCCCTTTGGTGCTGCAACGCAGGACCTGGCGGAGGAATGTGGTATTAAGGATTCAAACATTGTTGAGAAGCGGCCCATGGAGGTTCCGCCGTGGACCCTAACCTTGCCTGAGGTCGACATCACGTTACAAGAAAAAGTGAACAAATCTGATTTGCCGCATCTCGCAAATACAGAAACAAAAATATTAATTAACAAATATATAGGTCAAACACACATTTATACAGATGGATCAAAGGACCCGGACTCTGGCAGGGTTGCCTCGGCTGTAGTAATACCTTCCATACAATATGAAAACAAGATTGCATTTGAGAAAAATGCTATGCCACCGCATTAATACAACACTAAATAGTAGTGTAGGAACAGATATTTTTTGTTTCTATACAATTGAAGATTGTCATAATGCATAGATCCCTGACCTATCTAATTCTTATCATCAGATTAGGGGTTGAATCTATTGTTAATCCAATAAAAGATCAGAGTAGGAATATATCAATGCACTTGAGTCTGGTGAATTTGGTGGTGAAGGTAATATTTTCACACAGCCTAAATTTCATGACTCTATCAATGGACAACACAGTAAGACACTTTGTTAAAATCTAAATCCAGCTGATATCAAAGTTCACTTTACATCTTAATCTGTGCACATGGTTCAAATTTCATAGCTGTACATCAAAGGACAAGAAAGTAGGTCACATCATCAAAATCTAGATCACCTGATATCAAAGTTCAATTTTACAACTTAAACTGTGCACATGGTCAAAATTTCATTGCTGTACATCAAAGGATAAGAAAGTAGGCCACTTTCCCCTTGGGCAAGGCAAAATTTTGACCCAAGGGTTTAATTCAAAACAATCTTGATACAGGTCCACCAAACAACATTTCAAGTCAAATATATAAGCTGTAGCTTTCTCCCATTCAGAAAACATTTGTTTTATTTTCTGTTTTTACTATGTGTACATAATGAGAATCACTGCCCCCAGGCAGGGCCAATTTTGACACCAAGGGAAAAATTTGAACAACTTTGGTAGAGGACCTATAGATGATATTATATAGCAAAGATCAAAGCTCTATGCCTTGTTCCTTCAGACAAAAATATTTTTTATTTTTTTTTTACTATATGTACATAATGAAAATCAGTGACCCCCGGGGTGGAACCAATTTCGACCCAAGGGCTATAATTTGAACAATCTTGGTAGAGGTTCAATTCGCAAAGTCTAATGCCATATATTTAACCTCTAGCCTTTGTCAATTCAGAGAAGAAGTTTTTCAAGTTTTTACTTTATACATATAAGGAAAACTATCACCTCTGGGGCAGGGCAATTTTAACACTAGGGGCATAATTAAAACAACTTTAGTAGAGGACCATGATATTACATACCAAATATAAAATCTCTAGGCCTGTACCTTCAGACAAGAAGTCTTTTTTTTTTACTATATGTACATAGTGAAAATCAATGACCCCTGGCGGTGGGGCCAATTTTGACCCAGGGCTATAATTTGTACAATCTTGCTAGAGGTTTACTACACAATGTTTCATGCAAATATCTAACCTCTAGCATTTGTCAATTGCTAGAATTTTTTTTAAAGTTTTAAACTATAAGTTTTTTACTATATACATATAAGGAAAACCAATGACCCCCCGGGCGGGGCCGATTTTGACCCTAGGGCTATCATTTGAACAATCTGGGTAGAAGTCTACCAGACAATGCCTTATGCAAAATATCTAAACTCTAGGCCTTTTGGGTCTTTACAAGAAGGGTATTTTTAAGGTTTTTACTATATGTACATATAGTGAAAATCAATGACCCCCGGGGCGGGGCCGATTTTGACCCCAGGGCTATCATTTAAACAATCTTGGTAAGGGTCTACCAGACAATGCCTTATGCAAAATATCAAAGCTCTAGGCCTTTTGGGTCTTTACAAAGAAGGTATTTTAAGGTTTTACTATATGTACATATAGTGAAAATCAATGACCCCCGGGGCAGGGCCGATTTTGACCCCAGGGCTATAATTTGAACAATCTTGGTAGAGGTCTACCAGACAATGCTTTATGCAAAGTGTCTAAGCTCTAGGCCTTTTGGGTCTTTACAAGAAGATTTTTTAAATTTATTCTTATAATTCCTTTTGGTTGCCATGGCAACCAGATTTCTGCATGGAATGAAATTCTTTGAACAACTTTGGAAGCCCTTCACCCAAGGATCAATCCTGCCAAGTTTGGTTGAAATTGGACCAGTGGTTTTTCACAAGAAGATTTTTGAAGTTCACTATATAATCTATATAACACACACACACACACACAAACAAACAAACACACACACACACGCACACACAGGTGAATCGCTATATGCCACCGCATCGCAGATGCTGCGGTGGCATAAAAATTGATAGGTTAACCAATAATACATCCATCTATACCGCCGAGCTCCTTGCTATTAGAAATGCTATGTGCTGGATTCATGACAGTAATATAATAAAAGCTGTCATCTTCTCTGACTCACTTTCATCACTGATCTCACTGAAATCCAACAATAGTCAGTCGAGACCAGATTTATTAAACGAAATAATTCTTTTATATAATAAAGTCCTAAACCTAGGAAAACAGGTTACCATAGTTTGGTGTCCAGCACATATAGGGATCTCAGGCAATGAACAGGCAGACAGGGCGGCCAAAATGGGCTTTAAACCTCAACAATGTCACTGAATCAATCTCACTCTCCCCCACTGAGATATATTCCAAAATTAAAAAATATATAGTTTTAATTGTGGCAGGCTGATTTCAATTCCTGCCATGATCAGAGAAAACATATAAATAACTCAGTGGGGCTCAGTCGCCCAATTCAATATTCAAATAATATTAAAATAGATAGGGCCATAACAAGACTGAGGTTGGGCACAACCCTATTACCAGGGGGATTCTGGCCAATATTCAAGAAAATGAGCCCCAATTGTGCCCAATGTGGAGTGAGATTCAATATATCCCACCTATTGCATGAGTGTGACCAGTTCAGGGACCATAGAAATGAACTGCGGTCTGCACTTGGTGCTGTAGGTTTGGGATATAACACACAAAATATACTGAGTCCACCAAAGAAATACTCAGTACACATTTTTTAAAGCTTTAGAGTTGTTTATTCTAAACTGTTGTCTAACAGATAAAATTTTAAACAAATAATAACCCATTTTCACTAATTTATTGAGTGATTGGGGCTTTAATATAATTTTTTTTTGTCCAAATACAACTGTGACCTTGATCCAGCAGTCATATTAAAATATGAAGTCATGATTGGCCTTTAATGTAAAATCCTACTTTTCCTCCCCTCTGACAATAACATAAAGATTCCATTATTTGTATACTTCACTTAATTTATCAAAAGGTGTTAAAGGGACCCAGTTTGCATACTCAGTCCCCCGATACCGGTTCCTTTTTTATGGATTTATAGTTTTGACAATATCAAATATAGTAAAAAATTATCCAAATTTATGATAGTTTTAAAAATATAATAAAATTATTTTATGAAAAGCAGTAAAATTTCTTTTTTAAAATAATATGACCCAGAAAAACCAAAAAATTAAAAACCCCAAATAAAAATTGAAATACCCAAAACTTTTAAAAATTTTTTAAAAAATTAACAAACCCCTTTTTAAGGTTTTAAATTAAAAAAATTTAAAGTACTTTATTGGTTTTTTTAAAAAATTTTTTAGGGGTTGTTTCCCTTTTTCGGGCATTTAAATAGAGGAAAAAATTAAATTTAAACTAAACAAAAAAATTTTCACCAATTTTAAACCCCCCCCAAAAAGGGAAAATTTCTTTTTTACAAATTTTCCACCACTATAATAAATTAAGAGAAATCTTTTAAATTGAGATAATAAAAAAAATTCCCATAAAAATTTCTTTAAATTTTAAAGAAGATATGGCCAATTACCTATGACACTTTAAATTTTATATTTAAAAAACAAAATTTTTCGGGAAAATTTAAGTCAAGGGAAGCAACTCAATTTGGGATTAATGAAGTATTTTTTCCCCAATTTGCTGCTTGATTTTAATTAAAAAAGGGCCAAAAATAAGATAAAAGGGTTTTTATAATATAAATTTATAGGATTTTAAAAAATGTAATTTTAACAAGTTTTAAGATAATTTGAAAATTTGGGATAGGGGGAAAAATAAGAATTATGGGCTAGAAAAGGGTTAAATTTCGGGTTTAATTTTAGGAGTTGTCCCCCAATATTTAAATTTTGGGGTTATTTTTTGGTTTTTTAACTCTTAACCCTTTAATTTATTTTCAATATTAAGGAACTTTATAAAAATGAAACCAAAATTTGGAATTTTAAAAAAATTTTAAATTGGAAAAAGTGTCCCCAATTACTGTAATAAAATGAAAATATATACATAGAACATAATAAATATAACCCTGTCAGAGGGGAAACCAACATTGTACATGAAAATACTGAAATTCTATTTACATCTTTTACCAACCTGGGTGCCAGAGTAGAATTTAAATGTTAAAATAAAATATTTCAATTAGATTTTGATAGGGACAGATATGGGCGGGCTGAACTGAACGTCGTGGACAGGCCGTACCTCAGGGAAACTTGACCCAATGCTGTCCTAATTAAATATTCAACTGTTTTCCATATAGTAGAAATACACATAGGTATGTTTTGGTAATTTGGTATTAAGTTAAATACCTATTCTAATGGTGCTAGTTTAAGGTAATTTGTGGTTTGTCCTTCCTTGGGTACATATTTCCCTCCATGAATAGCTTTAATTGGTATTGTTCTATTTTCATCTAATTATCATTTGGGCTCCAGAGAGAGCCAGTTTTATTAAAGTAGAATATGGTATATCCATATAGGTGTATAAATTTTCCAATTACCTGCCAATGGGTGTTGCCATAATTTACTTTATTGTTTTATTTTGTTCTATTCTTGTGATAATAGCTATGAGCTCCATTAAAAAATTAATTTTTTAAAAGTTGTTAAATAGTGTACAGGTCAGACACTTTTTATTGTACATAATCTATTGTTTCTTTTATTACATGTAATTTAATTTTTAAAAGTGGTCCTAAAAAGTGGCCGTTAAACGGTGAGACAACTATATATTGCTTATTTATTTTTACATTTTTAATACATTTTAATGCATATTTCTTAAATACTGACTGTACACTATCACTTATTTTTATTGTCCCTGGAACATGATCAATCAAAATTGGGTTGTGTGGCTACATGATACCTACAATGTCACATAAAGACTCCATTTTATACCTCTTATCTATATTTTTATCCCTTGTAAATAATAAACAGCTGGTCTGTTTGTAAATATATAATATATAATATATCTTCTTAATTTTTATTCATTCTTATATAGGTACAATCTATAACATACTATATGTTAAAATTGAGCCCTATTTCAATAATATGGAGCAAAAGGCTATATAGGGCTCAATCAAGTATGAAGTCTTCTTTTATATGTTAATAAGAGGACTTCATCACATTAAGGATGTCCTATTCTATTTTAAAACTAGCATAACAAGTCCCTATGGACTACAATGCTGTTTTTTTTTTCTAAAGACAACCTTAATGTTAGCAAAGACTCCATATCAGATTGTACCCATATAAACAAATATTTTATAAAACAGTTTTTTACTGTGATCTACTCAATGACAAAAATGGAGCATACGTTAATTCATTGAGTAAAAAGTATTAGGAGTTTTTTTTTTTCTAAAAGGGAGACTATCAATTTTAGGGAACCAAGCAAGTTATTAATTGCCTTTTAAGGGGATAATTTTTCTATTCTCCCCCCCCTTATTTTTTTTTTAGGTCTATAGGAAAAGTCTAGAATTAAAAATAATTTGAATATTTTTGTTAAATTTTTAAAGATCATTTTTACCAAATTTATCAGTACTTTCCCCCCCTGTTTTTAAAAAATTTTTAAAAAGGGGGGTTTGTGGTTTGGGCTCCAAAAGAAACCCGTTGTTATTTTTTAGCATTTTTTGGGAGACGGGGCAAAATGTCTACAGAGACCACGTGGGGCTAAAACCACAAAATTCTGAAACTAAGCTCCAAAAACGGGGTAGTAAATGCGCCAATGAAATTGTTTAAAAAAACAAAAATCATATCTTATCCCTAATTAGCCATACAAATCACACCATTTTTCGGCCAATCAAAATTTACCTACTAAACGTGGTTCGGCGCTATCTGTCAAAATCGTTTCTGCACTGTTCTCCCTACGAAAAGTAAATTATTAAATGATGGCCAATTGTAAAAAACTATGTTCTCGGGCGTGTTGCTAAGGTTTATACTTATAAACCTTCTCATGTGCTAAATAAAGTTTATAAAAAACTAAGATATACAAATCTAACTGTGTTGGTCTGTTATAGAAGGCGTACGCGTATAAGCGTCTTCCCCCCTTTTAATATTTGTTTTAACATTATAAATATGATTTGCAATAAATGAAGCTATCATTAAACATAATTATTAGGGGTTTTTTTTTGTTCCCTATATAGAAGACGTCCGCGTATAAGCGTCTTCCCCCCTTTTTAATTTAAGTTTAAATTTTAAATACAGCTTTTTAATCTTAGTGTGGGATGTAATCCCACCGTTTTCCGGCCCCATTCAGTGCAATTATTTTGCATGGTTGGGGCAGGAAATATTGTACTCACTAGTCACATATGCAGATATTAACTAAATAAAGTGTTTTCCCTTTAATAAATGAAGCATATGCTCGCCCATATGGTTTTTAACCGGTGGCGAGGGTAAATAAACTCAACACACACACAAATGCTTTTAGCCATAATATACATTTGACATAAGGTGACAAATGACACGAGAAATCATTAGCAATCAAATATTTTCTGCATAGAGAAGCTTACACAATAAATAAACTAGTTTGACATAGGTAAATTTAAATCGATACCAATATAATAATTATCAAATTTCTAAACTATTCCTTAATTTATTTGAAAAAAATATATATTTTGATAAGTTTAACAATTGTCTTTCATTATCTGTGGACATCAGTCTATCGAATTTATTAAGAGTTGGCCACCTACAAAAATATGGTTTGAAGTATTTTTTCTTTATTTCTCGATATATTGGGCAGACAAGAAGAAAATGATACTCATCTTCAATTATATTATCTTGGTTGCAAAATTTACATATTCTATTAGTTCTTTCTATATTAAGATATCTACCTCTTTCTATTTCTAAATTATGCGAAGATAATCTAAATCTACTTAAGGCAATCCGAAATTTCCTTTCACTTATTGAATTTAAATATGTTTCAAAGTTAAAAGATTGTTTAAACCTACAGTAAGTAAGTAAACGTTGTGAATTGTTTATGTTTGCATACCAAGCTTGATAATAATTATCTAATATCCTTTGTTTAATTTCTAAAAATGTAAAATTTCCATTATCTTGATTTATCCATTATTTGAAAGTCCTAGATTGTTTAACATTGTTTTTATATGAAAGGCCCAATTTGAATTATTGTATGTTATATTATTATTGGCATCATTCTTAAGCATGATATAAATTTGTTTTTGCAAAGAGTTGTCTGATTTCAGTAAATGGATCCAATATCTTATCATATTTATCTTTCTAAAAATAATCATAGGAACTCTCCCTAATTCTCCGTAGAGACCAGTAGCATTAGTTGATTTATTAACATATAAAAGTTTTCGACAGAATTTTGTATGAATAAGTTCTATATCTGTTCCTGCATTCATTCCCCAGACTTCTGAACAGTAGTTTAGTACAGTAGCAACTAGCGAATCAAACAATTTACTTTTTTCACTCGTAGAAAAATCGTACTTATCAAAAATTGAAAATAGTTTATGTAAAGATTTAGATGCATGTTCTGCAATACATTTTTGGGTTCTATTCCAATTTGCATTTTTGAAAAAATGTACGCCTAAATATTTAAAAGAAGTAACATTTTCTAGTAGAGTATTATAAAGGTAAAAATCATAGTTTGTATGTCTACTGCCTTTTTCAAAAATCATAACCTTAGTCTTTGAAGTATTTATTTTTAGACCCCATGTATTACAATATATTTCAATATCATTTATCATTGATTGTAAGGATTCTGGTGATGTTGCAAATAACACCTGATCATCTGCGTATAAAATTAAAAATAAAATTAAATCTTCGTATGTGAATAATCCATCTAGATTAGTATTTATATTGTCAACAATATCATTTACGAATTAAATAATTGCATAATACACAAATATCGCACCAGAGAGGGTCACAAGTTGCGCTAACATACTCTAACAACATTTTATGACCCAAGTGACATCTGACCAATTAAAAAGTTGCTGATTAATATCAGTTTATTAGCATCCTGTGATAATAAATTGGCGTCCGCGCCGAAGCGCGGCGCCCCTTTATGGAATGAAATCAGATTTTGTGAAAGGGCGACAGCAACTTCTCGAGCCTGTTAGTCGGACATAAGAAAAGCCGATCATTCCAATCGGTATGAGGTTGCTAAAAATGAAATGTCGCGATATGTACAATGAATAGCGAACTGGAGGATTTCGCAATGCAAACATTTTCAAATGCAATTTCCGTCTCTTCGGTTTTTTTTTATTTATCATTTTGTAGTACACAGTGGGTTATCATGCCGGCTCGCCACGGCGAGCCGGTATTACGTTAGGATTTTACTGAGAAACAACCTAAAACTCCGAAGCCATCCAAAAATTTAATCGAAGCTTGGCTTCCAGCTTTCTACAAAATTTATCTATCAGGGCTAGGATCCAAAATTATTTAGCCAATCAAATTTAATCTTACATAGCGTCAAAAAACCTTCAATTTTCACGCCATTTTTAAAAATCAGCAAGTATTGTTTTGAGCGCAAAGATATAATGATGATTAAAATGTTTGTCTTTATGAATTCTTTTCAATAAATCATATTTACACTGACTTTTGATTTAGCGATTTCACCTGTTTTCTCTGTAGTAAGTTTTCGTTTGGTTAATTAACATAAGTGTACATCTGGTTCTGTGCATTTTTTATTTTTCCTTTTTTCCGGTCATTTTATCCTTTCCGGTATTCAGTGTATGTATTTACTGGCCGGGATCCGGGATCGTATAAGATATTGAGGAAAAACCTAATGAACTATATTTGTTTTGATTGTTGTCGTAATGAAAGGCCATTAAACGTTAAATTTTTTTATTGTATATAATGAACGTTAAATCAATTTAACTTAGAATATAGATATATTTAGAGCTATTTATTAACAAACTTAAAATGCGGAAATCACAATACTTATAATTATATGCCTAATTAATTGGAAAAATCAAAGACTATATATATATATATATATAGTTATTCAAAAATAAGACTATCTATTTACTATCATATCAACTAATGACTACACAGATTTTTTTATTTTAGTATAACTAACTATTGAAGATGCTAGCTAGAGTTTTAGGGATTTTATCATCATGAATATACAAAAATTGAGCTACCAACATTATATATTAGCTGTTCAGACTACACAGGTATGTAGGTCAGTCTGGCTCTATACTGGCAGCATAGACTAGTCACTTTAGGCTCCAGAAAGGTAACCATTTTAGTAGTTTCTAATAACCCTTTACAAAATTCTTCCAAAATTACATTTATCACATATCTGTGCCACTTGTGTGACTATGTAAAAACTGTGTATATATTTACATGACATCATTTGCATTATACAAACATAGTATAATGATATGTTAAGTGTTAGCATCACACAACAGGCATGTAGATGAAAAAGACAGTAAACAGCATTTATTTCGGATATGTAATAAATTGAATATTATATTCACGTAGCTTCATTGCTAAATTTAATGAACTCCATGAATAAAATATTATTATGCTTGCATAATATATTTTTATTTAACTCCTTCAATAAATTCGGTATTCAACCTACACTCATTCTATACCTCTTTATCTAGATTCTTTTACCTAATTATCTTGTAAACTGTATTGTCTTTAGTGTAAATTAATGCTTTTTCTCCTCTTTTTATATATTTATCTATCCTTTCTAATGGCAATCTAATTTTTGTAGTTGATCCATGAATAAAATATTATTATGCTTGCATAATATATTTTTATTTAACTCCTTCAATAAATTCGGTATTCAACCTACACTCATTCTATACCTCTTTATCTAGATTCTTTTACCTAATTATCTTGTAAACTGTATTGTCTTTAGTGTAAATTAATGCTTTTTCTCCTCTTTTTATATATTTATCTATCCTTTCTAATGGCAATCTAATTTTTGTAGTTGATTGGTCTTCTATAGAAATATGATGGCAATAGCTCATTTTACATCATACATTCAGAATATATGCAAGAAAACTTGAATATTGACCCCAAAAATGGTTGCCACTTTTGGCAAGGGAGGTAAATATTGTAAAAATCTGGAACTATCTATACTGCATACATTAAGAATACATGCAAGAAATAACTTTCTTTTTGCATCTAATTCGGGTTATATAACAAGGTCTTGACCAAATCATGTGTACAGTTAATTCTTGAAAAATAGGGAACATCAAATCATATAATTAACAAACCTTGCTGATGATAAATCTAAAATTTCAAAAGTTTTTCTTTTTTGAAAGTGATATCGTTTAATCTGCTATTAAGTCATTTTAGAAATTATTAAGGTCTGTTAATAAACTTAGGAAATAACCATGCCACAATATTAAATTAATATCAAGTTTGGTGAAAATCATTCCACAAATTCAAGAGGAGATATGGACAAAGTTTATCTTTCTTTTTTTCTTTTTTCATTTTTGTCGCCCATTTAAAAAAAAAACCTAAAAAATATAAGGTACACCAAAACATGCTTAATGCCAAGTTTGACAAAGATTCATTCATTGGTGCATAGGATCTTACACTATCAAATAAACTCAAAAAGGGCCACCAAATACTATTCAAACTCCGGAAGTATGGGAAGGGATGTTTGAAATTTTTTAGATTTGTCACTTTGCCGTTTGTATGGGTGAAATCTCTCATTAACGCCACCTTCACCCTGCCTCTCACCCTGTAAGGCCCTTCTTGTTTGTTCAGATTTGAACCGCAAATTTGACTGCAAAATATTCTTCAGTTCAGGGCTTATTGTATATTGTGTATGATCTGGTGGCTTCTGGGGGATTGACTTATAAGGATATAGACTTGGCAGAGTATTTGACCGATCATTTGGTTGTATACCAACCGTGGCATTGCCATTTCCAGAAGCATTACCAACAGAAACAATACCATTATTAGTCAATGCATCGGAATTATCAACAAGAGCATTGCCTATACCAAACAAATCATTGGCATTACCAAACAAATCATTACTTAGGCAAACATTATTTTGCTTTGACATAGAGTTGCTTTTAGCAACTGAAACAATGACAGGTTCTAAAGAAGTCTTGCTTTCACCAACAGCCTTTAAACTGTCATCAAGTTCCATTCTTTCTTCTTCATTGATTTGGCCCTCCACTTCTGTTAAACAGTTGTTTTTGTTTTCAGCTTTTTTGTCGGGAAAGGCAATATCATCAGTAGGAATATAAGGTTTTTGGTTTGAACCATTATCCGATTGTAAGTTTTCTTTCCATATAACACCAACATCTGACTCGCCAATGAATTCTGAAAACAAGAAAAAAGTATAGTTCTTATTTATGTACAAGCTTAAGTATACAGATGACTTGTTCCTTATCTTCCTTATCTATATACTGTATCTATTTACATCAAATTTCAAGTTAGTGTCAGACACTGGATCTATGGAGAGAGAAAATTTGTCGAAAAAAAGGGGCATTATTCTGTCAAAATGCTTGATACAGTTACCTCCTCCTGTCTACAGGTTTGGGTCATGATGGTGAACAATAGTGCAAAAGTTTCAAAGCCATATGTCAATGGACTTTGAAAATATTTGAGGTATTACCAAAACTTTAATGAAAATTGTAAGTCGGAAAAAGGGGCATAATTCTGAAAAAGGGGCATAATTCTGTCAAAATGCTTGATACAGTTACCTCCTCCTGTCTACAGGTTGGGGTCATAATGGTGAACAAGTGTGCAAAGTTTCAAAGCCATATGTCAATGGACTTTGAAAATATTTGAGGTATTACAAAAAACTTTAACATAAGTGGTTACGCCGACACGGATGCCAACGCTCAGGTGACTACAATAGCTCTACTTATTCTTATCAAATAGTTGAGCTAAAAATGGTGATAAATACTGCAAAATCAGTCATTAATCACTTATAACTTGTAATTTATTACTTAATTTTTTAACTTTTTACTTTTTCTTAAAATATTAGTACATTTCTCTAAAGTCTGATTTTCTTAAAAGCTCATCTGGAGGCATGCACTAAATAGCATATATTAATTTGGATAGCTGTTTTGATGGGTTTAGAGCCAATTTTGAATTGTCATTAGACTTTTCAACACAAGTGGTTTGAAAGTGAAACAAAGGGTATTAGGCATGATTATGTTAATCGCATTGTCACATTAAAAAAATATGACTATGATTTACAGTTTAAAATGTACAATTTTTTTTAAATGAAATGGAAACAACAAACATAACAAACCTTCAAGAGTCTTTGACACTGGAATAGGGGTGAGTTCAATGCCTTCTGGTGTCTTTAACCTGAGAAATTTAGAAATCACATATCATTTAGAAACAGTTTTGTGGATTAAACATGTTCATTACTAGTAATTTTGTTTGCTTGTAAAGCCATTTCTTTTTTAAACACGCTCAACTTTTTTTTATTTCTCAAGACAAACAGATCAGCGGGGAAAAAAAGGACCAACAAAATCATGAAAAGATATTTCAAGTCCTGTCATATCATTAACGTCAGTAGAATCCCTTTGAGGAACGTTTCTAGTCTTCAACCACCTGTAAAAAGCTTAACAGTTTGGCCACTTGACCTGAAAACTTATATTAGCATTATATAAGTGCATGTATTAGCATTGCCAAAAATACGTAGCAGTCATTTAATTTTAAAGGGCAATATTCCTATATAGTCTCAGTGTAAAATGGCAATCATTTTCATATTCAAGACCTTCAGTTTTGACTTATAGAGCCACAAAGGCAACCATCCTAGTAACTTCGAGCAAAAACCAGACCTGGGGTAATCACTAATCGTAATCATCAATTTTTTAATTGATTACATGATTACACTATAATCATCATGTAATTGATTACCTTGCTCAAAATTGATTACATTAATTGTAATTAATCAATTACAGCTTAAATTCAGTCTGTTATTATGATTACAATTTGATTGATGTTGATTACTTTCAGATTTTATATGAAACTATTGAAATCCAAATGATTTATTTCACATGTTACAGTTTAACTAAGGTATTAAACTATCAAGTGAGACATTTTAAAACATCACTCACAATGAAGAAATAAATTTTAATCCAAACAGTTAACCAAATTCTAACTAAAAGATAGACATTATTGTTTGGCTGGTATTCTAACCAAACTGTCAAATCATTGGATTTATGATGTCTTTGAATTTCCTAAAGAAACATCTTGAAATGTGACAGCATAGTGCAAATTGGAATCCCGGACAATCCCCCTCCCGGACGATTCCCCTTCCATATTATTTTCACAACCCGGACATTTCCCCTCTCGTTATTTTAATAGGGTGGACTTTTCCCCTCCCATTAATTTTACAGGACGGACAATTCCCCTCCCGTTATTTTAGCAGAGCGGACAATTCCCCTCCCGTTTTTTTCACAGAGCGGAATGTGACATTATACGGCCCTTAAACATAACCGCCACTGTGTATAAAAAAATCTATAACCATTCTTATTAAAGATGACAGTTTTTTACTGTTAACAACAAACTGTTAAAGATCGGAACTTTTAACAAATCATTATTCACAAAAATGTGACATTATAGCCGCCTTTAATCATTGCCGCCGCTGCTTAAGATAAACAAACTGTCGATAAAAAATCTTAATCAATGCTGCCCTTAATTAAATGTGTCCTTGATTGCAAAACCAATTATTTACAATTATTTTACCGCTGCAGAAATCACGGTGAATATCCATATCGGTACCCTCTTTGTGAAATCTGCTCAAACGGTACCCTCTTTGAAGTATGACACGTAGAAAAGATGTATACCACGGAACACTATAACATGTATAATGTTTTATTAAAATGTGCTAATTTGTATGTGCCCGTTTTTCATGTACTGCAAACTTCACAATAAGCTACAAAAAATCGACATGTCTCTGCCTTTTAAAATAAACAATTTTTAACATATATATGTTCAACAGCCACGGGAGGGAAATTGTCCGCTCTGACAACAGCGGGAGGGGAATTGTCCACTCTGCTAAAAACATGAGGGAATTGTCCGCCTGTAAAAATTACGGGAGGGGAATTGTCCGCCGTAAAAAAATAACGGGAGGGGAAATGTCCGGGTTGTGAAAAAACATTCAAATTTACTGGGAGGGGAATCGTCCGGGAGGGGAATTGTCCGGATACCTGCAAATTGTGCCCTAGGAAGAAAAATGGATACACTAAGTCACATTCAAATTTCAATACCCATATAAAGGTATGTTAAATTTGATAACTTCTTTACTTTGTATATTCTAGAGTTTATGTCGGATGCATATTACCATATTTTAATTATATGCAACAGTTATTTTGTAAGGTGATAGACAATGTGTTTATATTATAATGGATATTGTTGTACCATTGAAGTGTTTGTACAAAAATTGATAATTTCTTTGTAAAGTCTATTGTCTCTTTGAATTCCCATACAAAAATTTTTATTGTTTTACACACCTGTTTTAACACCTATATACAGCATACTGTACAAGTGACACTTTTCAAAATTTCTGTTGCAGAGAGTTCATTATGAAACCTACACCAAGAAGACTGAGGACCATTCTTGCATCATCGGCCCCTGTAGAGCGTTTGTTTAGTATTGCGGGTAAAATTTTCCGTCCTGATAGATGCAGTCTGACTGAAAGACGGTTTCATGAACTTATGATGCTAAAGTGCAATGCTAAAATATGATGAAGTGATGTGACAGTAACTAAAAGTGAATGTCAGACATAATCCCCTTCGGACAAAATCCCCTTCACCTACCCGGACAAAATCCCCTTCATGGGTGGACATAATCCCCTTCAAATTTTTGCAAGGCTGGACAAAATCCCCTTCACTACCCGGACAAAATCCCCTTTTTTCATAGGTTTCTAATGTATTATTATGCTCCATAAAAATTGATGAATAATGTATTATTATACTCCCTAAAAATTGATAAATAATGAACTTTTGTTTTTTTATTTATAATTATGCATCAATAGTTAACCTTTATTTAGTTTAGAAGTTTTCATTAATATTATGGTAAATTATCAACTGCATAACACATATTTGATTTGGCAATTTCTTTAATTATTTTAAACTGATTAGTATGAAAAACATTTTTATTAGCCAATAATTGTTTCATTGATTGTTTAAGTTGATAATTCTAATTGATATATACTATCCATTGTTACAATTTCTATTGATGAAAGAGTGATAATTAAATCAAACCAAGATCACTGCACTACTCGATTGATTGTTATGAATGCTTTAACAAAGCAATTTCAATGTGATTTAAATGTTGTTAATTGAATGTGCTTTTCTGCTGAAATATTTTCTACTTATTTATACATTAAGATATTTACTACACAGCATAATGCAGTATGTCGCTCTCATACCCACTTTATAAACCGAAAATTCCTCTGAGGGGGATTTTGTCCTAGGTAGCAATTTTATGAAGGGGATTTTGTCCACTTCAAAATTTCACACATGAAGGGGATTATGTCCACCCACGAAGGGGATTATGTCCGGATATACAAAAATACATGAAGGGGATTTTGTCCGAAGGGGATTATGTCCGTACACCACTAAAAGTGTGTTAAATTGATGACTGTTGATGACCTGGAAATCCTTTGTGTATATAATGTATATATTAAATAGCATGAAGAAACTTTTGTTTATTGTTATACATTGGATGTAATCAATTATCATCAATTACTTCCTTAAAGTAATTGTAATTTAATTGATTACAGAGGCAAGTCTGAGTAATCAATTGTAATCAATTACAATAAAATCTGAAAGTAATTGTAATAGATCAATTACTGATCAATGTAATCATCCCCAGGTCTGGCAAAAACAATTTGACATATAAAAGGGACAATTAGCCTTTAAACACTTGCATAAAAAATAAACCTGCTGTTCTTGTAAGATTAGCATTAAATAAATCATATTTATTACTACTATTGTATTACTGTACCTTGGAAGTTTATTTTCAGTCTCATTGAATGTTACCATGTCATTATTAATTGTCTCAATCAAATCGAAGTCTAAAACAAAAACAGAGAATCACACTACACATAAGACATTCCAAAATAAGTTTACATTTTAATAAACTAGTGGTAATGGGTAACAGTGGCCATAAGGTGTCTCCCTCTCAACCCAATGATCATGGGTTTGAGCCCTACTCGAGTCACAACTATGTTTCTACATGTTTCTAAAATAATCACCAGTACTGGTTTGTTCCAGAAAGCAAATTTGAATGTTAATTTAAGTTGTGATAACTTGTTTCACATTTGACTTATAAATAACCTTCCACTAATTTAGATGAAAGTAAACCACTTGACTCAAAGAAGTAGGGGTGTTTAACATTTCATAACTTATTCATTAATATAATTATCAGACTAAAATTATCAAAAGTGATAATCAGATTTATCGCATGCAACTTTATAAAAACGGTATTGCATGACCGTGCATATACTTTTGACATGATGTCAGTTGCAATTTACAAACATAGGGTAAAGATGCCCTAAAGGATAATGTCACACTATAAGTGCATCATTGAATAAGCCATTCTTTTTTTATTAAAATTGTTCAATAAATTCAGTATTCATACAATATCCTCTTATTTATTTGGTACATAACATCCAAAGAAAAGCCAGCTGACATTGTAAAGAGCAAGTAATAGCAGGTATGTATTGTTATGGTTGAGTGCACAAGTTTATAATCATAAGCACAACTTCGGACAACTATATCAGAAAATTTACTCTTTGGCTTTGCGGTCTAGAGCTTTATTAATTTTGCTTGTAAGCAGGAGGTTGAAAGTTCGAATCCAGCCACGGTAGAATTTTTCTGAAGCATTTGCATTTTTCTGTTACAAACTAAAAATGTTCACAAATGTTTACATAGATCTTTGTGATACACTTTAAGTAGTAAAGGCTACATTAAATCAAACAGAGACTTTCTCTTACCATCTCTGATTTGAAGAATGTCGCCACATAGCTCATTGTCTGATTCAGAGAATTCTTCCGACTTGTCAAGATTGTCTGCTTTCTCTATCTCCAGTAAGACGTCATCTTTCAATGTCTTTCCCTCTTCTTTTGTTCTCAGTATATTTCCAGAAAATTGCTACAAAAATCCAAAGTACTTACATTGTATTATGAAATTTGAAAAAGAAATAAAATCAACATGTATTATTCATAATCCAATCCTGGAGCTCACACAATATAACATCACTACAGACTTAGAATGAATATTTGACTTTCAGTCACATGGACATTTTGAAGGCCATATTTGCTGCAGAAAACTGACCTTTGGTGTCCAGGAGTAAAATCATTTTTCGCAGAAAGCAGCGATGAAATTAAAAGCGCTGAAAATATTTTATAGCATTAGAGTATTCATAATCTCTTGCGAGAAAAAAAATCTTTATAACTAATATAAGCTATTTTCAGAATGTGCAGTTCCCTTTATAATAATGTATATCAAATCTGATGACAAAAGATATCGAACAAAAATGAAAAAAATTCACTTAGAACACTTCATTATACAATTTGTCAATTATATCCATTTGTTGCTGTTGTCTTGTTTTTTTGCATGTTGTTTAATAATATAGTGAAATACCACCTAACAACCACTGCACAAATAGAACCACTCCTAGTGCTAGTTAAAACACTTCATGTGGTAAACCATTTCGATGGTAATCAGACCTTGGGATGATAACATTAATCAGTAATTGATTTAATTACAATTACTTTCAGATTTTATTGTAATTGACTATGATTGATTACTCAGACTTGCCTCTGTAATTTAAATAAATTTAAGAAAGTAATTGATTGATAACTGATTACATTCAATTTATAACTGTAAAACAAAATGTGAAATAAAGATATCTTTTGAATTTAAATAGTTTCCTGTTAAATCGGATTGTAATCAATGTCAATCAAATTGCATTCATAATTACTGATGGAATTTAAGCTGTAATTGATTAATTACAATTAATATAATCAATTTTGGGCAAGATAATCAATTACATGATGTTTACAGCATAATCATGCAATTTATTAAAAAAATCGATGTTTGCAATTAACGATTACCCCAGGTTAAATGGTAATTTGTCTAATATTTAAAATAACTTTCACCTACCTTTTGAACAGTTTTCACAAGCTCTTCATCTACATGTATATCTGATGTGCTAGGCTGTAAACTATTTCCAAACCTCCTTCTATACACCAATAGAAAAGAAAAACAATATTTTTTTAATAAAATATCTAACAGAAAAATTATAGATAATATACTTGCTTATAAATATTGTGAAAGGTGACTTTAAAGGGGCTCCTCTGAGGTCAAAAAGTCTAAAAATTAAAATTTGAAATTCTTACATATCATTTTTATATGCCAAGATATTCCCTATTCCAAAATACCAGCATCTTTACTGAATTCTTTGTCTCTTTGTTGCTACTGCAACAACTTTTACCTGTTACATTTCATGTTATTTTTTGTTTATCGTTATTAAGTAAATGAGAAGCCTCTAAGCTTACATAGACCCTGCTTCTGCCATGTTCCTTGCAACAGCGTGTAGAGGGAACCAGTATGTATAATCCAAATATATGGAATATCAGTCTTTAATAAATCCACTGGGACCAGGTCTCTTCTAGATATCTGGAATAAAATTTAACAGACTATAAACTCTATAAACTTGATATTAATTACACATTTTTTGCTACATGTATGAAACACTCAAATCAATATAACAAGCAAAACTTTACAAATATGTATATATATATTTCACCTACACTCTTTCATTAAAGTTAATCTTTCACAATAAATCTCCTATGCACTATCAGGGAAAAGATAAGCTTACATTAATTATAGAAAATTTTAATTATCATTATAATGAGGTAAATTATAAGAACATTTCTTTGTCTGTTTTGTTTGGTATATGGTGCACCAACACAATTTATGGCGCTGAAACAGGAAATATGATTTTGGCTTAAACCTTGGGTGTTACAACAGTTAAAGCAAAACCAGTGGTCAAAACCACTGCTCGAGCTAAGAGATACATAGACTCCAGTTATTTGAACCAATTTGATTCCTAAATATTAGTTCTCATGCATAAATTTGTTATATGGTTTGTGCTTTAATGTGTATATGGGCATTTTTTCCCTAAATTGTGAAGGGGTCTGTGCTTTCTTTGATTTGTAGAAAAAATGTGATTAATTGTGAAGTTTTAGTGATGTTTTTTATAATTGTGAAAGAAAAGGCATGATATTAAGAATTAATTATTGAATGAAAATTTTGCATGCAGGTATTCAATAACTGAGAAGACAAAAGATTCTCATGATCAATTGCCTGTTGTTAGGTTTTTTTAATATGCGTGACTCAGGGCGCAATTTTATTTATTATGTAAAAACTGCTTCATGAAATAAGAATCCTGCATGTCCGTGGCCGAGTTGTTATATTAAAAGTGGTTGACTTCAAACCACTTGCCCCTCACCGCTGTGGGTTCGAATCCCCGTTTTGATGGTTCCAGACCAGTACAGTATAATTCAAGGTAACACTGCTGAAAAGCAAATATTCTTTCAAAGACTGTTTTCAATGTGAAAGAGGCTATTCTTGCAGTTGTGAATCTAGCAATTTGGAAAAATGAAACGGGTTTTCTTCAAATTAAGAATGGGCCTTTATATTACGGCAAAGTTTATCTTGTCAACTCTACATCACCATCAGAGCCAATAATCATCCTACAGGTATCCTACAGGTAACTATACGTCCACTTTCAGGTTTGGCTCTGGTCCAAATAATTTGAGACTGAAGAGAATTCGCATTGTGAGACTGCACCATTATAAATTTACTCAGCTAGATCTAAAACTCCTCTATGCTCATTATTAAATCGGTATATTAAACGATATTTTGAATTACCGTAAAGAAACGTAGCAAAAATGTATCATGAAAAATTCTCTTCCTGGTCGTCGCTAATACCAGTATAATGTACGGTATTGAAGTACGGAACTATACCGTCCCAAAATCGTACGGTACTGAAATTTACCTGACTTTTAACTGATTTTATTTAAGTTCGACGATTTTAAGTGCTAGACAAATTGGGGCCTACATGCCGCGAAAATTATCAGCAAAGCATCAAATACTTCAACCGCTCTATTTTTCACGTTTACAATATCTTCCTTTCGGCTAGCGGCTAGGCCTATACTGGGATGTACTATATGTACTATCGTATGTTCCAGGCCTATAGTACAGGCCAGTTACAGCTAGCCTAATTAGTTCGGCGTGAACGGCTTGACATATTTTACAGACTTCATTTTCATAGAAAGACATCGCCCATCCAAAATTATCTCGATATTTTCTGACAAGTCTAATTAGTTGGACTATATGCCAGTAGGCCAGTAAATTCACCTGTTGTTATTGTTGATGATGTTGTTACCAGTACTGTAGCTATATTTGCATTGTTTGTGTGACTGTAATATTAATTCAGTAAGTTTCATTTTCAACAGAACGACTTATCGGATAAAGGTTAATTACATAACGTGTTTTGAAGATTTCAAAGACATAAGAAAATAAATATATAGCTCATGTAGCTGGTTTCGCCTTAAAATAGTGTGCGAATCACTGATGCGTTATATCACGTGATTGGTTAAGTGGTTTTGGCGGTAAAACGCACGGCGAAATAGGGACCACAGATATACATACATTCTAGCTCCATGCTGGGGCCAAATAATGTTATTTTTGATCCCAGTTTAAACATATTTTATTGCAGCACAAACATATAAACTATTATACAAATAATAAGTAACACAAAGCATATGGGTTGGGCAACAAGTTCTTGCAGCATCCAGACTCCCGCAATTTCGTTCCTTTCGGAAGTTCGACGGAAAGGACCGGAAAAATTGTTCGCTCCTTGGTAACATTTTCATGAATAATACATGTATACGAGTACATCTCCCTTTTGTTATTAAACATAAATCTTATAAGCAAACACAACTTCCATTGGATACACTTCACTTATTAACATAAAATTATCTATATATAAGAATCGCTAAAAAATTGGCATTCAATTTAACACCGAGTATATTTCTTTATTTTTTCCTTTGCATATTTTCTTCACTTCATTTCTTCACTTGATCTATAAAAGAATTTTGTCTGCTTCTGTTTGCTATTGTTCCAAAACAACGACTCTTTCTGACCACTTCTAAAGTTAGATAAAACAGGGTCTTTCCAATTCTTTTTGAAAGACCCTGGATAAAGTTAAATTTTAAAGGAACATTAAGCTTCGGAAATGTTTTTTCTTTCTTGCTGTAGAAAGGGCATGGTCAAACTAAATTCAATTATTTTGACATTTCACAGGAGTAGCAACAAACATTATCCAGAAGAATGCATTTTCTAGGCATAGAAGAACATTTCAACTTTTTAATGTCTAGATTGCAACTAAGGAAAACTAAATACATCTTTGCAGTCGTAATTTTAATTTTACGGGTGTATATTGGAACTAAGACATTTTTGACACAGTTTAAAGCACCTAAAATATCTAAGTCAAATTCTACGTCTCTAAACCTTAAAAATGGAAATTGAAGTTGTTTTCCCTGCTCCTACAAAAATACATTTGAGCCGCGCCATGACAAAACCAATATAGTTCATTTGCGACCAGCATGGATCCAGACCAGCCTGCGCATCCGCGCAGTTTGATCATGATCCATGATGTTCGCTATCAGTTTCTCTACTTATAATAGGGTTTGTAAGCGAACAGTATGGATTCTGATCAGACTGCGCAAATGAACTACATTTGTATATTGGTTTTGTCATGGCGTGGCTCATATTTGAAAAGTGATTTTACACCCCGTGTCTTTTTCTGCTACTTTACGGCTGGAATTTTCGTACGGGATTACAAAATAATAGAGAAAATATTAGCATTATGGAATAATGGATGAGTAGATTAAACTGTTAAATCTTTAATCTTGTAAAGAATGATGGTGATAGAATTTCTATTTTAAATGTATCAGTTATAAATCAGGAATTTCGAATATAAAGAGCAATCGTTCGCTTACAAATCATGTTCGTAAAAACTCTTATTACTAATGAAAACTGATCAAATCATGATTTTGCAATTAATCGGTGATTAATTGTTGGCTATAATCAGAGACATAGATAAACATCTCTGCTATAATTTTGTCCTTAAACCTAGATTTATTTGCGATTCATTTAATGAATAATACACAAATCATCTAACAAATCAGGAAAACCCTAATTTTGGTACGATTTGTTTACGATTTGTTATCCTTTTTTGTTTGGGGGAGACCTCAGGAGCCCCTCCGTGCATTCTGGGATTATTTTTTGTGTGTTCCTGGTGCATTATTCCAGGAACAAGCGGGCACCCTTCGACGTTCCGTAAGCCAGCTGTATTCGAGCCTACACCGGTGAGGAGGCAGATAGCTTCAAGTATAACCATTCTCCCATTGATGTCCCACATCGCCTACTTCATTCCGTATAATATACAATTATTGACTATTACATGTATGTTCAAATTTGGTGTGACAGACTATAGTGAGCAATTGGTTGGAATATGATGTGATATCCACCGGTAAATGTCAATATGACGATATGATTTTTTTTCCATTATTTGATCTATATGAACTACTTTTTGACCCCAGATAGGCCATATTTGAACTTTTGCTAGAAATCATCCCAACAACCTTTCTGGCCAATTTCCTGGATATATGGTCCAAAGAAGACGCCTCTATAGCGTTTACAAAGTTGTCCTATATCTGGTCTGTGCGACCTAGTTTTTGACCCGATGATCCTAACAATTTTACTGACAATTTCCAGGATATTTGGACAGGAGAAGTTGCCCCTAGAGTGTTATAAGGTTATTCCATATTTGGGCTGTGACTTAGTTTTTTTACTATCAAAGGTAAATCGAGTAAATTAGATTTTATTTATTTTAAAGTTATCAGTCAGAATTACCAGATAAATGCTTAACATATAATCTAATGGCAGGATTATGATTTATCATCCATTAACGTACCTTATTATTATTGTTTTTATTTGTTTGGGTCGTCAGACCAAACAAATAATGGTAGCGAAATTTCAGATGATGCTGTTAATTGCAAATGCCGAAAGTAGTCCGCTTTTTTGAAGCGGTTACTTCCCTTTATATGTACACTTACGCAAAAACAAAATTCAGGGGAGATCACTGCGTAAAGATTGTCAATTGACAGGCGTATTAATTTTCAAGCAAAATAGTTCCCGAATGGTCGAAGATTTCTAATATTGTTTTATTCTTTATAGAAAAACATGCTTATAGTAAGCTCCATGATTATTTACATCTGTGTTAAACAACATTTTTAGCGTCGAAATAATAAGTGTTACAAACCCTAATATTTATAATAATATGGTTTTCTTCAGGCCGTTAACATATAACTTCACCGTGGCCGAGGGGTTTGCACCTCTTAGGAATCGAGAGATCTGGAGTTCAAATCTCAGTTAAGGCAACTCAATTTTTTTTAAATTGTTTAAAGTCAAATAAACATTGAATGGAATATCAGTGTTGCAATTAGTCTTATAGCCGATTTACTAAAGTTAAAACACTGGGAAGCATTGGTAGCACTATACAAAACCAAATTGGTTTATAATCTCACAACCTTCACCTTTCTGACATTCTGAGACCCAAACAAATTCAGCGCCTTCTGTGCTTTGATTTCTTTATTCTTGGGACGAGGATAAATATTGGTAAAATATATTGTTGGAGGAAGATAAATATTGGCAAAATATATTGTTGGAGGAGGATAAATATTGACAAAATATATTGTTGGAGGAAGATAAATATTGGCAAAATATATTGTTGGAGGATAAATATTGACAAAATTTATTGTGGGAGGATAAATATTGGCAAATTATATTGTTGGATAAATATTGGCAAAATATATTGTTGGAGGAGGATAAATATTGACAAAATATATTTCTCTACAATATTTTTAGTGATGTAGACTTGATCCATATATATTACATGTATACACCATTTGAAAGTTAAATCTTTTATTTATCTATTGTTGCATATTAAAAGATTGGTACCATGCCTTTCACTTAGAATAGATTAGCAGAACATACCCACTAAGCAAGTTTTTTCGACATATGAATAGTTTTGTAACAAAAAATTGATAAGTAGTCCTCTTTTAAAAACTGATGTCTCATTTATTAAATTAGAACTGTAATTGTTTTTACCTGCAGCCTTAGGCAAATTCATAAGCTTTCAGAAAAAATATTATTTTACTGATTTTGATAAGTTTTCATAGGCTTTTCATATGCTATAAGATTCAATTCAAAGTCAAACTTGGTTTTTATTTAAGAGTTTATTAATCATCTATGTCACAAAAATTATAAAATGTGTATGTAATTGATAAACATAAAGATCATATGAAAGTATACGCTAACAGTAGCAATTTCTACAAAGCAAGAAATGATAATTCTACAAAGTGATTTGTTGATTAACACAGTGATAGACTGATAGTGGAGTATTGGTGGTGTTGGCAGTTTTCACTCCAGATCACGGTAGTAAACTACATTGAATTTACCAAAGCACAGTTAAGCCACCACATTATTCCTGGACAGGCTGTCAAGAAGCTTACCAGTACTAGTTGCCCTCACTTTCGCAAGGAACTGATAACTTCTGTACATACCAGAGCAGAAGTCCAGATCATATGACAATAGAAATGATTTGAGCAGTGTCACAACAAAACCAACATAATGCGTTTGTGACCAGCATGGACCTAGACCAGCCTGCGCATCCGCCCAGTCTGATCAGGATCCATGCTGTTCGCTATCAGTTTCTTTACTTGTAATAGAGTTGGTAAGCGAACAGCATGGATCCTGATCAGACTGCGCAGATACGCAGGCTGGTCTGGGTCCATGCTGGTCGCAAACACACTATGTTGGTTTTGTCGTGATGCGGCTCATTTCATGATCAATCACAACAGAAGTGACATGCTCCATCCAGGAATCAAACCTGGGTCGTCAGATTGACAGTCCAAAGCTCTACCTTTTGAGCTAACTGATAGCTTTTCAAAGAAAGTTGAGATTTCAAAAGTAAACTACATTGATGTACATATTGCAGTAATTGGTGAAACGAAACGTATTATTCAATTTTAATTCAAATATAAAGGAAAAGATTCCTTACTAAACAAAAATTGTGAAAACTTTTGCCAATTTCTATAACAAGTACATGTATAGTACCTGTATATATAATTCACATAATATCAATTTCCAACAAAAAAGCAACAAGTATACAATTATATCTGAAGTACCTTTTTTAAATTTTGTTAAGAACTGTTACAATTGAAATTTTGTAATTCTTTAAACACATTACAATTGGTCAGTAATTACACATTAATATTTAGTCGATACAAGAAAAACTTATTATCTGGACTGTCATCTGTGCCGTCTGATTATAGTTAGCATTGTTCACTATTCATTTACATAATTAAAAAATATCCCTAAAAATGATGAATGGTTTTGTCCAGAATAAGAAATGGACAAGTCCATTTAACATGATAAAGGGTATACAGATGTATTTAGTGCTTGCATTGTGATAAAAATATTCCACAAATACCTGAATAGAAAGAATGGTGTACCTGTTAGTTTCTTCTCTCAAAAAATAGTAAAACTAGTAAAACAAGTACAGTCAAACATTTCAACAAAGGCCGCTAAAAGGAGACACCAAACATGACCGTTTTAGACAAGTGGTCTTTAATTGGAGGTTACTATTTTCTACTTAATCAATAAAGGGTTATGAAAAAGACTGACCTTTACTAACCAATGTTCTTAATTTGGAGGTGGTCTTTCACACAGGTTTTACTGTAAAGACTAAATATTTTTAATAAAACCAAACATAACACTATCATTAACAAATCTGACATCCAAATAATTTTAACAACTAAACATAAAACATATAAAGAATATGAAGTAAATTTAGGTAAAAAACTCTTTTACTGTGTATCTTTTAATCAAATCACTTGATATATAACAAATACTTTCAAGTTCTTTGAACGCTACCAGCAGAAATTGTTTATGTCATGCACAAGTCAGACAAACTTGTAATGTAATGCCGCTTATTTTACTATTGTCTGTTTATGTTATAAATGCTAGATTGAAACCCTTAAAGTAACAAATAGACTGACTATTCAAAACAGGGCAAGCCCATTTAACAAATGTAGGTAAATAACTGTTTTTAATCCAGCTGAAACTTGTTCATTTCACATATCTAAACACTACGAGAACTACTTTATCAACTAACAGCGTTCATGTTTTTCACTAACATATGTTCATCTCTCGCGTTCAAATTATCTCAAATAACAACAAATGTCTTTGAAACTACGCCCCGTCTATCCCTTCCACACGCACACATTATATCCTGCCCATCCCTTTTACACGCCCACATTATACCGTGTCCATCCCTTTTACACGCCCACATTGAAGTGTGCACAAATTGCGTCTATTAGATCAGCTTTCCTCGTGCCCGTACAGGATATGCCGTTCTCTTTTATCTTCTCCTTTAAAATGGGCACTGTCAGTTTACCAAGCTAAAATAAAATGGAATAAAATGAATCAATGCAGTGCGGCGAATGAAATGATCAAGCATAGAAAAGGGTTAAAACAATTTGGACAAACATCTTGAAATGCATCTGTTTTAAGTTATTCTGGCATATAATGGAGTTTAATATAATATTTCCTGCCTTTACTGAAAGAAAGACCTTAAGCATCTGCTAAGTAGTTTTTGGCACTAAGTGAAAACTTGGACCAAGAAAAAAGTTCTAATAATTGGACCAGGTGCTTGATGGTATATGTAAATTGGAATTAGTTTATACAAAATTTGTTATTTGTTTGATTGTGTAGGAAGCTTTAAGCTTTATAAAAATACTCTCAAACCAACCAGTATTGAGTTACGAGTGTAAAGTTTCTTGCTCTAGGTAACAACAGCTTGCCCGTAACTGGGTTTGAACACACACGGTTATCAATGCTTGATAAATAGGCTTGCCTGTAACAGGATTTACACACACGGCCATCAATCCTTAGATAAACAGTGTAAGTATAACCAATTTGGCCAGGCCGCCACCTAAACTATTTGGATTTGAATCACAAACATCATAATTCATGGCAAGACATTCCAAATGTTTGAAAGCCTTCTTTATAAAAATTTAATAAACTATATCTCTGACATAACATGCTATATATACTTACTCGGCCAGCTTCAGCTTCTGCCTTCAGGTCAACCCCTGAAGCCGCCTGCTCCGTCTTGGCTCTTTTAGCACCTGGGTCTCCGCCACCTCCTGCCTGCAGATAGAACAGAACAATGGTAAAACATGTCAACAAATTTCTGTAGTCTGATCATACTCTAAACTGTTTGCTGACTAACTTTAAATTTTCATCTTGATATCCCCAAAATCCAAAATGGACAGTGTCAAAAACAGAAGCTGAGCAATTCAGTGGTAAAAGAACTCTGCAGATTATGGGTTAACCAACAGACAGTTTAATTACATGTACCACATGGCTCCTTAGGGTGCGTTATCTTATTTTTGTGAGTGCCAAAACAAACAAAAAATTACACTTTTGCCCAGTTCTATCAATTGTGCAGGGTCCTAGACAATTGCATGTGTATATGATAAATAGAATATAAATGTAGTAAACAGAACTTCACACCAAATATAAGGCATTCATAGTTCCAGAAAAAATGACAAGATACACTAATTACGCTTGTCCATTTCTTTTCAGTCAAGTTTTTAGTCCCATTGTCACTCCTGAAATGGCACTTTCTTTACTGGTCCAGGAAAACCCCAGAACTTCCATGTTTTATTCCATGTAAGAACAACTACAAATGTTTCTCAGTAGAACCACAAACCCTAGTAGAACTGCTGGCTGAATTTGTGTAGGCATTTTCTCAGAATAAGGGACTTTAACCGCTCTGTCAAGGAAACACAAACTCATTGATAGCGTTCACTACACTTGAATCATTGTTTTTTGTAGTTAAGTTTTATGTCACACCATCAAGGCATATGTCATATGGTGACCAATGACTTAAAACAAAGTGCCTCTCCTTGCATTTTTTTTAAGGAATGTGTAAGCACAAAAGAACCACTGATCTCTATAAGCTAGCTGAACTGTTTCCTTAAAAGGCAAAAAACCATCCTGGCAAGATTCAAACCCACAGCAGTGAAGAGCCAGCAATTCAAAGTCAATGACTGGAACCACTTGAACACAAAGGCCTCTAGTTATCCATAGATGAGAATGTAGAATGTTAGGCCTTAATTTGTAAATTTGTAGCACAAATGCATTCAAATTAAAGATAGTTATACTTTTTTTTTTCGTTTGGGTTTTACATCACATCGACACAGTATAGGTCATATCGCGACGTTCCAGCTTTACTAGTGGAGGAAGACCTCAGGTGCCCTTCCGTGCATTACTTCAGGCATGAACGGGCACCTGAGTAGAACCACCAACGTTCCTCACATGAAAGAATCCAAAGTCCCTGTCGGGATCCGAACCAACAGCGGTTAGGGGCAAGTGGTTTGAAGACAACGACCTTAACCACTTGGCCACAGACGCCCCTATAGTTCTACTTAATGAGAAGAAAATAATATACCTTTCTCTTGGCCCCTGCAACGTATCCTGCTGGAAAAACAAGGTCTTTAAATTGATCTATAGCGTCACCAGCTCTCCTCTTTATTCTATCCTCATCTGGTACTACAATACAAATCAAAACTTACTATACATACATCTGGATACTAGTAGCTGAAATAAACTCTATTGGATAGCAAAAAAAAAATAACGTTTTCAAACATGATTTTTCATACACTTCACAAAATATAATTTACATACAAAAACACTTCAACCTTTCACAACTTAATCAGTATAATAGACACCCTTTGCTTAGGCTATAGAACTGTCTACTGTTGCTTTAAGGGGCTGCAATATCAAATATTAAAGGCAGCAGTAGCCAAGTCTTGGATTGTCTGCCTCTCAACCCAGGGAATATATGTTCGAGACCTACACTGGTCATAACCATTTTCCCTCATAATAATAGTGCTGTTTTTGTTTTTTTTGTTGGGTTTTACATTGCACCAACACAGTGTATGTCATACAGCCAATTTTCAGCTTAATTGGTGGAGGGAGACCTCAGGTGTCATTCCTTGCATTATTTCAGGCAAGTAGAACCACTGACATTTCATAAGCTAGCTGAATAACTTCCTCACATGGAAGACTCCAAAGATCTTGACCACAGACTCCCCTCACCAATAATGGTTTATTATAGGAAGCTGACTGGAGCATTATATTTCACAGTCAAGCTTGAATATAAATATAAACATGTTTAAACCAATATCAAAAGCTATTACTGAGCAACCAATAGAAAAGCGTCTGGCTGGATTGCACAGAAAGTGGCGGTACTGACGAATGAATTACTGATAAGAATTTGTCAACAAGAAAACTAACGTGTGTAATCTGTCATCTCTTCGGGCGAATCTCTGTCTAAAGCCAGGGCCTCGATGTTTCTCCAGTGTTTCTGTAAAACGGGGTTCTCAAAACTCTCTGCTGAGTACGTAAACTGAAGTTTCTTCAATATCTCTTTGGCAGCATCTATCTGGTCTGAATTAGCTGTTATATATAATACACAATATATTACAACATGATAAATCATCCTTGTGCAGTGTTGAAATAATATTGATGACTATTATGAATTACCTCCCTTTTTGTTATACAGGCCTAACAGTGATATGATGCACTTTTCCAAGATAAAATTACAGAAATACTTAGTTTGAAACAACACACAATTGTTTGTCCAACAAAAAATAAAAGGTCAAGGTCACTTTAAGTTTGATCGTTGCATACAGCTTTTGAAAACTGACTTTATCAACATGCTCAGTAATACTTCAAAAGGTATGAATTCATTTACAGGTAAAACAAAAAGTACATGTATATAGATTTATTTTACCTTTTGTATTTTGCTCATACTTGACTTTCCTGAAATCGTCTGCAAATGGTAGGAAAATAACATGGAAGCCAGGGGGACATAACTGTACCTTGTGTTCATCACACTCTTCCTCCTGGAGGTAAAAAGTTAACATTTCTCATTGTAATGTACAGTGGAACCTGTCTAATCCGAACTCGTCCGGATCAGAAGAAAAGTTCGGATTAGAAAGGTTTCCAGATTAGAAAGGTTTCCGAATTAGAAGGTTCTTTTACATGTTTTTTCATGTTACATGTATTTGCAAAATAGTTTAGGGAAAGAAAACGGGAATGCATTTGAAATTGCAATTTAGATATTTTATTTTTGCAGTCTCTTATCGTTCATTCTAATACATGTGAATACAAAAATAAAGAAATGAAAATAAATAAATAAGCAAAAAAATATTATGTCCTCAAGGGTAAGTTAACCTACGATGTAAAACAGGAGGCGGAGACATAATTAAATATTCGTACCAGCATTTGTCAATTGTTGTTTACTCCTATCCGATTCAGCGACTATCCGAATTCACTGACAGTTTCTATTAATTTTCATTGCTTAATCACGTATCATCGAATCCATTACAAAGGATTAAAAGATATTTTTATTACATTATATCAAAATATATTTATTGAAGTTGACGAAAAACAATTAATCAAGCAATTATAGAAGATATGAAGACAAGCTATAAGTGTAATTTTCACACCTTCGCAGATCATACGTTTCACCCATTAATCAAGTCAAATAACACATCAGTTTGGTGTATGTTTACACCTGCAAGATGTGCGATTATTTGTTATTTTGAATGAAGGTGTGAAATTTGGCAAAATCTGTTCGGATCCGAGAGGTAAGTTTTAGAGTCAGATAAAAACAAAAATTGAAAAAATCGTCCGGAATTCGGAGTAGACAGGTTCCGGATCCGAAAGGTTTTTTACTATTGAAAATTGAACGAATAAAATCGGGCCCGGACACTTCGTTCGGATAAGAAAGGATTCCGGTTTAGAGGGGTTCGGATTAGCAAGGCTCCACTGTATATACGTATGTCTTAAATGTTTGCCTTGTATTTATTTGGTTTGGTTTTTAAGGCCAGTTGTGTTTTTTTACACAGTATTTCAACCTTATACTAGCTGATACCGCATTTGTTTCAAAAGCATAACTCAATGGACACTATTTAAGCTCCCTCTTTTCCATTTAAGCTCCTATTTTCCATCTTGGCTCCAATTTTTCAATTTTAGCTACACCCTTACCATTTTAGCTCCTACTTTTCAATTTTAGCTACAACATTTCCATTTCAGATTAAATCTTTCTTCCCTTGAAGCTCCTACTATTCCAATTTAGCTCCAATTGAACAGAAATTATGGCAAAAATTAAGAATAAGCAAACAATGACTCTGTATCTATACTAGAAGTATCAACTAGTTTTACCACAAATTATTGTCAATATCTGTAGATAAATTACTTGACTTTGTTGTGAAGAGAGAAAATGGAATCAAACAGATTATCTTAAAACTTCTTGACCAAGTATTCAGACCTATGAAATCTGAAGTCTAGAAATTGTTTCTGTTTTCAATTCGCTTGATTCTTTAGGTATGTCATTGTCAACACCACAGTTTAGGTGATATGCCAACATAAAAAGACACCCTTTCTCACAAATGGTTAAAAACTCATCGCTTCTAAAATTGATCAAAGTGTGATATTAGTAACTATAAATATACTTGCCTGCGGAAGTAGAGCAACAAATCTTGGCGGATAATTTTTCCCGGGGATGTATTTACAGATTGGGACCACATCACGATCTACACACTTCTTCAATAATGCTGTGAACAATGTAGTGCTGCCAATAATAGTCTGTAAATTTAAACAAAAAAATTGTATGTTAAACATATGGTCTATGCTGTGTATAGCTAACTTAGTTAACTGAAATGGAAAAAAAAAGCACTTTAAAAATTCACAGAAATGGAAATTTAAATCTTAAAGACTGTTATCGAGCACCTCATTTGATAAGACTAAAGAATTCATAAATAAATGCCGTTTAGATATAATTCAATAAATCCTATGCATAAGTTATTTGAACCATTTAATACAAGAGCACCCTACACAGTGTAAATGCTTGTCTGTTAATAATTCTAAGTCAAAAAGGGGCATAACTCCAAAATATTACTTTCAGATTTATGCCCCTTGTCTAACAACTGGATCTTGTCATGATAAGCAAGTATGCCAAATTTTATGTTGATAACTTTTAATATGTATGAATAATGGGCTACATTAAAGTTTACGCACAGCGACAACAAAGACAAAGTAACAATTATAATATCTTGACTTTTTTTCTTTCGAAACAGACAAGCTGAAAATAAATACAATCAAGAGCTGTCTAATATGCGTTTGTTTTATTGGATTTCAAGTAACACCAATACTGCAAAGGTGATATGGTGACTTTCCAGCTTTACTGGTAGAAAAAGACCTTAGAGGCCTTTTTGTACATTATTTCAGAAATGAACGGGCACCTAAGTGATCCGTTGACTTTGGTAAGTTAGCTGGATAGCTTCCACACTTGAAAGAACACAAGTCTCTAAATAAGCGGGATTCAAACCCTCAGCAGTGGAGAGCATGCAAACTTAATTTGCCGACCTAAACCACTCTGCCACAGAGAACCTCTGTCTATTATGTAAGGCTCATAACAACATCTCTAGATAAACAAATATATTGAAGAACATTTTTTACTTACTTTTTCATCAGGATAAATGAACGAAGCTGGTTTTACTTTAAAGTATATTTTTAATGAACTTCTTGGTTTAAATCCCATCAAATATAAACCTGAAATTAAACAAGTTTGGTATAATATACAATCAATAAATAAAATCCAAATTCACCAGGTGAAGGGTTGATATAGCTGTCAGCACTGCTGCACACCATAATTATCAAATGTTTTTCCTTCAGACAATGATGTCAACTAATACTGTAAGACCAGGCTAAAAGAAGTAAAATGTCTATAATTGTTTCTGCAGAGTAGCGATGACTGTGTTATTAAGTATGGCAGTGTATTTACATCCAAATAAGAACAGATGGTAATCATCATTGGTTATAATTGCATGTTTTTATATCTTTTATCACTTAATGATAACCATGTGAGACCGTCACAAATCTTAACCCTATTTCCCTATTTGCAAGATTCTTTGCACTCCTGGACAGTTGGCTGCCCTCTGTAAGCTTCCCACCCTTTTTTTTATATAAGAGGCGGACTTTTGCCTCCTCGTATTCACATCAATGTGTCTTTATGCTTTGATTTTCAAGAAAATGACAACACATTGTCCACTGAGGTTTTTTGACAAGATGGGACTGAAAATATTTTTTTAAGATAAATGTACCATTTGATGTAGGCTTAGACCGCTAATCTTTGTGCAAAATTTCAGATCATTCCCACACTTTGTTTTACCAGAAAAGCTAAGAAAAGCATAAAAATATGATTTTCAATTTATTTCAAAGTATATTTCTTCAATATCTTTGCATTTATTATATACTTATAAATGAAATATTGAGAAATATTGATGAAATAAAATGCGTATTTTCATTTTCCGTATTTTCACTGTAAAAATTTATTTTTCACTGCAGTGAAACATATTTTCCGTATTTTCACTGGTGTCTTGCCGGACTACTTTCTTTTAAATTCTACCAGTACACATAATTTAAGGGAAAGTTTTTCAAATTTTATCGCAAAAAAGAGAAAAATGTACATAATAAACAGAAAATTCAAGTTTTTTCTATAAATACATGATTTATTTTCATCTTGTGGCATGAAAATTACCATATTTCACTCGTGGCTACCGCCACTCATGAAATATTTATTTTCATACCACTCGATGAAAATATATCATGTATTTATAGAAAAAACTTGAATATCCTCTATATATTTCTGTTTAAAGTGCCCCAGCTCATTTATATAAGAAATTCAAATGTTATGTTTTTAGGCTTTAAAACCTCAGTGGAGTCCCTTTAAGAAAAGAAGGCTAGAACTTGTACCATAGTTCAGGTAAAATACATCCACATAAATTTAAGTCAAGCCAATATAATAACATAAACAAACCTGATGGGTCAAATCTCTTTATCTGATTCACTTCTTCATTTTCAAAGAAGATTCTTTTCCCACCGTATGTCTGACATTTCTTGAGATCTTGTGGCATTAAAACTTCTCCAGTGTCCTTGACATGTAAATATTCCATTAATAAAATCAACCAAATAATAAAATCATAATTTTTATCCTTACAACTTAATGTGAAAGTAAATAGGAAGATGGGCACTTACTGTTTTTACTTTGGTATAAGACTGGTTTTCCTCTATTCATTTAGAAATACTATACATGTAGTCTCATAAGTGGGTCATACATAAAAATGAATCAAACAAGCATAATACACAAATAACATAACAAGAGCCCGGTTTGAGCCGGGTGATGCTCCCTGAATAGGTTTTGGACACAGGAAAGTACACCTCTTGTAGTTTCAGAGTTATGTCCCTGGAAAAAGTTCAAAGTGCAATAATTGCAAAATTAGGAAAGACAGAGTTACTGTTCTTTCCACTGCACTTCTAATCACTGTTATCTATCAACTTACAAAGTTTCTTGTTGATATCTCTTATGGTTTCCGAGTTATGTTCCGGACAAATTCAAAAAGTAAAAATAATTAAATGGCAATAACTCCAGAATTAGGCAAGGCAGAGTTATGATTCTCGTGCACTGCACATCTACCCATTGAGATACATCTACCTACAAAGTTTCATGTTGATATCTCTTATAGTTTTACAGCTATGTCCAGTACAAGATTTTTCTAAAAGGGGAGATAATTCAAAAATGAGGCTTAACAGAGTTATGTTTTTTTTGCACTGCACTTCCACTCAATGAGATCTATCTACCTACAATGTTTCATCTTGATATCTCTTACAATTTTAGAGTTATGTTCCGGACAAAGTTCAGTGTTAAAATTAACAAAGGGCAATAACTCCAAAATTAGGACAAAAAGAGTTATTGTTCTTATGCACTGCACATCTACCCATTGAGATCTATTCACCTACAAAGTTTCATGTTGATATCTCTTATAGTTTTAGAGTTATGCCCCGGACAAGATTTTTCTATAAGGGGAGATAATTCAAAAATGAGGCTTAACAGAGTTATGGTTCTTTTGCACTGCACTTCTACTCAATGAGATCTATCTACCTACAATGTTTCATCTTGATATCTTTTATAGTTTTAGAGTTATGTTCCGGACAAAGTTCAAAGTGTTGAAATTAACAAAGGGCAATAACTCCAAAATTAGGACAAAAAGAGTTATTGGTCTTATGCACTGCACATCTACCCATTGAGATCTATTCACCTACAAAGTTTCATGTTGATATCTCTTATAGTTTTTGAGTTATGCCTCGGACAAGATATTTCTATAAGGGGAGATAATTCAAAAACCGGGCAAAATAGAGTTATGGTTCTTTGACACTGCACTCCCCCTCAATGCCCTCTACCACTGTATGAAGTTTAAATAAATTATCTCCAAGGGTTTTCAAGTTATGCTCCGGACAAGAAAACGGACAGAAAGACGGACGGACAGACGAACAAGGCGCCGACTATATGCTCCCCCGAAATTTTTCAGGGAGCATAAAAACTAGAAATGTGTCCAAAGGACAAGGCTGCCCCACTCCCCATTCCATTGTTTTGCCTGTCTGTGGCAGACAGCTTGACAAACCCTCAACAGCAAATATATTATTAGTTATAAAGATTTTTGACAGGTTATATGACCCTATATAAATGGATGTTTGCAAAATATATCGCAAACAATGCAAGAATTCTTGATAAATCAACAGCAGCTGTGTATATAAAACTAATAAACGTCATGATTATCTGATGAAAAGTGACATTACAAACATGCAGTATTATCAACGTTTATATATAAGAGCTGTAAAAAACCACCAAACTCTCGTATGGGACCATGTGTTAATGCTGTATGCCAAATGTCAAGAGGCTGTGATAAGTAGTTGCTGAGAAAACTGTTACGAAAATTTCCTACAATTGACCATTAATGTTGAAAATTTAAGTGGGTAAACAGGAAGTGGATGAGCGACAGACCTGAAATTGAATCCCACAGTATGGGAAATGTTAATGCTGTATGCCAAATATCAAGATGTTGTGATAAGTATTTGCTGAGAAAACTGTTCCGAAAAAAATTTCCCACCCGCCTGCTGCCCGACATTCACCATACTATAACCCAGGTTTGCACCTGTGCAACCCAACCAAAAAATGTACTGAGATTTTAGGAAAAGTAAAAAGATTTAAGATTCAAGTAATAATTTACATGTTAGGTGGGATTAAAGACTGATTTTGCAGTATTAATTAACAAATTTCCTCCGCATTACTAATGCAGTAAGGGTTATTTTTGCTCATTTTGACCTATTTTGGTAATTTATGTGGGTTGCAAGTGCTGTTTGCAATGTGTAAACTATTGTCTCTATTCACTTCCCAATATTTCACTTTTAAATAATTTTAAGAATCTGACAGCTTGCTGCTTTAAGTGTGGGGGGGGGGGGGAAAATAAATCTGATGAATGATAATAAAATACCATACCTTCAGATATGTTTTTGAATGACTTTTCAGCTCCTCATTGGTCCTTTTGTCCAATTTTACTGGATATGGCTTGGTGCATGGTCTTACTAAGTTATACCTATAGTGAACATAAGACAGAATTATTATCTTAGCATGGAGTACTTACTTATGGTCGTACAGTATCTGTTATGTGTATTTCATCATTTAAAAATATTAAGTACATATAGCATAGGAATCAAACATTTAAAAATCTAAATAGGTTTAAAAATGCCTAAATTATTTAAAATCTATATAGGTTTTAAAAAACCTAAATTAATTAACAAGAATGACATTTCATTACAATATTAAACATTTTATCTGTTTATCTCCTAGGATAACAGGCCAATCAGAGTACACTGAACATTCTAGAAAGGCAACCAAACAAGGTGCAACAGTCTTCTTCTATTTTTATCAGTGGTTTCAGAAAGAAAAACTTTCTAGAAAATTCTAGAAAAAGACAACAACAGAAAATGGTACTTAATATACCTTTAAACTAAAATCGGGCCCTCTGGCTTTACCTCTTACTCTACTATACTTTCATGTGATTAGCCTTTGCCATCTGTATAGAGCCAGGCCAGCCTGCATACCTGTGCAGTTTGACAAGGCTCGATACTGTTAACAGACTGAATATTTCATCATTATTTCTTTAAAATTGATAATGAACATTTCTGATCAAGTCCATTTAAACGCACATTATGCCTCAGAAATGCTATCATTTTTATTTCTAAAAAAACTTTTTCATTTTTGAAATTTTGTAAAAGTTTCCAAAAACTTTATCATTTGCCATATAGATGAACTATTTTTGCTTCTGTTGCCCTGTTGTCAATTGGTATAATTATAGTGAATTAGTATTTTGTACGGAAGTCAAAATACTACTTTGTTTACATTGTGCTACCTTTACGACATATAACTTTGAGTTCAGCACTTCTTTCATCAATTGTTAAACATGTAACATTCTCTTAATCAATTATCAAAACATTTTAAAACCCATTTTTGACATTTCTAAAGAATTTAAAAAATACGTTTTTCTGATGCGTTATGTGCCTTTAAGAAATTTATGGAGTTAATGAGCTTAAACAACCGAAATCACTTACACTCCTACACCCATTTCCAATCCTTCACCCAGTGATAAGGAAATATGCCGCAGTGCTCTCTTCTTATGGTCTTTCGATCGTACCCTAAAATTATAGGGTATATATATATATACATTCCAATACTGCTTTATATGTCTGCTGTAAATTTCTGCCATCATGTCATCATTATCAATTAAAGCTTAAATATGTAACAGTGTGGTTCTAAATTAGTTGATATTTTGTTTTCAAAAATAAGTCCTCAATAGCATATTAATAGGGGTGTCATGTTATCCATTTAAAGAATTTTGGTCAGTTTTTTTTAGCTCAAAACCTGTGAGAAAATTTTAAAACTGGTAACCGGGTTAAAACAATATTAGACAGAGAGCCGAGAAAGTTTTAAATTGATTCTAAACCTTACCTTAATTTTTATAACAAGCAAGATATGACATTTTGTTTGTATTTTAATTGTATTTTAATTGTATGCAACAGTGTATTTTTTCCGATTTAATACATAAGCCTACTATCTGATCACGAACAAACCCTACATATTAACTATTTTACAGCCTACAAGAGAGGTATCACCAGTCCACTCACAGTACCTTATAATGCCAACAAGATGGGTCTAACTGTCATTGGGAAATAAGATTATCTAATTTATATATCCATGAATAGTACCACATTTTATCATGTTTTTGGATTGCGGTTAGGAAAGAATTGTTTTATTTTAACTTGTGCCCTTTTTCCATAAAAGTATAGATTTTATCAATTCTGTATAAATGATGTGTAAAAGTAAGTATCCATTGGTCTTAGTAAATTTAAACATTATAGGCCAATATATCATAAATATACAAAAATACTTCCAACATACAAACATTTATCTAAACCAATATTCCTTCAATACAATTTGTGTAATAACTTGAATCATTTAAAAAAGGGATATTTTCCTAAAATTTCTCTGACACTAATATTCTACTTAAAAAAAAAAATAGTTCCTGAAAATTTACCTTGAAAGTAGTTCCTCTAGTTTTTCAGCAGGGTCAGGTAACTCTGTCAACTCATCATCATCTGTGTACAGTAAGTCCTACAACATATACAAACTTTAGTCTATAACATCTATCCCAATAAATGTGTGCAAATAACTTACAAGCTGTACCAAATGTTTTGGATGAATAGATCTTTCATGCACTCAAATAGACCCAGTCATAGCCCCCCCCCCCCCTTCCCAAAAAAACCCAAACAAACAACAACCAAACTTTAAAATGAAAACAACTGTCATTATACGCCTTTTTAAGACTCATGACTCATTCCTTATAAAGTTTTAATTTAAAGATTTGATTTATTAAGTGCCATACATCGCATATCATTTTAGACAATAGAATAAGATTTCTTTGAAGCTACAGTGTGCAGCTGTCATTGATTCAGTCTAATTAATATTGCTGCTAGATTGATGACAAATATCGATAACACAATAGATGAATCTTTTTTTTAAAATTCAGTTTTATGTCACAACACAGTATAAGTCATATGGCCACTTTTAAGCTAAACTGGTGGAGGAAGACCTTAACACCTGAGTAGAACCACAATCATTCCATAAGCTAGCTGGATAGCTTCCTCACATGAAAGGATCCAATGTTCCCATTGAAATTCAAACACACAGCCATGAGGGGCAGGTGCTTTGAAGTCAACACCCTTTGAAGTCTGTCATGACAACCTGATCAATCTTCTAAGTATCATTAACTTATATAATAATTATTCCTGTCACTGTAATTTCTAGGCATCTTACGAACAAGCCCAAATTATTGATTTATAAATGAATCAATGATACATCCATATCAATTCTAACGATGACAATTCAAACAGTACACAGAAATCCTGTAACTCAGTAACCTGAACGATTCTGCGACAACAGAATTTTCATGTGACCTCCATACCAATACTGTTACAAATACTTTTCATGCAATGTTTGTTTGATTGGGTTTTACGTCACACCCACACAGTATAGGTCATATGGTGACATTCCAACTTTGCTGGTGAAGAAAGACCTCAGGTGCCCTTCCGTGCATTATTTCAGGCACAAACAGGCACCTGAGTAGAACCACGGACGTTCTGTAAGCTACCTGAATAGCTTCCTCACCTGAAAAAAATCCAAAGTCCCCCGAAGGATTCGAACTAATACTGGTGAGGGGCAAGTGGTTTTCATGCAATAATTGTTAAATATACCTTGTAGAATTTGGTGACATCAAATGTTTCCCCTGGCAACTGTAGATGCATCAATTCCAGGTCTATACCAGTTTCATTGAGATCACTTGCTTTTGTCTTAGCTTGACGCTGAAAGCAATCATATAGAAAATAATTTGAGCCGCGTCACGACAAAACCAACTTATTGCCTTTGCGACCAGCATGGATCCAAACCAGCCTGCGCATCCGCGCAGTCTGATCAGGATCCATGCTGTTCGCTTACAAACCCTATAACAAGAAGGGAAACTGATAGCGAACAGCATGGATCTTGATCAGACTGCCCGGATGCGCAGGCTGGTCTGGATCCATGCTGGTCGCAAACCCATTATGTTGGTTTTGTCATGACGCGGCTCATTTATATCATTTTTTAATGTTTATCAATGATATTTAAGTACACATCTTTGTCAAATACAACATTACCTTAAATTTAAAACAGATTAAGTTCAAAGATAAATATGACAATTTTCTTATATGCTTTCCTGTGGACTGTGAAATTATACTTTGATAGTACAGACACCCCATACATGTAATTCTGATATCTACAACAGATTTATTTATAACTTCTCTAGAACAAATATTCATTTACTAAGTATGGTAAAGACTTCACAGTATGGTAAAGTAAAGACTATAGAGTATGGTAAAGACTATACAGTACGCTAAAGACTATACAGTATAAAGACTATACAGTATAAAGACAATACAGTATGGTAAAAACTATACAGTATGGTACAGACTATACAGAATGGTAAAGACTTCACAGTATGGTAAAGACTATACAGAATGGTAAAAACTTCACAGTATGGTTAAGACTATAGAGTATGGTAAAGTCTTCACAGAATGGTAAAGTAAAGACTATACAGTATGGTAAAGACTTCACAGTATGGTAAAGTAAAGACTTTACAGTATGGTAAAGACTATACAGTATGGTAAAGACTATACAGTATGGTATAGACTAACAAACAAGATAATCAAAATGGTACCTACCTGTAACTGCTGGTTTCCGGCATGTGGATTATCATTACATGTAAACAACAGAATTCTCTTCGAGTTCACTTTTTGTGGGCTAGATAAAAGGATCGAAAACAAAATTTACAATATTTGGTGTCACAGATTTAAAGTTTTCAACAGTAATTATTTGTTTTCTGATCAAAATCCTACCCAAAGTATATATTGAAAGATGTTCAATAAAGTAGGTGGGCAATGAGCAAAATCACCACTTCGTTTGTTTCATTTGGTTCAACATAACTGGTCATATTGAGCCAAAACAGAAAAAATGATGGGGGTCAGAACCACCTCACCTGCTGGAGCTAAGAGATACATAGACTCCAGTAATATTTACCCATTTAATCCTCTCTTATGATCATGCAGGGTTAAACAATGGCTAGAATTCTGATAGCTCAGTCTATAAAGGCAACCCCTCTGCCAAAAGGGGCACTTTTAAATGTACCCAGAATAGCAGACATTCTATTCTGTTATTTAATATATGTGAGTTACAATTCACTTAATAAATAATGACTAGATAATGTCTATTACCTATTAGCAAACATATTCTGACATGTCCACAAAGCCTCACTGAGGGAAAATGCTGGACTGTGTCCATAATCTACAGTAAATGTCTTGTAATTCTCTGAAATAAATCCACATGATCTAACTCCAGTATCATAACCCTGTTAAGAGTTTCAAAAAACACCATAGATAGAGCTGTCATTGATTCAGTGCAAAGCATATTGATGATTATATACCAATATCGGATGACAAATATCGGTGATAATCCAATATATCGATAAATACTCCTAATTTCTTGTATATAATACTTTTTCATACCTTTTTTAACGATTTTATTAAAATAATTTAATACCTGGTAAATGTTCTGTTCATGCAAATATGTTGTATCCCGTTTCTAAATGACCTTTGTATGATTTTTTTCTGACTATATTTTGTCATCACTGCTATCAAATGTGTCCATTATGTAACAACAGATTAGTGTTAGACATGGCCACCTGCTTTTGTATATGTTTTGAGTGAATTTTCATAATTTATAGACATATAAATAATTGATCAAAATATTGATTTTTTCAAATCTGTTAGATTATTGATCAACAGAAAAGTATCAACCATACATCAATATCGTCTCTATCGGTGACAGCTCTAACTATAGATCTGTATTTGAACATAATAAATTTGTACAAAGAATTTAAATCTTTTTAAACTGCTGTTTTGAACATCCGCATTTTTAAAAACACACTGACAAAGTCAATTTTCCAGCTTAACTGATGAAAGAAAGACCACAGGTTCCCCTCTGCATTATTTCAGGCACAAGCAGGGACCGACATGTAACTTGAGTCTGCAACCTTGTGTGAACCTAGCTAGATACATTGTAGCTTCAACAGAACTCCCTGGTGGGATTCTAAATTAACCACTCAACTATATATGAGCCACGCCATGACAAAACCAACATAGTGGGGTTTGCGACCAGCATGGATCCAGACCAGCCTGCGCGCAGTTTGATCAGGATCCATGCTGTTCGCTATCAGTTTCTCTACTTGTAATAGGGTTTGTAAGTGAACAGCATGGATCCTGATCAGACTGCGCGGAGGCACAGGCTGGTCTGGATCCATGCTGGTCGCAAACCCATTATGTTGGTTTTGTCATGGCACTGCCCAATTATGCCCCTCTCTAATACACTGTTAAGAGAAGCATATTCTTTACATTGTAGAGGCTTGACAGCTTTTCATTTAAACTATTTTCAATGTTTTACAGTTTTAATCAATGGTTGGTTTTGTTTTACGACACACTAACACAGTTAAGGTCATTTGGCGCTGAAACAGGAAACATGATTTTGACTAATCTCTGGTGTAACGAATTTTAAGCATCTCCATGGGTCAAAACCAACTCACCTGCTGGAGCTAAGAGATGCATAAACCCCGAATATTTGAATAGACGCCTTTTACAAACACAAAGGATTAAAACAATGGCTACAAATTCTGATGCTGATTCTAATGTTAAACAATTCCAAATATACCAATTTACATACCTTCACACATTTCTTCAAGTTGTAATATTCTGGGAGCACCTGGCTGATCCAACTCCTGAAAGAATGAAATACAATATTTCCTTACTAATCAAGTAACCCTGAATGCATGCATAGAGGATATTTAGTTTTTTTCTCTAAATACAAAATTCATTTTCATCGGGTGGTATGAAAATAAATATTTCACAAGTGGCTGCAGCCTCTTGAAAAACAAAATATTGTACAAAACAAGAGCTGTCGGTAGGACAGCAACGCTCGACTATTCTTAGTGCTTGATAGTAAAAAAAATGCTTGATACAGTTACCTCCTCCTTGGGGTAATGATGGTGAACAAGTGTGCAAAGTTTCAAAGCCATATGTCAATGAACTTTGAAAATATTTGAGGTATAAAAAAACTTTAACATAAATTCTAAGTCGAAAAAGGGGCATAATTCTGTCAAAATGCTTGATAGAGTTACCTCCTCCTGTCTTCAGGTTGGGGTCATGATGGTGAACAAGTGTGCAAAGTTCCAAAGCCATATGTCAATGGACTTGGAAAATATTTAAGGTATTACAAAAACTTTAACATAAATTCTAAGTCGAAAAAGGGGCATAATTCTGTCAAAATGCTTGATAGAGTTACCTCCTCCTGTCTACAGGTTGGGGTCATGATGATGAACAAGTGTGCAAAGTTCCAAAGCCATATGTCAATGGACTTTGAAAATATTTGAACTATTACAAAAACTTTAACATAAGTGGTTACGCCGACGCCGACGCTCGGTGACTGCAATAGCTCTACTTATTCTTATCGAATAGTTGAGCTAAAAATGCCTTATTTCAGATTAAAACCAAGATATCTTGGACTAAGCAAGCTTCTACCAAGATAATTAACTAAAATCAGCATTAACGTTATTTCAGTACTATCAGTGTGTCACAACAAACCAAGTGATCTTCTTCATGTGTACACAAAGGTTACAACTAACTTGCTTACGCTTGTTCATAAGTCCAGGCTTTTAAAGCTCCTTAGAGCTTGTGTTATCAAACTGTACTGTACTTTAAACAACAAATATTACTTGACTTGAATGAGGTTCATTAATTGATTGACACAACACTTACCTGGTATATATAAATATGTTTAAAGTCATTTGGATTTTTTGACTTCTCCTGAAAAAGAAATCGTTTTTTGTTTTTATAAAAAGTGTAGTACAATATATTGATTATTATGCAAGAATTTTTTTTGTTTTGTTTTGATTGGGTTTTATGTCACACCGACACAGTATAGGTCATTTGGCGACGTTCCAGCTTTACTGGTGGAGGAAGACCTCAGGTGCCCTTCCTTGCATTATTTCAGGCATGAACGGCACCTGAATAGAACCACTGATGTTCCATAAGCTAGCTGGATAGCTTCCTCACATGAAAGAATCCAAAGTCCCTGTCGTGATTCAAACCCACAGCGGTGAGGGGCAAGTGGTTTGAAGTCAACGACCTTAAACACTCGGCCACGGACAAGAAATAAAAGGTGCTTTGATTAAGGTTAGTAAATGTGATGATAGGGCAACAGAAAACACAAACTAGCCTCTATATTCTCCATCAAAAAATTTCCAGACATAAATGGAAATAGATTTAGTATAATAGTACATGGATTATCATTCAAATGCTTTGTAATTAATCACTCAATCTTATCAGCCTTTGTGATTATATTTCTACGAATTTTAACTCAAACCTTGCATTATTCCACAACCTTGCACTCAGAGTTGATATCTATTTCCAAACCGACACTACACGTGACTTTCTAGCTTTAAAATAATACTTACGGTTCCGAAGAAAACAACACCTATTAAGTCCTTTTCACTACTTATGATCTTGTTCTGTAACGTAGTCTTGCAACACTGAAAATATGAATACAATTTTACAATTTAAACGTGAATTGTGAATACCTTCATTAGTTCAAATATTGAAACTCCATGCAAAACTTCAACCACAAATTTTCTAAGTTCACAAAAGGGCTATAATTCAGTCAAACTCCATACCTAGAGTTATGAGACTTGGATAGTGAGCTCCACACAAGACAAACAAATGTCTTTAGTAGTTTTGAAGATTGATGTTGCATGCAAAACTTTACAGAAGAATTCTTTTAAGTTCATAAAGGGGAATAAGTTGGTCAAAATCTATGCTAGAGTTATGGGCCTTGGACAGTGACCTGCAAATTAAATTATGATCCTGCAGACACGTAGTAAGTTTCAAATTAATATCTATAGTAGTTTTTAAGATTGATGTTGCACGCATAACTTAAATAAAGAATTTTCACTATTCAGTAACATTCTATGTCAGAATTTTGGGCCTTGGATAGTGTACTCAAATTATGATCCCAGAGATTTATTTTGTTTCAAGTGTGTGTTCAATAGTGAGAAAAAATCTATAACTTTTGAAAAAATGAATTCTTGTTATTCTTACAAATTTATTATAACCTTGACAAATACTGAACAGTAATTATAGCAGTTAATGTGTTAATTAAAATTCTAACACTAAAAATCTCTAACCACTAAAAATGTGACGCGCTGAGTACAGTAACAAATCAGACGCAATTTAGCTTAATATCATTCACCGCAATATTTATTTCTTGATGTTGTGTTAGAATCGGAATAGTATATCAAAAGCGGTGATTTAATCCCTTGATAAAATCACTGTTTGTCGTTCGGATGTGCATCATTATATCACGAGGGCGTATCCCTCATGATATAATTCCTCGCATCCAAACTCCAAAACAGTGATTTTATTGAGCAATAAAATCACTGTTTTGGATATAATATTTCTTAATTTACTTACTCTGATACAGCGCTGGAACAGACTTTCATCTTCGTCCTCATCATCCACATCAAACATTGGTTTAGTACAATCTAACAGCAATATAAGTCCATCTCTCATACCCCCACCAAACTGTAAACATAACATTAGTTAGTTAGATTACTACTGCCGCATTATAAGATATTAAAGAAACTCCACCAAGGTCCAAAAGCTTAAAAACATAAAAGTATATGTTCTTACATAGATCAACTAGGGCACTTAAAACAGAAATAAATGACAATGATAATTATAAGAAATATACCTGGAAATTTACTGAAAATACACTTTGGCCACTTAAAACAGAAAGAAATGCAAATGGTAATTAAGAAATATACCTAGAAATTTACTGAAAATTCAGTAGGGGCACTTAACCTTTTCCCTTATATAAGCGTGTTTCGACGGCTTTTTGCCCCCCCCCCTTTTGAGGCCTCAAACAGTGAAAAAATGTCCTATTTAGACCCCAAACACTGTTTTTCGTTAGAGAAATGTTGTTAAAAAAAGTGACCATTTTTTCGGCGCCGTCCCCCATCCAAATAATACATCAGGGGATTGCCAGAAGGGGGATGTGCCCCCTTCTGTTTGGGGGGTTTGAAGGGGGGCGGAGTCCCCCTCATCGCCAAGAAAATTTTGGACTTGTGAGAGGCTTAAAATGACCCCAGGTTGATCATAAAGTAAAGTGTAACCAACGCTGAAAAGCCTTTGACTCTATCTCAATCCATTGAGAAGTTGCAGCACTTTGAAATAAATTTTGATGGAAAAAATCGAGGCAAAATAGTGATTTTTGGCAATTTTGAGATGTCCCCTCGATGCCATGGTAACAGAAAATTTAAGACTGAGCATGTCGTTACAAAGGCAATGGTCCACTCAACATTTGTGCCAAGTTTGATTAGTATTGAAGCATTTTTCATAGTTTCATAGCAGTTTGAACTTGTAAGAGGAGGCTTTTCAGTGAAAATGGCCATTTTTCACAATATGCTCATGGGGGAAAGGGTTAACTAAAAAAAATATAAATGTTACAAAACAACAATTTTTCACCAAAATTAGGTAAAAGACCACATGTTAACATGGAAAAACTAGATTTTGGGTGATTCCAAGGTTTTTCATCATTTTTTGTTAACCTTTTCCCTTATATAAGCGTGTTTCGACGGCTTTTTGCCCCCCCCGCCTTTTGAGGCCTCAAACAGTGAAAAAATGTCCTATTTAGACCACAAACACTGTTTTTCGTTAGAGAAATGTTGTTAAAAAAAGTGACCATTTTTTCGGCGCCGTCCCCCATCCAAATAATACATCAGGGGGTTGCCAGAAGGGGGATGTGCCCCCTTCTGTTTGGGGGGTTTGAAGGGGGCGGAGTCCCCCTCATCGCCAAGAAAATTTTGGACTTGTGAGAGGCTTAAAATGACCCCAGGTTGATCATAAAGTAAAGTGTAACCAACGCTGAAAAGCCTTTGACTCTATCTCAATCCATTGAGAAGTTGCAGCACTTTGAAATAAATTTTGATGGAAAAAATCGAGGCAAAATAGTGATTTTTGGCAATTTTGAGATGTCCCCTCGTTGCCATGGTAACAGAAAATTTAAGACTGAGCATGTCGTTACAAAGGCAATGGTCCACTCAACATTTGTGCCAAGTTTGATTAGTATTGAAGCATTTTTCATAGTTTCATAGCAGTTTGAACTTGTAAGAGGAGGCTTTTCAGTGAAAATGGCCATTTTTCACAATATGCTCATGGGGGAAAGGGTTAACTAAAAAAAATATAAATGTTACAAAACAACAATTTTTCACCAAAATTAGGTAAAAGACCACATGTTAACATGGAAAAACTAGATTTTGGGTGATTCCAAGGTTTTTCATCATTTTTTGTTAACCTTTTCCCTTATATAAGCGTGTTTCGACGGCTTTTTGCCCCCCCCCCCCCTTTTGAGGCCTCAAACAGTGAAAAAATGTCCTATTTAGACCCCAAACACTGTTTTTCGTTAGAGAAATGTTGTTAAAAAAAGTACCCATTTTTTCGGCGCCGTCCCCCATCCAAATAATACATCAGGGGATTGCCAGAAGGGGGATGTGCCCCCTTCTGTTTGGGGGGTTTGAAGGGGGGCGGAGTCCCCCTCATCGCCAAGAAAATTTTGGACTTGTGAGAGGCTTAAAATGACCCCAGGTTGATCATAAAGTAAAGTGTAACTAACGCTGAAAAGCCTTTGACTCTATCTCAATCCATTGAGAAGTTGCTGCACTTTGAAATAAATTTTGATGGAAAAAATCGAGGCAAAATAGTGATTTTTGGCAATTTTGAGATGTCCCCTCATTGCCATGGTAACAGAAAATTTAAGACTGAGCATGTCGTTACAAAGGCAATGGTCCACTCAACATTTGTGCCAAGTTTGATTAGTATTGAAGCATTTTTCATAGTTTCATAGCAGTTTGAACTTGTAAGAGGAGGCTTTTCAGTGAAAATGGCCATTTTTCACAATATGCTCATGGGGGAAAGGGTTAAAATAGAAATAAATGCAAATGATAATTAAGAAATATACCTAGAAATTAACTGAAAATCGCATTTTTGTGCTATTCTTAACCCGATTTGAAGGTCATTTTTCACAATTAGAATAATTTTTCTGGAAAAACAGAGTGAGCGAATGATCAGAAACTTTGCACACAAGTAATTGGTCTAGACCTACATCAAACTGAACATTAATCTCAAAATATTATTTCCTGACCCATCTTGTCAAAATCCTCAGTGGAGTCCCTTTAAGATTTTTCTTTACTTTTTCACAATATGTTTATAATGACTCACATAGAAAGCATAGTTAAGAGAACTGGCATCAAGGAAAGACTGAAAAAGTCATAAAAAATTTGATTTAGATGTTTATATGTAACTGGGGTTGAAAATTATTCTAATTAATCTAAATTTCTACAAAGAGGCATAACCCATGGCAGGTTTTAAGATTAAGTGAGAAAAATCACTGCCCATTTAAGATTTATCGTGCAAGTGGTATGATAAAGCCAATATTCATCAACAAAATTGAAGCATAAAAAATAGTATCATATAAAAGAATTTGAACTTGCATGAAAATCTAATTCCTCATCTTCATCTTCTTCATCCCCAAACTTCTGGAAACCAAACTCAAAAGCCATAGTTGCTGTCAGCCTACAAAGAGTTCAAATCTGTATTAAAGGGTAGACATTTATGCCCAGTTATTTTAAAATTCTTTGATGCTTGACAAAGTTACAATCTGGACACAAATGTGTGTACTTATAATCTATAATTGTATTATAGAGTGAACCTTCAAAAAAATCAAAAACACATGACTCAAATTTACTATTTACAGGTTTATATAGGTATAATCGGATTTATAAAAATATATATATTGTTTCACAGCTTAACTTCCACATAGCGTGAATACTTATTTTATTCAAATTCTAAAACACTTTGCTAAAATATCAACCACATGGCTCAGTAAAAGACATTACCGAACGGATATGTATAAAACATAGTTGAATCTGCTGTCGTTATATTGATTCATCTTAAGCGTTCGGTAAGGTTTCATACTTAGTCAGAAGGTCAATTTTCAATTTTCGTTCTGCAGTTTGATTCTTTAACCAATAACTTCATTTTTAAATGTTTTGAGAAACATCATTTAGATCGGGAGAGCCAAACTGATCAATTTCTATCGCGTCTGATTCAAACTTTCTCTCGCAAATGCGAGTGGAAGAGTGGATTTGTCAAGGCCTGCAGATTAAAACTTCACTATTTAGAGGAGAAAATGAGTCAGCAGTCTGAAAGTCGGTAACGTAATGAAATACATGTAGGGTCTCTGGTTCAAGTCCTGGTCAGGCTGCAAATTTTTCTCCCCCATAACGATACAACCTTCAACAGGTGCTATGTCTGGGTTAAGTGATTTCAATCTCTTTATACACATACATGTATATGCATTTATGTTATTTATTAAAAGCAATCAATCAAAAAGGTCACTGGCAAAAAATACTCGCGAAAACATATAACTTAAAGAGAACACGACTTGCAATGACATTTAACGCCCGTGTCATGCAGTGCTTCTATTACCATTGCTTTTATTTAATTTAATCAAAGAATGAAACATCATATCTTGAACCAAAATACCTTTATTAATAGGCAATTTTAGTAAATTGCAAATTATGCAAATTTTCCCGGAAAACTACTGTGACTGTCGTGATGTTAGATTTCGAGACGTTTCGGCCCCAAGACGTATCGGCCCCAAACTACCCAAGACGTTTCGGCCCCGGACGTTTCGGCCCTTTACCAAATCGGCCCCAGAATATGTACTGTATTTTAAACCGATATATTCATAGCATTTCAATGATTAAATGAATCAATTAATATATATATATTTAATCATTTTGTATAAAAACTAGATAATAATAGTAGTAGGGGAAAAGTAATCAATACTTGTAAACAGAACAGAACATAAACTTAATTTGAAAAAATATAATACACAAACAAACAATTACTTACAACATATATAGATAATATTTTATTAATACAAACAGAACAGAACAAAAACTTTATTTAAAAAAAATATAATACACAAACAAACAATTATTTACAACATATATAGATAATATTTTATTAATACAAACAGAACAGAACATAAACTTTATTTGAAAAAATATAATACACAAACAAACAATCATATATGGTTTGTTTTATAAATTAAGTAACCTGCCTTTATTGTTTGTTACACCTTTAAAAACATTAACGTACATCTAAATGGTTCAAGAGATAAAAAGATAATAAATAATTATTTAAAGAATTACAGTGTCATAATTGTTTAATTGTTATTAAATTAATTGTTGTTAATCAATCAAGCAATATACTATAGTGGGGCCGAAACGTCTCGCGGAAAAGGGCCGAAACGTCCAGGGGCCGATTTTTCGACTGGGGCCGATTTGGTTTGGGGCCGAAACGTCCTGTTTCCTGATGTTACACGGCTGGTGATTGGCTGAATAAATGCATGATAAATCCTCAAGCGTCTACAGGAATGTAAATAAAAAAATGTGAAATGATAACTTTCACAAGTGTACAAAACAATGAAACGCACAAAATCTGAACATTTGCATTCAACAATTTCTCAATATCTGAAAAGAAGACAATACTCGGTAAAGACTCCTTAAATTATGTTGCCGAAGTTTGTTTACAGTTCTTTAGTTAAATTCGTACTCAATTAATCTCGCATCCATTTTGTATTCAATTTATTCTCATTAATTATGGTTTATTTATTTCATGCTTATTTTTGTAACCAGTACGTACTGTCTAGTTGCTGTTCATTTCTTTAAAAAGTTAAAATTGCAAAGTACAATTTATTATATATCAATTACCCTTTAGTTACAATTATCCTGGTTCCCAACTGTCACTTGAAAATGGTGACAAAATTATATGAAAGTAGGCATGCAGAGCCTATGAGTATGATCGGGAAAGTCATATAACAATGTCAGTCATTTTTATTTCACAAATTTCGTATTCAAGGTGTCATTTCGTATTTCATGCACCGTTTACGATCTCAATCGTATAACACCTCAACTATTCTTTAAGCCAAAAAGTTGCAATTGTTCCGGTATCGTAGTGTCATTTTGTTACATTGAATATGGCATTGCCCAACTGGAACTGTCACTGAAAATTTCATTGATAGGTGTAGAATTTTATATTTTTATTTTTTTTTTATTTGATTGCCTTTTAAATATACACATGCAGGCTATAGCCGAGCAATCCAAAGCCTCAGGGCTCGCTTTGCAGCTAAGGCTCCCACGTTTACAATTTTTTGTAAAAGTTTACACGATTGCTAAGAACCAAAACGATACCGTTTAAACGGTGGTACATCTATGTACTATATAGTCGCAAAATGATGACTTACTTTCTATTTTTAATAAATGTACAAATAAAGAATGTTCAGGGCTCATCACGATTGAGTCAGCACACATTTTCGGCATTGTATCCCAATTTTTACCAAAAATGTATTATGTCAAGAGCAATTTTTGCATGGTAATGCTGTGTGGAGGGTTGTAAACACCCATTTTCTGTTTTTATACTTTGGAATAAACCATTTTGTAAGACAATAATGGCCATATTGTAAGACAATATGGTCATTTCGTTTAAACGGTAAAAAATATTGTCAAGGTTTACGAATGAAAATCGAAACAAATCCGTTTAAACGTGTAACCATGGGGGCCTTATTTGCAGCCCTGGCCTTCGACTTCCCTGTATTAACTCTGACTTGTTAAATCTATTTCAATGTGAAAATGGACCCAATACTGGCTCATATTGCAAATATTATTGATAAAATTTATGTTATGTATTAAATGAATTTGTAACATCTCGATAATTTTCATGATATTTTATTTACATTAGTGCCAGTCTCCTTTCAGTGCCTTTAAGAATTCTACAGAAAGGCTGTTCGACTTGGACAAGACTAATATTAAAATAATCTGCTCGATTTGATTATTTATAATTAATGCCAAATACAGAGTGTCATTCCTATATGTTTGTCTTTGTTTTCTATATTAGATAAGAGAATAATTGTTTTACCCTCAATCAAATGGGGAGAGTAATTCCTATCATATGATATGTACAATTATGTTGTATACACACGCAATCTGTGATGCAAAGAGCAAAGGGTTAGATGTATACTATATGTATGAAAAAATATAATATAATTAGCTTACATTTTCTACAGCATGGTAGAATTTATGCATTGAAGTGTGATGCAGTTGATATGATGATCAGAATTCCTAATTAAAAAACAATAACATGAAAAAAAAACTAAAAATAAATTGATTTGTTATTTCAAATCCTTTCTGTCATAAAATTATTGTAGGTTAATAAGACACAAATTCTGCATGACAGTTCCAAATTATTTCCAATCTATTTAATACCTGTACCAGACCTGTATTTTCAATTACACAGTTTTCTGATCTCCTTTGTAGGAAAGTGAGACAACCCAAAAGAAGGAGTCTAGATGGGTGCAACAACTACCTAGCATGGCATTAAAAGGTTCCACATCAGGGGAGATAACTCAGGACAATACATTATCATTTAGCAGCATATCTGGCGATGCCGCATTATCAGAGCAAATATTTACAAGGTCAGCCTCTTAGTAAAAAATAGAAAATATCTTGACATTATATTTATTTTTAAAGAGCATGACTTATCAGTTCCTTGTAAGGCGCCCACGTCTACACATTTAAATGTATGCATTTCAATTATCATCCATAAACAGTTATGATTATTCTAATTGTTTAAACGAAATGATAACATAATAGATATGTTTTTCTTGCGAATGCTTACAATTCACTTTTATTGTAAATGTTCATAAGTTTGAATAAAACATAGTTCTAAGAGCCAGAAAAAAATATTACATCTCACTTTAGCACAGTATAAATTGCAATGATAACTGCTATATGGCCCCTTGATTAGTTTTCCATGCAGTGAATAGTATGTGTGATTCCTAAACGAAACAATTAAAATTACCGACTCACTAAAAATGAGGAGTTGGACATGCTTCTTTCATATTTAAAATTGTACTGTTATCATCAAGTTTACAGTCATGAACTTGCCGACTTCTAATCTTTATCATCAAAGATGTCTACCATATTTAATGCATGGGAATTTACATGGTCGCTGTGACATAGCGTGAACAAGACGACAATTTAAGTGGCTGGTGTCACAGTTAAAACAGGAGAGATTTTTTTTTTTTATGACCATGATTGATTACTTACAGTCAATTAGCTATATACAATATTTAATCCACTGTCATGTATGTGTACACATTTTGTTTCAGCAGTATCAAATCAATTAAACATTACTCCAGAGTTGATTACGAGACCTCAATTCAGTCAGCTGGCATATTTTTATAAAGCTGGCTGCTTCCTTGAATGATGTAATTTATTGGAATATCTTGAATTGCCAAGTTCATTACACTAGTTTAGCTGGGTGTAAGTTAAGGATGTTTGGGAGTTTTCATATAGACAATTTTTTTCCAATTAAAATGTTTCTATTATCATATTCTAACAACAGGCCAAGTTTTAAGAAATTCTATAGAACAGTTTTAATGTTGCTTATATGTCTATATGAAAACTCCCGAAATAATCTTTAAACAAAGAACAAATTTGTTCGTTTTTAGGTTGAAGACATTTCTCGGAGAGAAGATAGCTCTGCAGAATGTTGATTTACAAACCTTGTTGTTCCCAGTATTTGTTCATATCTACATAGAAATGCTGAGTAATGGCCACAAAGCACCAGGTAAATAATATACCCAGTCAAACCTCTGTTGTTCCCAGTATTTGTTCATATCTACATAGAATTGCTGAGTAATGGCCACAAAGCACCAGGTAAATTATACACCCTGTCAAGCCTCTGTTTAAAGACCATACACAGTCTGGGAAATTAGCAGTTGTCCTATTGCCCGAGACAACCATTTTTTGGTCCGGACAACCAATTTTTAAAAGTTTACATTGTACTTGCCCGATGGACAAGTTAAAATTTTCAGAAAGTATTCATCAAAATTTCAACGAATAGTGATATAATGCAAGATATCAAATACAATTAATTTGCTTACATTTATGACTGTTTCTTACTGAAGATAAATGTGCAGATTTGATCAATAATTACTTTGAGATGTTCTGATGATTTTATGAGATGTTTTTATTTTGGACAAACAGGTTCTTTTTAATTGGTTGCCCGAATGACAATTTTTAAACACTAATTTGACAGACTGCATACATATAAAACATGTTAATAAAGGTCATAGCTGTACGCTTCCTTTCGATCAGTGATTGTGTTAAACAGTCACTTCTTGAAAGACCAATTTAAAACAAAGACTGTTATTTTCAATTTATTTGCACTGGTCTTTATAGGCAGACATGCTAGTCCTTAAAGAAAAGGCCAACAGAGCTTTAAAGGTACATGCATCACTTTCTCCACCTTATTACAGATTGTAGTTTTTATAAAATATAAATTATAATTACAGTGATTTTTTTCACTGCATTTTACAGCCGAATAAAGGCTGTTTCCCCTAGCTCAAAATAGATTTATTTTACCCTATAAATGCAAATATTTTCCCCTAAAATACTTTGTGCTCTTTCTTACAATTTCTTACAAGAACAATGACATAACAACATCTGACTTATATCAGCTAAAATACAGAAAGCTGTCCCTATAGACAGTCTCTGCTATGTACCATGCATGTTTAAGTGAATTTTAAAATGAAAATTTTATAAAAATGGGTTGGTAATTTCCATTCTCAGTTGTTGGAATCTGATTTCAGTTTTCCCCCTTTTCTGATTTATCTCGCTATATTTTCCCCTTTGGAAAGCCACTGGTTGTTTTGAAAATTGAAAAAAAAAAATCACTGATGTATGTACTTTTTCTCTACTATAATTTTTACAACATATTCTGTACCTCAAGGAAATGTATTGACATAAAGGTTGAATGATATTAAGGTTTTTATTCAATCAGTTGAATGAAATTTAATAAAGTTATATTGATTTCTTTCTTTTGACCTTTACTGTAGAAGAAAGTCATTTAAGAACTTGTCGATAGAAGCCATTAAATTGCTCATCAACTTTTCATTTTTCAGTTGTTTATTTTTTTTTTCTCAACACAAATTGCAGAAAACCATCAAATTAGAGAATTTCTTTTTCTATTTATAGCTCACAAGTTTTTTGGCCGCCACAGTAGCTTGTTTAAAACAGATGTTGATCAACAGAGCATTCTCGATCAACTATCAAAGCTCTATTCTAAGGCTGACATGATCTCATGTAAGGAAGTACAGGCCTTCAAGTAAGTTGTAGAATAATTATAAAAAAGCAGATAGCTTTCCACAAGTACAAACTAAATATTCTCCACAGTATTACCAGTTTCAATATTTACCTGATATTTTGTCTTGGATGTGTATGTAGCCTTCCATTTTAGAAAGTTATACAGTAAGTCTTGTAAGTGGATCAAATAAACACATAGGAAAAATGACCATCAAAACAACTTTAAAATGATTTATAAGTGTTCTGTTTTGTAGGTGAATAAGTAGGAAATTATTCACAGGTCAGTTAAAGGGATATTCAGGCAAAATAATGACAAAAATATCAAAATGATCTTTTGTACTCAACTCGCGCTAAAATGACAATTCTAAAAGTTTCAGCATGAATTTCTCTTGAAATTCTATATATTTTGGATTTGAAACATAAATATATCTATATATGTTGAACAAAATTTAGATGCAAATAGAATCACCGAATAGTTTTAAAACAAGTCAGGTGACTTGAACAAATCGTTGAAGTTGCATTAACAGATACTGTGGATATTGTATGATTGAAACAAGTCAAAATCATTCATTTGACATGTTCTTTAAGGTTTCCAGAGTTCACCGAGACAATTATTGTGAAATCCTAGCGCTTTAACCTAACCCACGCGGGTCAGGTTAGGAAACCACCATTTTATTCTTTACATGGACAAAAGTTTTGTTGCTTTGACTGTCTAATATATTCATTTTGAGGGCATTTACAGAATTAGGAATTAAAAAGTTCAAAACTAAAAAATGAAAATTTTGCCTGTGTCTCCCTTTAAGTCATAATGAATTGATCATCTGTTTTCTTTTTCAGAGATATGAAATATCAAGTATTTCTTCCTAGGAATAAATTTGAAAGTTTGCAGAGATTTATAAAGGTAAATTTTTTGTTTATATTAATTCCTTATCATAGAAACAAATTTTCTTTGTAAATTCAGAATGATAAATTATTTGATCATATCACTGACTCAGTATTTTATGTCATTTTGATTTTTACGTTGATTTCCAAGCCATGCGGAGTACAATGTACATACTTTCAATAATATGAAATTATATTATACATATACATGTACATGTATATTGATTTTCTATGAATATTAATGATTTTACTTGATAAAGATAATCTGTAAATAGCTTTATAATCTGCAAATAGATTTTTATTTCATACTTTCCAGTATTTTACTGTAATTTATCAGATGATTATATTCTGATAAACCTCTAGTGAAATTTATAAAACATATTTTTCACAGTAGTCGGACTATATCTGAATGCGGACGAAAAGGATATCATTACTAAATGGAATAACAGGCAATAGTAAATGCCATCATATGTTAATTTTGCTTCTTAAGGCAAAGAAAGTCAATGTCATCATACAAAATAATGTAACAAAATTAGAAAAATTCAACAGATTTTTATTTCAAAATTGTGATATGAGGTCATGTTGTGATAATGTTATAAAGGAGAATGCGCGACGTTACGCGGCAAAATCAGTTAAACAGGGATTTTTTGGCTTATTTTATAGCGGTTATTGGGTCATATTCCCAATTAAAAATAGTATATTACTTTCCCAATCTACAGGAAAATATTCCCATTTGAAAGTTACAAAATAAAAATATTGAATAAAGAACATCTTTAAAAATAAGGGCTTCTTCACTGTAATAGTGCTAAAATGTTTGAAGATGCCATCCTAGACATGGATTGTTTGCATTCATATAAACACTGCAAAATTTCAGTCATGCATTTTTTCCCGATTTTTAACAAAACAATGTTGAAATTCCCAATGCCATGGGTATGGGTCATGTTCCCAAAATCCTCGAAAAAAATCCCTGGTTAAAAAATACTTAAACTCACTTAAAAAGCATGAAAAAAACAAAACAAATTTATTTGTTTTACATATAAGATTGAAATATATTTCATTCGTGAACACCAGCTATTATATTGCTAAAATATTGCTTCTGGTGTTCATTCAGTGAAATATATATCAATCTTATATGCAAAACAAACAAATATTCTCTATATAATCTATAAATAGATTTATGATAATGATTACATTATTTTAACCCTGAACATGCTGAATATCTTAAATGGACTTGTCCCACTTCCATTTTTGGGACAGTCCATTATCAATTTTAGGGATATCAATTTGAATATTTAAAATTTGTCAGCCAACAGTATAGAGCCTGGTCAGACTGCACGGATGTGCAGGCTGGCCTGGCTCTATACTGGTGGCAAAGACTTTATGCTTTCGGGTCCAGCACTAAAAGGGTTAATATCAATGACTTTTTGTATATAGATGATGAATATTAATGAGTCTCAAGGGGCATTGTGCTAAACGCGTCTGCCTCTCAATCCAGCCGAGGAATCCTAAGCTTGTCAGGTGACGATCAGGTTTTCTCATATGACAACAGTATTGGGCAGGCTGAAACATGATAACTGGTAATTTAAGTTGGTTTAAACATATTTATTAAGCTTGATTGCGAAACAAGTTCTTGCAACTTATATTAATCACTTTTGAGTCCCCTCCCTGGAACCAACAAGTACTGAGAACCAATGCTTCACAATCAAGCGGAAATAAAAGCTGTTTAAAACTAATTAATGAAATATATGAATAAATCGTAAAATCATTAATATTCATGAATTATTATGAATATTTTATACAGAATGATGACAACATGATGCTGTTACAGATATTGAATCAACACATACAACTTCAAGGTATCAATTTTACCTTTCATTCTCTCATTCTTTTCTAGATGTTTATTCCTGAAATGTATTTATTAGAACAGTAAACTATCCATTTATAAAGGGGTTATTAAATGGGTATATTGATCTGAAATGTGTATATGACAAGAGTGGATTAAACTATGCTAGGGTCTCACATGGCGCGGCACAGGAGCTGTTGGCTACTTGATTATACCATTTTTGATACAAAATTCCTCGACTTTACATTGGACGGTCCCATAAATTAGTAAATTTTATAAATTCAGCATGCAAAGGGATTAAAGTTTAAACAGTGCCGTTATTTTATTAGTTGCTATTGTAGTGCTTTACATGGAATTGCATGTTGTTGTTTTTATAGCTTATTTAGAGATACAATTTCACCGTTGATAAAAAAAAATCTGACATGTTCGAGTAAAACTTACTTTTGTGTTTCAAGAATAGATAATCAACATGAAATGCCCAATTTTTTAGAACAGATTCATACATGAAATATCCTGTTTTAAGAAAAGATACACAATTTTATTTGCATGAAATATCCAGTTTTAAAGTGGCATGCCTCCAGATTCATACTAATTTTCATGAAATTTTTGAAAATGTATTTGAATGTATAAGATTGTGAAGCAATTTACACATTATCAACGGCGCTTACAACCCACGTTAATAACCAAAAGTGGTCAAAATATACATAAATAGCACAGTAACGCAGTAGAAATGTAGTTGTAAATACTGAAAATCAGTCACTAAATCGCACATAAAATGTAAAATATTACTTAAATTTTGAATCCTTTTACTATACCTAAAATCCTAGTACATTTTCTCAAGTTTGATTTTATTGAGATATTTTTTATCTCATCTGGAGGCATGTAGCTTTAAGAATAGAGACACAACAGAATTTACATGAAATATTGTGTTTGAAGAATAGGTGACAGCATGATATACAAATGTACCCTTTTCAATGTTATGAAACATCCCATTTACAAGGTAATACAGTAGTTTACATGAAATATCCAGTTTTTAAGAATTGAAAAATTGAGTAATTGACTGAAAGACTAAACTATATAGCTCATTATTGTGTAAGAAAATGGATAGTTCATGCAAGTTGTTGTATATCAGAATTAGTTCACACCTACTAATACAAGAATACAAAATTAGATCTTTTTATTTTGTTTACACATAATATCTTTTACAAAGAATGCATAGTTTTAGTTTTACACATATATTATATACACACACACAGATATATGTGTATAGCTTTTATGTTAAGAATGCATAGTTTGTGTAGTTGCAGGCGTATACAGTAGAGCTTCAACACCGTACGAGCAGGGTAAACTTACGTTTTATGATGCCACAAAAAGGCTTTAAGGTTTAAGCTGGAACATCTGAAATATTTTATGAATTTTTTTTTTTATTTTAATTAAAGCACTTTAAATACTAAAGTAAATTATGGGCCTAAACTTTCAAACCTGTGCTTTAGAACCATCTCTGGATAAAGACAAAGGTGCTAGTCTCATTGATTTGACATAAATTAAGTTTAATCTTATCATTCACGCATTATAATATCAATATATATATAAAAAATCGAAAAAAGAAAAAAAAAATCTGATTTTCTGTTGTATTGTTATATATAAGTTTTATATATTCTTTTAAAGTTTTTTTTCAATGTATGGATATTATATTGCATGAATAACAATATTCAATACATATTAATTCTCCGTGGTCGAGGGGTTAGAGTCAATGACTTCTAATCCAGTTACCTCTCTGGCGTGGGTTCGATCCCAGGGAGATGCTTTGGTAGTTATGCTCCGAGGAAGGTAGTCTAGTACTGGTGTAACTCTCCAGGAAAAAAATACTGTGGGAAAAAGGCATAAAATGAAACTTACAAACAAAACAAACAAGGTCAAATCAATGCAACAATACGAAAAATTAACCTCACACCAACAGCCAGTGTTTTGGTATCTTTTTGAATCAAAATCATAGTTAAAATTTACAGTCTATAAGACACCACCTGTCAGTGATGTAAAGTCTTTTCATTTCCCTTGACTGGCCTTTAAAGACAGTTTCAAGTTAACTGTGGTTAAGGTCACAGATATCAAATCACCTTACTGTCACCCCCACAGGAACTTGAAATTCTATTAATATTAAAGATAATATCCTAAATATACCCCCTATACAGTATAAATAAACACTCTGTATTTATTTGTTTATTTATACTGTATAGGGGGTATATTTAGGATATTATCATTAATATTGATAGAATTTCAAGTTCCTGTGGTCACCCCTGTGCTTTGAAATGCCACCATTTATTTTTTCAGCTATTTTTCAGCTATCCAGCTAGCTTTAGGAAGATCAGTGGTTCTACTTAGATGCTAGCCTGTACCTTGAGTACGGTAATTCATATTTAGGGAACATTTGAGGGCTATATTAAGATTAACTAAATTGTCAGATGCTGCGAGAATCTTATCCAAATATTTTGTAATTTGACTAATTTCAGTCTGGATTTTTCAAAATTGTTTTGCCATGAAACACACAGTTTTACACTTGTAACATGTTTTCCTTATTTGACCTTATTTGAACACTTAATCAATTAAAATGATATTGCTGTAACAGTATAAATCATATGTTTATTTGAATGTACAGAGTTCTAGCTTAAGCCGTTAAGTTGCTTGCACGCTTTATGGCAGCATGCCGACCTAGGTTTAAAACCTCTGTTGTTTGTATTGTTTTTTAAGCAGCACACCTCCAGATGAAGAATCACTTTTTTCAGAAAATTATTTTTATAAGTTTTTAACCCTAAGCCTGCTGGCAGAAACTGAATCAATCAACCAGTGCAAACCAAATTCGTGCCGTCTGCCCATGGTCTGCACTGTACGCCATTTAACGATGGCAAATTATTTTGTCCATATGACCTGTGTACTAATTTTATCATCATTATTTATATGAAAGCATTACTAATGGGCCATTTTTTTTAAAACATATTTTGGCAAAGCTTAAAGGAACTCCACTATGATTCAAAAGCCTAAATGCATAAAATTAGAACTACTTACATAGATCAGACGGGGTACTTAGATCACAGATATGCAAAAGAAAATTAAGAAATATACAAAAAGAGTACATTGAAAATCATAATTTTATGCCCTTTTAGCCAGATTTAAGTGATTAGCACTCAAACACTTCAGTTTTTGTTTATTTTCATAAAAAGAATAATCGTTCTGGAAAAAACCCAGTGTGCAAATGATCTGAAATTTTGCACACAAGTTATTGGTCTAGACCTTCATCAAATGAAACATTACTTTAATCTTCAAAATTTATTACCAGTTCTGTGATGTAAAAAAAAAAAAAAAAGCGCTGTGGAGTCCCTTTAAATTAGGTGATATAAATCTGGGGGTGTGCTGCTGATAATTGTTTGCTTCTTCTTTATTGACCCTTTTGGTACTGAGTTTTGATATATGGAAAAAAAATCATTTAGAAATTATTATGTGATCACAATATGGTCCAAATGTTGCATTTTTTGTGTCCATTGGAATAGACTACAGGGCATGCAATTCTGGAATTAAGAATATTTGGGTTTTTCCAGCTAATCCATTGGTACAATCAAACTTTAACAGTTACAGCTTCAAAAATAAGAGTGATATGTTGACTAATCTGTTGTGACGGGTAGTGCACTGTGAAGCTTATAATAATTGTAAAAGTTTGTTTCTATCGTAAAAGTTCTGGAAATCATCTATTTAAATACATGGGTTATGTTTAAGTAAACATTGCTGCATCTTGCATGCAAAGTGTGTTAGATTTTAGGCAACAACAGTACAAAGAGGGTTGATAAACAGTATTGTTGTTTATGGTTATTATGTTGTTTATGTTAATGTTGTTGTGTTGAATGTAATTCCTAATGTTTATTTGGTTTGTTTTTGATCTTTAAAACTAAGACATAAGATAAGAATAGTGCATGTCCTGTTTATGCATAAATGCATTGTGTTGCATAGTTACATGTATAAAACAGGGCTGGGTATTGCAAAGAAAAATCCTATTGTGATGTACTGCAATATTAAAGATTGAGAAGAAGTAAATGAGCCGTGTCATGACAAAACCAACGTAATGCGTTTGCGACCAGCATGGATCCAGACCAGCCTGCGCATCCGCACAGTCTGATCAGGATCCATGCTGTTCGCTATCAGTTTCTCTACTTGTTATAGGTTTGTAAGCGAACAGCATGGATCCATGCTGGTCGCAAACCCATTATGTTGGTTTTGTCATGACGCGGTTCAAATTATTCTCAGTACTGAATAAAAAAATGTAAAGGCATTTGGTTATGTAAAACAAGATGACCGAAATTTAACAATTCCATGAGTAAATGAATATCGCGTTGTGGATTGCGGGTCAAGATTGTTTTTTTTTACTATTTTTAGAGCTTGTTATTCCTCTGTAATATAAATCTCCAATCACCACATTTACCATCCTCCCGTCCTCTTATGTGCTTTCTATCTCTGAGCATTTCTCATGAGGATATTCATGTAGTTACCTAACTCTGTTTGTCCTAGCACATTGTCTCAAAGCAGTTTATTACATATACATGCATTTATCTATCTCTGGTTGTCCAAGCATATATGAGCCGCGTCACGACAAAACCAACGTAATGCATTTGCGACCAGCATGGATCCAGACCAGTCTGCGCATCCTCGCAGTCTGATCAGGATCCATGCTGTACGCTTACAAACCCTATTACAAGTAGAGAAACTGAAATCGAACAGCATGGATCCTGATCAGACTGCGCGGATGCTCAGGCTGGTCTGGATCCATGCTGGTCGCAAACGCATTACGCTGGTTTTGTCGTGACGCAGCTTTTAAATATATGAATAGAGGAATATGTATACAATGAATGTGTCTTAGCTTATATACCTATTAAAGGGGTATAGATCTTGTTGCCAAACTCTGAATACAGGAGAGAATTACTTACAGGTAATATCTTAATTAATTCTAAAACTATTCCCATACTTATAACATGCAAATGGTTTTGTTTTTTTGCATTTTGTATAAAATTTATGTGTAAATGCACATGTACAAATATCAGGTTTCTGCTCTTATCTTGCTATTTCTGTAAGAACCTGGATTTTTCTACTTAACCCATTACTTCATGAGCATTTTGTGAAAAATGGCTGTTTTCATTGAAAAGTCTCCCGTTACAAGTTCAAATTGCTATAATACTATAAAAACTGATTCAACACTAATTAAACTTGGCACAAATGTTGACTGGACCATTGCCCTTGCAACAACATGCTCAGGCTTAAATTTTCTGTTACCATGGCAACGAGGGGACATCTCAAAATTGCCAAAAATCACTATTTTGCGTTGATTTTTTCCATCATAATTGATTTTAAAGTGCTGCAACTTCTCAATGGATTGAGATAGAGTCAAATGCTTTTCAGCGTTGGTTACACGTTACCTTATGATCAATCTGGGGTCATTTATAGCCTCTCACAAGTCCAAAATTTTCTTGGCGATGAGGGGGACTCCGCCCCCCTTCAAACCCCCCAAACAGAAGGGGGCACATTCCCCTTCTGGCAGCCCCCTGATGTATCTTTTGATTGGGGGGCCGCGCCGAAAAACTGGTCACTTTTTTTAACAACATTTCTCAAACAAAAACAAGTGTTGGGGGCCTAAATAAGGCATTTTTTCACCATTTGAGACAACAAAAAGGGGGGGGGGGTGAAACAGGCGTTAAAAGGCGTGTATATGAAGTAATGGGTTAAATGGCCTTTATTATATATGCTCACACTGTTTGTTTGAAGAAAAGTGTTTTTTTGAGGCCATTGAGCTTATCAATTTATCTGACATATTTGTGTATACATTGATTTTGGTTTTACTTTTAGTTGATCTAAAATCTTTTGTTAATCTAGCATTATTCTAGAATAAAATAATACTCAAGCCTTACAAATTTAGAATGCCTCAATTTAAATTTATTTCAATGACTTATCATAGTCATAAATGATTTTGTAAGCCATTGTTTTTGAAGAAATATCCAATGTACGTATAATAGTAAAAAACAACAACATTTTGTTAAATAGGGATGTCATAGCATTTTCTTTCTTGATTATTACAGTTAAAACTGACTTGAATCCAACACTAGGCCTTCAAGACGAGAAACTTGAAAATCGTCAGCAGCAACCGATCTCACCAGCCGTTATACCAGACAATAAGGTTGTACAAGATGACCTTGGTCTGTCAAGTTTGAAACAGATCATTAAAGAAGTGAAGGACGGTCCACCAGGATTACCGTCGATATGTTTCTACAGTTTTCTCAATGCATATCAAGGGTAAACAGCATTGTTATTATACTATTGTTATCCAAACAGTTTAAGTATTAATATATCCCAAACAGTGATTTTATAGTAAGTAAGTCAGTAAGTAACAACTTTATTTAATGAGGCAACACAGTTTGGCCAGCCCAGTCTTTCCTATGAGCATCTGTCATATGTTGCTGTTCTGAAGGGACCCTCCCAATGTTGCGGTTCAGATTTGAATATCTGCCCGGAAATTTTTCTATATAAACAGAGAAGGCCCGAAGCTTGCATTATTCTTCAACAATGCACTCACCGTTTTTATTATCTTTCTGTGTATTTTTACGTTGAGGACACCATTTTGTTTGAAAAATCTGATAAATAAAAAACATTTTTTTTGTCGAATTTTGTTGTGACGAAAGAAAATTGTCTAACTAAGAAAATGAATCCAACATCTTTAATTCAGTCGTTAACGCTGTATTGATGTTTAAAGAGTTGATAATGTGACGTCACAATGTAGCGCCAAACAGCAAGTGCAAAACAATCAAATCAAGTACAATACACGCTATTTTAATGTCGCAAACGAGTTAAGTTTTACATTTATTTCACTTTTAATAATTTGTATTTCGCTTGAAAAATTATGGAGTGAAATAAAATAAACAAGGTTTTAACAAAATTTTATCAACGTTTTCAAAATTTGTTATTCTCAAAATGTTTCTACACACGGTAGATTTAACGAGAGTTTTCTTTCAACCCACTGGAACGGCCTTAAAAGAACGTTTCTATTGGACACTCTAAGGCGAAAACAAATTTAACCACCAAACATAAAGTCCATCTTTATAATAATAATTATGTTTTTTCTTGACGTGTTAGAATGGAAATAGATATTAATTCTTTGTGCATTATTTGCACGTTTTTCGTTCAAATGCTTTGTAATAAATCACTCAGGCCTATTGACCTTCCTGATTATGTTACTACGCATTTGAACTCAAACCGTGCATTATTTTACAACAGTGCAGTCAGAATTGATATCTATTTCCTAATTCTACCATATTCAATTATATTTTTAACTCTTTACCATAATGAAACAATTTTCCATGGAAATTTATGTCATTACACCAGCGTATGAAATTACAACTTAATTCATAAATGTAAAATTTCGTCATCCTAAGTGTGCCATTGTATAGCACTCTGCTCATCTGGCACCCCACTATGACAGATGAAATTTCCAGCTTGGGTAAAACTAGTGGAAATGCCATTCTGATATGCCAGAAGTCCTGTACATATAGTCAAGATATTTTATAATGAACATTTTTAATTAACAATATTAATGTATACATGTAATTATGATCATCAGATGTATATAAAAACAAGATTGTTGTACATTTTATAAATACAGGCTGTGCTGTGCCTCTACATCTGACAATAGTACTTACCTGAGCGGAGGTTTTGAGGACAGTTCAGTAAGACTATGGAGGTTGTTACCAGGCTCGTTCCCCGCTGTGGACAACAGTGACGGTCCTTCTGTCATACACCTCGCAGCCAATTATCTCAAAGTTCTAGATGATGAAGAAGATAAAAAATGGTACAAAATAATTTTCACTTTACCGATATATTAAAAAAAATGTTGCCAAATTTTTTTATCCTACTGCCTTAATAAGTGTGTAATGTCTTCATTTATTTGACAAGAAAGGATGATATTTAAGGTAAATTGGTAGGGTGTGATGTGTCTGGTATTTAAGGTCTTCCATCCATGAGATGCTGGTAATATCAGACTTATTTTGTCACTTTATCTGCCTGGTAGATATTTTTAGACTTTGGAACAAGAATGGATTTTCTAAAAGTGAACTATTTCTCTGAATTTTTTTTTCAATGAGTAGAATTATTTCTGGGAACTACTTTTTCATTGAGCAGAATTATTTCTGAGAGCTACTTTTTCAGTGTTAAGAATTATTTCTGAGAACTACTTTTTCATTGAGCAGAATTATTTCTGAGAACTACTTTTTCAATGTGAAAAGAGTTATTTCTGAGAACTACTTTTTCAGTGAGGAGAAAGAATGTCTTGTGTTAAGAGGTCATACAGGAAGTGTGTATCAAGCGAGGTTCTCCTGGGATTCCAAGTTTCTTTTTACCTGTTCAGATGATACAACAGGTAAGACTTCAAACATTATAAACAATTAGCTTTCACACAATAAAGATACATTCTAACACACTTCACACTATTTCCCTATCAAACAGTTAGGGAAATTAAGTGCATTTTTACATCATATATGCATAGAATAAACTAGAACTTCGCGAGTCGGATGTGTTGCCTTGTGAACAATATAGTTTAGGAGAAATGGCCAGGACAAAAATGAAATATGAAAATTAACAAAGGGCAACAACTCAAAAAATAAGAAGTGCAGAGCAGCAGTTTCTGTGCACTGCACTTCTTATCAATAAGATCAATCATCCTATGAAGTTTCAAGTCCATAGCTTTTATAATTTATGAGAAATGGCCTGGACAAAAATAAAGTATGAAAATTAATAAAGGGTAATAACTCAAAAATAAGAAATGCAGAGTACTGGTTTTTATAAACTGCACTTTTTCTTAATTAGATCTATCATCCTATCAAGTTTCAATGCCATAGCTTTTATACTTTCGGAGAAATTGCTTGAACAAAAATAAAGTATGAAAATTAACAAAGGGCAATAACTCAAAACTAAGAAATGCAGAGTACAGGTTCTTGTGCACTGCACTTTTTCTTAATGAGATCTATCATCCTATGAAGTTTCAAGTCCATAGCTTTTAAAGTTAAAGAGAAATGGCCCAGACAAAATTAAAGTATGAAAATTAACAAAGGGCAATAACTCAAAAATTAAGAAGTGCAGAGTACCGGTCCTTGTGCACTGCACTTTGGTTTATTGAAAGAAGCATGCATACCAAGTTTTAAGTCAATCCGACTTATAGTGACTGAGTTATGCTCCGGATAAGCTTTAGGGGACGCAAACAACAACGCCGCCGACAAAAGTAACCCCTATATGTTGCCTTTTCAAGGCGACACAAAAACGAATGCTTACACAATATTTGACATCCAAAACCAAATGATGTCAGGAAAATTACTTCCATGCTTAAAATTAATGTAGTTCAACATATTTTTATCCATTCTCTTTTATATTAGCATGTTAGAATGGAAAAAATACCAATTTTTCTTGCAATATAGTAATACAATGCACGGTTTATCGTTCAAATGCATTTTAAATAATTACTCACACATATTGGCCTTCGTGATTATATTCCTGAGCATTTGAACTCAGACTGTGCATTATTCTACAACAATGCACTCAAAAAATTGATATCTACTGAAAGTATTTCCTGATTTTAACCGGCTTAATTTCTTAAATGGACTTGTCCAGCGGCTTCCATTTTTGGAATGTTCCATTATCAATTTTAGGGTTATCAAGATGAAATTTCAAGTTTTTCAACCAACAGTAATGAGCCTTTTTAGACTGTAATATTCTGCAAGTTGGCCAGGCTGTATACTGGTATCAAAGGCTTATATTTTTCTTTTGGTTCAAAAAGGGTAAGAGTCAGTTTGGAAAAATCCCCAATAATGTTTAATCCTTAAATGTGTCTAGTGACTATGAAATGTCTCTGCCATCATTCTAGAGTCTTGCCAGTCTGCATGTCTGCCCAGACTCTATAATGTTTACTGCTCAATTTATATTTTTAAATTGAAACCCCTCATAGTAAATGACTGTTCCAAATTTGATGCTGGGTCTGCCTATTACACACATTTAGCTGGTTAAGTGTCAATTATTGCATTTAAATTGGGGAAAATGAACTTTTGACCAATCTTTAATGCATAAATCTCTTTAGTGCAAAAATATCTTTGTTTTTGGAAAAGACTTGGGGATATAGAAAAAAATATAAATCCTCTAAATACAAAAATATCTTTGTTTTTAAGAAAGACTTTGGGATATCGAAATACAAAAATCTCTTTGTCTTTTAGAAAGACTTTGGGATATAGAGAAAAAACATAAATCTTCTATATTCAAATTTTTTTTTTTATTAGAAAAACTTTTGGATAGAGAAAAAAAAAGACAAGTATTCTAAATTCAAAAATCTCTTTGTTTTTAAGAAAGACTTTGGAATATTGAGAAAGACATAAATCTTCTATATCAAAAAACTCTTTGTTTTTCAGTAAGACTTTGGGATAGAGAAAAAATAGAAATCTTATAAATATAAAAGTCTCTTTTTTATCAGAAAGACTTTGGGATATAGGAAAAAACTAGATCTTCTAAATACAAAAATCTCATGGTTTTTCAGAAAGACTTTGGGATATAGAGAAAAATATAAATCTTCTAAATACAAAAATCTTTTTGGTTTTCATTAAGACTTTGGGATAGAAAAAAAACCCCATAAATCTTCTATATACAAAATTGTTTTTTTAGTCCCCTACCGGTTTACCGGAGGGGACTTTAGGTTTACCCTCCGTCCGTCTGTCCGTCTGTCTGTCTGTCTGTCTGTCCGTCTGTCCGTCCGTCAGTCCGTCCGTCCACAAAACTGGATCCCGCGATAACGCAAAAAGTACTGAAAATATTTTAATGAAACTTGATATATGGATAGATGGCAGTATGGAGATTATGCACGTCTTTTTCTTTTCTTCCTATGTTGAAAATTCTGGTTGCTATGGCAACAAATAGACTGAAAATATGGCAAATTTTACACATAACCTGGATCCCGCGATAACGCCTAAAGTACTGAAAATATTTTTATGAAACTTTATAAATGGATAGATGGCAGTATGGAGATTATGCACGTCTTTTTCTTTTCTTCCTATGTTGAAAATTCTGGTTGCTATGGCAACAAATAGACTGAAAATATGGCAAATTTTACACATAACCTGGATCCCGCGATAACGCCTAAAGTACTGAAAATATTTTTATGAAACTTGATATATGGATAGATGGCAGTATGGAGATTATGCACGTCTTTTTCTTTTTCTTCCTATGTTGAAAAATTCTGGTTGCTATGGCAACAAATAGACTGAAAATATGGCAAATTTTACACATAACCTGGATCCCGCGATAACGCAAAAAGTACTGAAATATTTTTATGAAACTTGATATATATGGATAGATGGCAGTATGGAGATTATGCACGTCTTTTTCTTTTCTTCCTATGTTGAAAATTCTGGTTGCTATGGCAACAAATAGACTGAAAATATGGCAAATTTTACACATAACCTGGATCCAGTGATAACACAAAAAGTACTGAAAATATGTTTATGAAACTTGACATATGGGTAGATGGCAGTATGGAAATTATGCACATCCTTTTCTTATCTTCCTATGTTGAAAATTCTGGTTGCCATGGCAACAAATAGACTGAATTTCAAGATTTCTGATTCTAGTTTTTAAGTTTTTTCACTATAAGTTCTTTATTTCTTAAGATATTTTCTTCAAACTTTAAATATAAGTTGCTTGTCATCAACCACATCATATGTGACAAGGTTTACAACTCTAGCACAAAATTTATCAGAATAACCTCCCTTGAACTTAAAATTTTCATGAAAAAAACATTGTTTTTTTTTTAATAACTTCTTTTTCTGAATGTATCTACTTCAAACTTCATATAAATGTTTCTTATTATCACTCAACATTTGTGAGTGTTCAATACTCTAGCAAGACTATTTCCAGAATTATGCCCCTTTTGAACATAGACTTTTTTTTTGAGAAATTGGTAATTTTTACTCCAACTTCTTAAATCATGATAGGATGTTAAAAATGTTATATTTTGATAACAGGGATGTTTAAAAAATAACTTTAGAGTGTCCTTCAGTCCGTCTGTCTGTACATAAAAACTGTTTTCTTGTCCTTCAGTCCGTCTGTCTGTACATAAAAACTGTTTCCTGTGATCACTTTTAAAGAACTTTTTCAACAAATTTACTTAAAATAGGAACCTAAGTAAATGGCCAATGGCCCTTCAGAATGTTGCTTGGGCTCTTACCGGTAGGGGACTTATGGATTGCTTGCAATACTATGATAATTGCTTGTTTTATCAGAAAGACTTTGGGAAAGAGAAAAAAAAAATCTCTTAACCCCAAAAATCTCTTTGTTTTTAAGAAAGACTTAGGGTAATATAAAAATTATTTTCAGAAAGACTTTTGGATAAAGAGAAGAACATAAATCTTCTAAATACAAAAATCTTTGTTTTTCAGTAAGACTTTGGGATATAGAGAAAAACAATCTTCTAAATACAAAAATCTTTGTTTTTCAGTTCGACTTTGGGATATAGAGAAACAAACAAATGCTGCGGTATTCAGGGGCCATAACTATCCAGTGTGGGATGTAGATACAAGGTAGCTATTGTTGTAGTTTTATAAGCTTGTTTCATTGTCCAGATAGGATTATAGTTGATAATGACAGCAATATCAATGTTAGATTTTCTAGGAGTAACCTAATTCCTGAAAAAAACTTTACCTGATTTAGACTTTTGAGTCAACTGGAGTTGTTTTCTATATTCTTATTTACATTAAAATCTGCTAGTTTAAGTTAAGATCCGAGCCCAATAATGGTCATTATTGCAGTCTTGCAAAATTTCCGTGCTAGTTTTTTTCTATGTTCAATAAGACACTTTTATTTGAATTTATAAAAAAATGTACCATCAGTTAAGGTTGTTAAGGTTATTTTTGTTCCCTGACCCCCAACAGTCAAAATTCACTATGGCAACGAAATAAGAAATATTCTTTTTCAGTTAATTAAAATTAAATGAAATATCATTTAAACCAGACAGTGAGAAAGTTTATGGTATGATTTTGATTTTCTTTAAATAAAATCCAGTATCTGTTTAATTTTAGTGCAATGGGTGATTATTTTGTAAGCTGTTCACATGACCAGACTGCCAAATTGTGGTCGTCAGAGAGAACGTACCCAATCAGAAGTTTTATTGGACACACATACGATGTTGACGTAAGTTAAATGATAAAGTAAAGTAATGCATGGAGAAGCCTCGGAGACCTTTTTTCACCAACATTGCAAGAAAGTCATTAAATTACCTTTCTAGTAATTTGTTCCTCCTGTACAAAGTTGAATATCTTCTGCCTTGTTATTAGTTATAATTATATTCTAACTACATTTTACTAAATCATGTTAAAGACTTCTGCATGTGATAATTTGTAAAAAAATGAATTTCAAATAATCATGAATTTTAAGTGTAATGTATGCTCATTTCACCACATTAAAACCATTTATGAACTAAGGTTGACATCATTTCACCACATAAAAACTATTTATCAGCCTAAGATGGCATCATTTCACCACATTAATTTAAACCATTTATGAACTAAGGATGACATCATTTTACCACATTTAACCATTTATGAGCTTAGGATGACATCATTTCACCACATTAAAACCATTTATGAACTAAGGATGACATCATTTAACCACATTAAACCATTTATGAACTTAGGATGACATCATTTCACCACATTAAACCATTTATGAGCCTAGGATGACATCATTTCACCACATTAAACCATTTATGAGCTTAGGATGACATCTTTTCACCACATTAAACCATTTATGAGCCTAGTATGACATCATTTCACCACATTAAACCATTTATGAACTTAGGATGTCATCATTTCACCATTATGAAATAAGTTGTAAATTTGTGTTCTTTCTTAAGAAAACACTGTTAAATAGAGACAGTAGTTTTCATAATTTATTTTTTTGCTAATGTTATTATGCAGCATGCTTGAAAAAGAATGATACACTAGCTGTGGTAACAGACTGGGATGTTCGGTTCTCTAGTAACTGTTTAATTGAAATTCAACAGTTTTGTTACTGCCTAAAACAGTAACCTGTGAACCAGATATTCTGGTCAACTACTAGAAGCCTGCATAAGACTCTATAATTTATTTTTTTTTACGGTTGATTTTTTTCATATTTCTTTAGAATAATTTATTTGGTTTTTCAGTGTGTAAGGTTTCATCCCAATAGTAACTATGTGGCTACAGGTTCAGGTGATAAGACGGTTAGAATGTGGAGTATACAGGACGGCAAGTCTGTACGTCTGTTGCCGGGACACAAAAGTTCAATCCTCTCCCTAGCGTTCTCACCAAATGGCATGCTGCTGGCCTCAGCAGGTAACTATAATTATACTTTATCATTTTTGGATTTTTGTTTATGTTAAGGTTTGTTGAGCCCTAAAAATTTTGAGTGACACTAAGTGTTGGAGCACTGAACTGAATACTGTATTCTGGTATGTACCAGTATATACCTGACAAGGCACTTGAATCACTAAATTCTAAAATCTGGCCTTTTCACCCACTGAAAAGCACTTAAAGACAGTTAATTCATCTGACACCGATTTATATACAGATATGAATGAAAAATGTAAGAATCTCTGAAAAAAACAATATTTTTCTACTTGTGATCATGATAACTGTGTCAAGCGTCTTAGAGGTACTGCTCCAACACTGTAGTGAATTAAATCTAAAAATTTTCATATGGATGCTTAGAACTGATCATCAGCTTTGAAAAATTTGAAAGGTCAAAAATGTTTTCAATTTTCTTACATGACCATTTTCTTAATTTTAAACATGGATCATGCCTAAAATAGGAAAAATTGTCCTTGCTGAAAAACAAAACTATTTTTGCAGATCAGTAAGTAACAGTCATGTAGTCTTCATTATAAAAACTTTCTAGGGCTTTTGATAGCATAGTATTTGCCCTTCACTATTGCGGTTTTGAATCCCAACAGAGACTTGTTTGGTTTTTTCATGTTAGAAAGCTATCCAGTTTGCTTATGGGAGGTTGCTCACTGGACCCAGGTGCCTGTTCTTACCTGAAATAATGCACAAAGGGATACTTGTGGTCTTCCTCCTCTAGTACAGCTAAAAAATCATCATATGACCTTTACAGTGTTGGCATGACTTAAAACCCAACAATCATGACCTCTGATATTGACAATGGTATGTTCCAAATACAAAGTAGGAAAAGTCCATTATTCAAATCTAGGAACATATTCATAACATAAGGGTATATATCTGGTAAAAAGGTGATCCCTCGGAAGCATTAAAAACAGCAAAATAACATGAAAATTACAGACTCGGTTTGATTGAGCCTGTACGTGTATGTGTTAAGACTGAGTAACTATAGTTTGATACTTTACTCTCATAATTATTTGTTTATACTTAAATGAGACGTGTCATGACAAAACCAACATAATGGGTTTGCGACCAGCATGGATCCAGACCAGCCTGCGCATCCGCGCAGTCTGATCAGGATCCATGCTGTTCGCTATCAGTTTCTCTACTTGTAATAGGGTTGGTAAGCGAACAGCATGGATCCTGATCAGACTGCGCGGATGGGCAGGCTGGTCTGGATCCATGCTGGTGGCAAACCCATTATGTTGGTTTTGTCATGACGTGGCTCATATATTGTTACATTTAAGGTGAGGACAGGAGGATACGTGTTTGGGATCTGAGGAACGGCCAGCTGTTTAAAGAGTTCAGAGGTCATACTGACACTATATATTCCCTCAGTTTTAATCAGAACAGTTCAACGCTTGCCTCAGGTGAAGTTTATGCTTGTTTGTTATAAGATCATTAAACACTTTCTACAAAACATTAATTTTCTTATTACGATCTTAACATTATAGCTTGATTACATGTAAGAAAGAGAAAAACAGTGTTTATACAGTATGTACGCAATAATTGAGAATCCAGATAGATTCTTCTTTGAGATATCTTTACTCATCCCTTAAGATGTCTTAAGGTATATCTATGACCAAATATTTAGGTATCTCTGACAAATTTTGGCTAAACTTGTAACCAGTTTTTTTTAGCAATCTTTAGTAAAAGTTTAAGCATATTTTGCTGAACTTGTCCATCTGTAAGAGTTCAATTTGGTACATGTATTATAAATATATTATTGTGAGGGAGCTATTCAGTCAGCTTATGAAAGGGAAGTTATGGTTCTACACACATATTATAGTAGGTCTAAAATGGGCATCATTTTTACCTATAGGAATCTGTTCTTATATGTTTAATGCCTACATTTAAAGCATGTGACGTTATATTGTGATTATTTGACAGGTGGATTAGACAGCTGTATTAGAGTATGGGACTTGAGAAAATCAGCTGGAAGTTCATTGTCAGCGTAAGTGTTGTACACTACTTTGTATATTTTTTAAGCTCAACTGAGCACACAGGTTTATTCAAGCTTCTAGCATTGATGGTTGACCTAAAATTTAAGGCTATATCCCTGAAAGTTTTACTTTCAGTACTGTTGTTTTGCATGTTGTTTTGAACTTTGACCTTGAATATGACCTACAGTGACCTATATCTGAATTGTAGACATGATGACCTTACCTAGCAATAGTTCTAGGCTGAGCGATCTAGGGTCATCATGGTCCTCTTGTACATTTTGAATTTTCACCTGTGAGACAAAAACTTTATTTGCATACTGATTTTCAGGATGTTGTTAAGAATTCATGTTTGTTACTGCACCCATGCTGTCAGAATTGCTGCACAATGTTTAAGCCATAAATTTTTGCTAAGGATGTAATTTGATTGAAAGTTGTAATTGTAAGTGATAAGTTGGCCAAGATAACTACATTATTGTAGTTTTCTCTAATATTTGTATTAAGAATAATTAGTATACAGCTTTTTACTCTTAACCTCAATATCTGGAATGGACTTGCCCATTCACAACCATTCATTAATTTTAGGGGGTATTTCAAAAGAAGTGCTGACTGAATAAAGAACAGTGCAGACCATTATTAGATGGCACAGATGTGCTGGCTGATCTTGGTCTGCAATGGTCTCATGGGTAGATTCTGTTGCCACTAGCAGGCTAAGCTGTTATTATACCCAGTTATTTATTATTCAAATGTTTATGCTAACTCCTTCATTATGATGAAAAATACAAATATACAGACAAAGGTTGCATCAAAAGGTCAAATATTTTATGCTACAGATAATGGTGTTTTAAAATCTTTCATTACTTTCAAAATCATACCTATGTACTATAAGATCAACATCATCTAGTATAATCATGAAAGATATAGAGGATATTGAATGAGTGTAAGTTCAATAATGAATTTATTGCACGAGTTGAATAAAATTATATTATGCGAGCCTCTGGCGAGCATGATATTATTTTATTCAACGAGTGCAATAAATTCAGTAATGAACTTACACGAATTTAATATTCTATTTATCACATACCAAAAATAAAGACCGTTTAAGGTGTAATAAGAGTCATATTTCAGTGACGCGCCTATAGTATAACGCTTACATTTAGCGTGTCTTTACACTATGTTTGTATTACGCTAATGACGTCACGTCAAAATATATGCACGGCCGTGCAATACCATATTTACGGAGTCGCAAAATCGGCCAGGGTGTGTGATAAAATATTTTAAAGCTGCATTATTTAGCTGTTTCAGAATGACCTAGGTTTTTTTTCAAATCTTTTTTGATATTATTTATGTAATTTACATTACATTATACTAGTATGATACAACATTATATTATAAAGAATTATACATTTGTTATTAAACTTTAATGAATAACGACTATTTTTTTTCCGCTCTTTATGTAGGTCAGACAACCATAACTCTGCGGAACTTCTCGGAGCCTTCCCCACAAAGTCAATCCCCGTGATATATCTAAATTATACAACTCATAATGTACTACAGGCTGCAGGAGCTGTATGATTTATTATATTTGTATACTAATATGTTAGTGTGAAAACATTGTGGTTACTATGCTGTGCAACCAATGTGGCCAGTGATATTTGCATACCAGCCAGAAATTCTCGCAAGCTAAACAAGTTAAACGAGAACTGTGGTGATTTGTTTGCAACCAAGCCAGGATAAATGTTGGTTGACATGCAGTCCAGCCAGGATAATTGCTGATCAACTTGCAGTCTAGTCAGGATAATTGCTAGTAAGCCTGCAGTCCTGCCAGAATACTTACTATCAAGTCAGGGTAATTTTGGTTAACATTGAAATCCAGCCAGGATAATTGCTTGAAAATGTAAAGTGCAGCCAGGATAATTGATGGTTAACTTTATGTCCAGCCAGGATAATTGTTGGTTTACTTGCAGTCAAGCCAGGATAATTGTTGACTTACTTTCTGTACAGTCAGGATAATTGTTAGGTTACTTGCAGTCCATCCAGGATAATTGTTGACTTACTTGCTGTCCAGCCAGGATAATTGTTGGTTTACTTGCAGTCCAGCGAGGATAATTGATGGTTCATTTGTTGTACAGCCAGGATAATTGTTGACTTACTTGAAGTCCAGCCAGGATAATTGTTGGTTAACACTTGCATGTCCACTTTGATTTCTTGCTGTAGATAATGCATTTCTTTGCATTTAACCAAGACTGCTGATTGGTTGCTGGTAACTTGCATTTCAGGCAATGTTGTTTGTTGCAAGTCAGGCTTTCTAGCAAGTAGAGCAGTCAAAACATGTATAACAAGAAAGACTTTGGAATGTTTTCCTAGCTTTTCAGTCAGGATAATTTATTAGTGCTCTTGCATTTCAAGAAATTTAAGCATACCTGTTGAATAAAACTACATGTATATTACAGACAGAAGAGACATGTAGAATGTGATCTCTTTTTTAATGAGATTATTTGCTACTTTTTTGAAAAATCATGGTAATTTGATTCCATACATTTTTAGCTCACCTGTCACAAAGTGACAGGGTGAGCTTTTGTGATCGCTTTTCGTCCGGCGTCCGTCCGCCGTCCGTCCGTCCGTAAACTTTTGCTTTAAATGACATCTCCTCATAAACCACTGAGCCAATTTCATCCAAACTTCATAGGAATGTTCCTTTGGTGGTCACCTTTAAAAATTGTTCAAAGAATTTAATTCCATGCAGAACTCTGGTTGCCATGGCAACCGAAAGAAAAATCTTTAAATATCTTCTTTTAAACAACCCTAAGAGCTAGAGCTTAGATATTTGGCATGAAACATCTTCTAGTGAGTGTCTACCAAGTTTGTTCAAATAAAAGCCCTGGGGTCAAAATTGGCCCCGCCCCAGGGGGTCATTGATTTTCCCTATATGCATATACATGTAGTAAAAACTTAAAAAATCTTCTTTTAAAGAACCCTAAGAGCTAGAGCTAAGATATTTGGCATGAAACATCTTCTAGTGAGTGTCTAACAAGTTTGTTCAAATGAAAGCCCTGGGGTCAAAATTGGCCCCGCCCCGGGGGTCATTGATTTTCCCTATATGCATATAGTAAAAACTTAAAAAATCTTCTTTTAAAGAACCGTAAGAGCTAGAGCTAAGATATTTGGCATGAAACATCTTCTAGTGAGTGTCTAACAAGTTTGTTCAAATTAAAGCCCTGGGGTCAAAATTGGCCCCGCCCCGGGGGTCATTGATTTTCCCTATATGCATATTGTAAAAACTTAAAAAATCTTCTTTTAAAGAACCGTAAGAGCTAGAGCTTAGATATTTGGCATGAAACATCTTCTAGTGAATGTCTACCAAGTTTGTTCAAATAAAAGCCCTAGGATCAAAATTGGCCCCGCCCCAGGGGGTCATTGATTTTCCCTATATGCATATAGTAAAAACTTAAAAATCTTCTTTTAAAGAACCCAAAGAGCTAGAGCTAAGATATTAAGCATGAAACATCTTCTAGTGAGTGTCTACCATGTTTGTTCAAATTAAAGCCCTGGGGTCAAAATTGGCCATGCCCCGGGGGGTCATTGATTTTCCCTATATGCATATAGTAAGAACATAAAAAATCTTCTTTTAAAGAACCGTAAGAGCTAGAGCTTAGATATTTGGCATGAAACATCTTCTAGTGAATGTCTACCAAGTTTGTTCAAATAAAAGCCCTGGGGTCAAAATTGACCCCGCCCCAGGGGGTCATAGATTTTCCCTATATGCATATAGTAAAAACTTAAAAAATCTTCTTTTAAAGAACCGTAAGAGCTAGAGCTAAGATATTTAGCATGAAACATCTTCTAATGAGTGTCTACCAAGTTTGTTCAAATAAAAGCCCTGGGGCCAAAATTGGCCCGCCCCAAAAACTTAAAAAATCTTCTTTTAAAGAATTCAAAGAACTAGAGCTAAGATATTTAGCATGAAACATGTTCTAATGGGTGTCTACCAAGTATGTTCAAATAAAAGCCCTGGGGTCAAAACTGGCCCCGCCCGGGGGGAGGGGGGGTGTCATTGATTTTCCTTATATTAATGAAGTTATATGTGTATCGCAAAAACTTAAAAATCTTCTTTGAAAAAACCCAAATAGCTAGAGTTTAGATATTAAGCATGAAACATCTTTAAGTAAATATCTACAAAGTTTGTTCAAATAAAAGCCCGGGGGTCAAAACTGGCCCTGCCCCAGGGATGTCATTGTTTTTAACTATATGTGTATAGTAAAAACTTTAAAAATCTTCTTTTAAAAAACCCAATGAGCTAGAACTTAGATGTTTAGCATGAAACTTCTTCTTATGGGTGTCTACCAAGTCTGTTCAAATAAACAAATAAAAGCCCTTGGGTAAAAATTGGCCTGGGGGTGGGGGGGGCCTATATACAGGTGAGCGACCTCAGGGCCATCATGGCCCTCTTGTTTTCTATAAGATTTAAAATAATTCCTGTGGAATTATATTGTTTTGGACTCATTTTTTTGCAATTTTGTATACATGAGTTGATCAAATATAAATGTTTATGAATACCTACATTTTTGAATTTTGTTATTCTTTTTCTTTATTTACTTTATTACTTTTTGTATTGTTGTTTGCCTGTAAATGACCGCAATTGATTTTTAAGTCTTTAGGTCAAAGGTCAAGGTCACAGTGACACTTAGAGTAAAAACTTTGTCCAGTCAATTACTTGCGAGGGATTGTGCCTATGTTACTTGATACTGACCCCTATTGATTTTGATGTCATTAGGTTAGAGGTCATGGTCACAGAGACACTTTTCAGTCAGTAATTTGGTCTGGTTGTTGTCTTTTTCTCTCCAATGTGTCATCGCCCATTAATGCATCCTTAGATAGTACATACATGTACATTGAACTTGTGGCAATATATTCTCTTTTTTTTTTTGGGGGGGGGGGGTGCTATTCATTCCTTGGATATCTTTAGGAGGGTATACAATGGTAGGGGCACACCCTGTTTGTAATGTATATAGTATATTTGCTGTATGCTGCATTGTGTCACTTTAGGTATACCAACACCTTGTAAAAGAAAAGTTAATCATATTGTTATTATTGTTCCAGACTTCTAATTGACATCATAAATTTATGTTTGAAATCACTTGAAACAATAAATGGCAATTTCTAAATTCAAAAGCAGGGTGTGTCTGCCAAAACTAGCAGGGTGTCCATAACACAAGCAGGGTGTGTCCATAACACAAAACCAGCAGAGTATGGGTTAACTGTATTGTCACTGACCATTTTGTATATAAAATCCATAACAACATCAATTATAAGCAGCTTTAATATATTTGATTTTTAAGCATTAAAATATCAGCAAACATAAAAACAAAAATATCAACTTAATATACATATTGCAACATGATATAATCTCCAAACAAAGTCAATGAAACCAAGGTATTTCTAAATTTATTTTAATATTGAAAGACTGATGAAAGGTAGCCATATATTATAAATATCTTATGCATAGATACATACAGGATACCATCCTATGCAAGTAAAATATGTAAAATTTATTTTAATATATTTATCATACAAAAAGTTAGGTTTTCATACATCTCTTAAAAAAAAAAAAAAAAATTACCCATTGAAATTTAAACTGGTTTTCTTTTATCTACTCAGACCTGTTTAGCAAAGAGGAATTGGAAAATCAATTTATAACAGGGGTTAATATAGTTCTTCTACTGCAGAATATGCATCAGGTTTAAAAGAATTTATAATGCGCACAATGAGATGTATAATTATAAAAGCTGCACGCCTTCATATGAATAAATGAGACAAAAAATGTTTTAAACATTCAACTTGTAAATGAAAATTATGAGTGTATATTAAATATTTGCACTTCATGCCAAAACCTTGTTTAAGGTCGAATATACATTTATATATTTAATGTATGTTCTAAGGACAATATTTTTGTTAGATCTACCAGAATAATTGGTATTTTAGCATAATTTTATTGGTATTTTAGCATAATTAATATGGTTGATAAGAATTTATGCTATTTTGGGATGGATTTTAAGTGCCTTTAGACATTAGGGCATTATAATCTTAGAAGTGCATGTAATTTAAGGCTACTCTTGAAAATATATTTACTTTTCAAATTTTTAAAAAAATCTCTTTAAGTTTTAACCTGTTGGAACCGGAATGATTTGCCTTTGCCACCAGTTTAGAGCCAGGCCAGTAGGCTCCGCTCTATACTGTTGGTAGACTAGCTCATTGAAATCCCTTTAGCTTTAAATGGACTATTCCATATTCAAAGCACTGAGCAGGTACATTTAAATTGGTTAATGGTAATGAATATGGAGGCGTGCTGCTTTAAAATGAATTCAACTTGCATGTACATTTATTACCATAATCAAATAAAGGACAAAGCACCCACACAATGTTTTGCATAGTGGCTTTTTGTATAATGAACGCAAGTTAAATTGACCCTTAACCTGCTGAATTTGTATAATGGAATTGCCCTGCTTTGAATTTGGGACAGTCCATTTAAAGTTTAAGGGTAAGTACTGTTAGCAAATGCACGTCACTTCCGGTGCTAGCAGGGTAAGGGGTAGTCTGGTTCCCTTCTTTAGTAAAGTGTAAGGAGAAGAAACTCTAGACAAGGTAACTATTATAGTGATCGAAACATATTGTAACCAGGGCTCCAGTTTGTTTACATTAAGAGCCATTATTTTTGTACAAACTCATTTATGCAAGTCTCGATGGGGTGTAATCAACTTTGAAAAGTTTATAAAATATAACACCTATTGAAATTAAGATATTGAAATACAAATACTTGTATTGCGGAAAACTAAATTCTGGTTTATTAAATTCGAAGTTGAATAACATTAAATGTGTCATTTATATATATATATATATATAATATATATAATATATATATATATATATATATATAATATATATATATAAACGTAGACTCTAGCTGGGATGTAATCAGAGACATTTTTACAGACTGTACATTATATTATGCCCCAGGAACACTTTATAAACATTTTAAGAGTCATGCAAATTTTAAATGAATATATACAGCATTCTAATATGTAGGAGGAAATACATTTTTACAATGGGTTATTTAATAAACAGTCATTCTTGGCTGTGAACGTTAAATAATGGCATAAAGTTTATATTAAACATAAAGAGAAGTACTATGTAACTGGCAGTGGTTTTTCTCACTTAATTTGGAAGAGGTCTTACAGCCTCTTGATTTTGGGAAAAATCTGGGACATACGATATCGTATGTCCCAGGAAAAATCATCGCTCATATTATATTGCTAACTTGCATGGGAAGTAAATAAGCTGGAGCTAGTAAGCTCGATCAGATCTTTTGGAAAACTACATGATTTCAAGAAAAATTTCAATTGGGAAGTGTCCTTTTATTGGCCTCTGTTATACATGTATAAGGAGGAAAATCACGGACAGGATCGACATATTGGTCATTTTTTTCCACAGGATGAACAGTATTAATAATACTGGTAAACAGAGCTAAAAAGTCATGTTTAAACTGAGCATTTTATGGTTTACAACATAAGCACCTTGGAATAATTGTCCTCACACAGTTTCAGTTTCTTTATGTAATAGTCATTATTTAATATTGCTTCAGAGAAAACAACCGGAACTATATTTGTATTGACGTAATTATATTCTTCCGCCATGGACACATTCCGGAAGTCACCCGATGATTCCCGAACTCGCACATTTACAATACTGTCGGCATTTCCTGGCCGAATGTTGTCGTCAAAGAAAATGTGATGAGTACTGGGGTCCGATTGGTCAATCCACAAAGGTTTCCCTCTTGTCGGGTCAAACCCATGTTTGTACCAATCTTCACAATCGTCCCTTATCGCAGATATTCCATTCCGACTTGAGAAATAATTGTACATTTCGTTGTCATTTTTCACATTTTCACAATTTTCACATTCTTCCGACTTTTCACACGAATCTTCACATTCCGATAAAAACCGAAAAGTTCCAAAGTCTTCGCCTCTTCTTAAAATAGGCACTTCTTCTGAGAAACCTTCCAAAAGACTTTCTAAATTATGACAAAATGGCATATTTGATCCAATGGTTGCTTTGATACTCTTAAGAACGCCTTTTGCGTCACTTCCGTAAGTTCTAAATACTACAGTGAAATCACGTTCTTCCTGAATCAAATAGTTCAAAAGTGTATAAAAAGACGGCAGAATGAAATGAAATCGACTGGATTTTGTTCCAGGAACGGTCATTTCTTTGTGTAGAGATTCGTCATATGGCAATTTCCATTTCAAAGTGTCCAACAAAGTATTAAGGTATGGCTTAAACGTCGTTCCTTGTGGATGATCCGTGAACGACGTTAAATGATACCTCAGTGCCGCTCTGTCTTTAGATTTCTGAGGCAGAAGACGTTTCTCTTCAAACTTATAGAAACTGACGTCAGTGGCGTCTAAGGGACGACTGGAAGGTTCGTGTCTAGAAGAATGCCATACCCCTTCCCGATCCTTTCCCCACGCCATACCAGAGAGATAAATGTTCAAGGCAGCTTCTACAGTTTCACCGGTCGCCGAATCTACGGGAACTATAGTTTTATTTACATCAAAATGTAAAACAAGTTTTCGTTTCACTACTTCAGATATTTCTCTACCATTTTGATGAAACATTGCGCACAGCCTCTGTTTCATATCCTCGAGCGTCTTTGCATCCTCCGCTACCGTTGTATCCTCCAATATCGTTGTATCTTCCAGTACTATTGTTTCCCGCGTTACTACTAGAATATCACCGGTTGTTTCTGCTTCATTAATTTCCGGTCTATCGTTGTGATTTGTCCTATCAGAAATCGACATTACAGACGATGTATTTGTTGAATGACTGTTGTTAGCGTTTGATTTATGAAGCTGCCACTAAATTCTGTTGCTCTTGTCTGAAAATATAACATTTGCATTCGTGTAAAATACAAGTAATCGATACGGTTGCAATTTTCATTCAGGGTAGACCGTATTAAATGGTCTACACATCGGTTCTGATCAGCTATTTTTCACAAAATTTACGTACAGTTTTGATCCCTTTTATAAATCCACAAAACGCAAAGAATGAATCCAAGAAATACGCAAACTCCATGATAGTTTTTATAAATGTAAAGTCAACGTTAATCTTAATTTCTATTTTTCGAAATCCGAGTAGGAAAATCTTATGTCAATTCGAAAGAAATGTTTAAATTCACCGTCACTCATATGGAACGCTGTAACTGCTTTAAAATGAAAATCAATACCGTAAATCAAACGGGGGCCTATCTCTTATTGTTGAACTTCAAAAGGCCTTTATAAATGTGTTAGTTCTTTCGTTATTTGTCACTAACTTTTATCTATATATACAAGTAATTGTTTACCTTGACTTGTGTAATTTATCCCGAGTCAGTAGGAAATTCTACATGTAGAAATATATATAACTATATACATGTATATTACCTGATTATCCCAAACCGTACAAGAGCTTTTTTTTGATACTGGTATACAGTAGTACAGTGACAAAGATTTATTTATTTATATTTATACTTCTATTATTCCCAACAGTTAAACTGAACGTGAAACGTGAATTTAATCTACATAAACCAAACTAAACAAATGCTTTAAATATACTACATGTAGTTGTGCGGGTCGTAAAGTTTGTAAGATGTCTGAAGAACGCCCTCATAGGTCAAATATGTCACCTGATATTTGAGCCACGTCACGACAAAACCAACATAATGCGTTTGCGACCAGCATGGATCCAGACCAGCCTGCGCATCCGCGCAGTCTGATCAGGATCCATGCTGTTCGCTATCAGTTTCTCTACTTGTAATAGGGTAGGTAAGCGAACAGCTTATGTTGGTTTTGTCGTGACGCGGCTCATATAATAACTCGGTCAGTAAAATATTTGAAATATCTAAAGCAGCTTTTTTGCCAAAATATTTAACACTCCCAATTGACAATCATTAATATAAAAGAAAATGAATTAACAAATTAATCAATCAATCAATCAAATGATTTCTGGATGCTGCTTTGTAACTTTAAAAAGACACATGTAATAGACAAACTATTTTTTCTTGCTGGTTTGACATACACTGTATATATATACATATGTTGTATATACAGGTAACATTTTATTTTACACCTTCAAAAAATAAAAAAAATATCAATGAAACTTCAAACGTTAGAATCACGTGAAGTGCCAATGGAAATCATTTTTGGATCCAACCTTGTCAAATCACAACTTCGTTTTCATTTCCAGAGTCCAAAAAAAAACCCCATATCAAATGCATACGGTACCCCATATAGCCTCATTTTCAGAATCCAAAAATTCATATCAAATCTTTAAAGTATTTAAAGTTACAAAGTTCCGTCAAAAACTCGTGGTTATGAAATAAAGAGGTCATTATACATTGTTCGGAACTAAACTGATTTTATCAATGGACTGATACACTACACTGCTGCAAGACCTATATCAGGCTCGGTCATCGTCGCGTCCAATATAGGTTTGACAACTCTGTACTCATCTTGTATAATTCAATTTTGAACTCAACAAAATATGATAATTTCATAAAATAGAATATTTCATTTTTTTCTAGTTTTAGAAGAAACTTTACAAGAATATTTGAAAAAGAGAGGTTTAATGGGTACATGTGAATGCAATGACCTTAAAGTGGACACTTGCGTTCTAAAGAAAAGGGGTTTGTCCGATTAAAAAAATTAATATACTCTTTCTGACCGCAGATCTTAACATTCGGGACGCTCCTGAAATTGAAACCACCGTACCATAAAAAATATTTCTGACTTTTGGCAGTTCAGTACGGCTCTACGTACGGTCAATGGTCAAAAATGAATTTTAAAAGAGGCCAAAACAGTGGTTTTTTTACCACGCGTACTGAAAATACTAGCTATTTTTTCATGCTTTAAATCAAAACCGCAAATAATAAGAAATCATTTCAGACAGGCATTCTTACTAGAAGCACCGTGACCATTAGATGTCCTTGAATAATAGCTCAAATTAAAGGGACTCCACTGAGGTTTTGCAATTCGGACTGGTAACCGACACACGTGAATCCGGTTATCATTGGCAACATGCCAGAGCATTCTTTCCAGCTTTACACAGACAATTTTAGTCAAATAATTGTGGGTTCCTGTAACAATTTTGTATTATTATGAAATGAAAATATCCCCAAACCTGTGATACATAAATTACATCATCTGTTAGAGCCAGACGTCTTTATTGACCTAACATGGTGGTTTTTGATGTCCAACTTTGTGTCATCTATAATAACGTTTGCTACAATTGTTTTCTGTATGAAAGCGTATTTGAAGTTTTTTGGTTAATCTTTTGATTATATCAGAATGTACTCTTAGACAATAAAGATATCTGACTGCCAGACATTACCAATCAAGGTTTTGTGTTTGTGTTAACTCTACTGATGGCAAATGCCATAGGATAATAGAACATAACATTTTTTATTTCGTTTTGCCTTTTTAACAAATGTAGCTTTACACAAAGGATTTGGGGGGGGGGGGGGTACTGGATTCCATTTTATATCATTCTTGGTCTAGACATACATCGAAATGGAACATTAATTTCGAAAACCAAGTAACGGAACCGTCAATCCGTCACCTCCCCCACCCCCAATCAAAAAAATTCAGTTTATAAAAAAAATTCAATGCAGTCCTGAGTCCCTTTAATGAAGTCTAACGAACAGTATTAAAACCTTGTTTTAGTTGGTAGTTTCATCAATACTACCTTCACGATCTACTTGTAAAATGAGGTTATTCCAACACACTTAAACAATGCAATACTAGATCTATATTTAATCGATTAGACTTACCGTTTAAAGTATTTCATACGTTAATCCAGGGTCCTTATCAAGATATGCATGGGTTTGCTTTAAATCCACGTATATATTCATAGTTTCCATGTTTGTTTTACTTATGACGTCAGGTGTTTTCAAAATCATCACTTAATCAAACAGAAACAAGAAATTTGTTCCACGTATACGTAATATACAAAATAAACATAACCCGTTGACGCATAATCATGTAGATCATTTACTGATACAGGTCACAGACAATGTGTACAAGGTTAAGTTATTTATATATACTTATTCTATTTATATCTAGAACCATAGCTACTATGTTGACAACCTTGTATTATACATAAATTATCGGACTCGCGACAGTCGCCTGGTATCGATTTAAAACAGTTTGAATTATTGCGCGGGAAAAACAATTGTCTCTTAATCGGTTCGCTCAAGGAAGCGTTCTAGAGAAATTACAAGTATGATTTCAATAGAAATATCATATCAATAATAACGTCTTATTATCATCATTTGATATGATAAATTTATATGAAAAACAAGGAGTAGATCTATATTATCATACAAACACAAATGGAGTTTTTATGACATGTACATTAGTAGGCTTAGCCGAATGGAGACAACATTTATACATATAAATCACGTGCACGCACCTACTACATGTACATGTATGTGCATAAACATTATATTGATGATCCATGCATCAGTGAATCTATGTACTTTTATAGAAAATAAACGCGAAGTGTAGATCTAACAGAAGCTCAAGGTTAACATTTTATGCGTTGAACTGTAAAATTTTTTGTAAGGAACAATAACCAAGACAAAAACATTGCAAAAACATTAATTTTATGCACTCCCACTTTCTAAAAAGGAAAGAACATGTACATTGTACATTCATTTCAATATTGTGTCACATGAAATAACTTAAGGTATTACCATCCTAATGCATTACCTCCGCTTTGAAGAGTATTCAAATAGGCTAAAACTACTGTAAACTACATTGAAAATGAGGGCCGTGGGTTCAATCCCCAGAATTTCTTTCTTTTTTCTTTTAACATTATTTATGTATCTCTCATGTCCCATTTGGAAAGAAGGAAAAAAGTGTTTAATTTTGATTTTTAAATTTATATAGGTATTTATTGGCTAAATTATGCTAAATCAAGTAATAAATATGGTACCTGATATTTTCAAAGTGTAATAAAATCAAAACTAGACGGTAAAATTATTTCATATTTTACAAGATCAACCAATATACTTCTTTAAAAATTTAGGGAAACTTTGAAAACAGTCAATGTCAATTTTGTAGTTCCTTATAGGGTGCTAATACCTTAAACAAATATTAAACTACGGAGAAGCCGTGTAATTCTGTCAACAAGTTTATCTTCTACCGATTGTGAAGAATTTAAACCATACGAAATAAGTTTATAAACTGTATGACAGAAAAAGAACTAGGTTTATTTTGTTGTTTTTAATGTGAATATCAAAGCGCTGAAAACAATTTGCTAAATATGAAATGAAACAACAAATTTCAATGTAAAAATACTAAAAAGATTGGATACATGTATATAGATTATAATTATACCAAAATAAACTTGATAATAAATCATGTAGTTTCAACATATAACTCTTAAATTAATAACAAATGGTCATTAATAAGAAGCAAATTAACAAGAGCACTGTTTGCAATATTAACACTTTGTCTGTTTTGAAAAACCAATTTTGACAAAAAAATTGCTTTTAGACTTTTTAACCTCACTAGAGCTCCTTTAATAAATGCAAGAAAAAGAAACAAACACTTTATCTTCAGTACTTGGCAATATAAATATCAAACAGTTCAAGCATAATCCTGTCCACTCATGTTAAAACACAAAGAGAGTCACACTTTTCATATATTCAAGAATTCTTGCATCTCTAGTCACAATAATAGTGAAAAATTTGATATAAAAAAAAATTTGAATAAAGATAAATGCCATGATAAGGTCAGAACACAAAACCACATTTGAGCCGCGTCACAACAAAACCAACATAATGGGTTTGAGACCAGCATGGATCCAGACCAGCCGGAGTATCCGCGCAGTCTGATCAGGATCCATGCTGTTCGCTTACAAACCCTATAGCAAGTAGAGAAACTGATAGCGAACGGCATGGAGCCTGATAAGACTGCGCGGAGGCGCAGGCTGGTCTGGATCCATGCTGGTTGCAAACCCACTATGTTGGTTTTGTCGTGATGCGGCTCATTTGTGTTCTAGTTAGAGACAAAATAGTGTCAGAACACAGTATATATCAGACCATACATTCTGATAAAAAAACAAGACTGAGTCAGAACACATCATCCTTAGTTAGAAACCCAAATAAGAACACATTGTCATGGCAGAACACATAATCTTGTCTGAACACAATCTGGTGAAACACATTTTTGACTATCACAAGTCGGAACACATTATCCTGAGTTAAAACATACTAGAAACTAAGAACACATATTCTAGTCAGAACACATGACTAAGTCTGAACACCATTCTGATGGAAAATTTGTCGTAACCGCTCTGTCAGAACATTTTAACATTCAGTGTCCTCCAGTGTCATGATAAAATCCCACTCCTCTGAAATATAAAGAAAACAGTTAATCATAATGTTTCAAAAAAAGTTTATTTAAAGGTCAATTATGCCTCAGAAATGCTATGAATTTTAGTTCTCAAAACCATATAATTTGACCTACTGACCTAGATTTAGCATTACAAATACCCATCTCAACACTCCACCAATGATCTGAACAAGCTATAAGGATTGGATTAAACAATGCACATTATATCAGATATAAACATTTACCAAGGATGACATCAGCTCTTATAAAGTCAAATTCTGTTTATCTAGAAGTAAAATACCTGGCCCCTTGAAATTCAAGATATCGAGTGTCAACAGTATTTCTTACCTTGGGTCAAAGGTTGCACGGAGAGCCTCGCTCTAGTGAATAATGCAATATTTTTAAGTGGCCCGCCACTTTCTTTATGTTTAAGGTGAAGTTCTTTCAGTTCTGACAGGGGAATATATCGTTTCATCATTCGTTTAAAATGCACATCCACCATAAACCATCTGGGGTTATCTTTCTTGGCAGAACTGAAATAAAATAAAATCATTCTTGCTTTCAAAGCTTATCCAATTTGAGTTTATTAAACCTCCAAATATATGTATCTTGCATGCCCAGATACACAAATAGGCAATATCTAATTAAGAAATAACATCGGCCTGAGAGGTGTATATCGGCTATTTAACACCGGTTTGGAGTTTTGATGCGTAGGAATTGACCACGAAGGCCGTAGGCCTGAGTGGTTAATTTTTACGCATCAAAACGACAAAACCGGTGTTAAATAGCCGATATACACCTCTCAGGCCGATGTTATTTCGATTCTATCACGATAAAATAAGGAAGATCACTAATGTTATTTTTTCAAGAGGAAATAACTTCCGGTGCCGATTTTCGTATAACGCTGTTCGATTTTCGCACCCTACTGTTGCAAAGATATAGAAATTATTAAACAAAATAAATAATAAGAAAAACGTTATTTTATCAAGTTTTCAACAATAATAACTTACGTCGTATTGTATTTACATCAGTGCCCCATTAATAATATCTGTCATATTTTGCGGTTCGGACCGGAATATCCGTCCCGAGGGGACCCGCCCATTGGGCGGTAACGAGGCTTGCCGAGTTACCGCCCATGGGCGGGTTCCTGAGGGACGGATATTCCGATCCGAACCGCAAACATATGAAAGATATTTTTTCTTGCATATTCTGCCATATTATGTCATATTTAAAATGGTTTACCTCAATATGATATATGTTCAATGGAAATTAAAGTCATTTCATCCATAACTATTTTCTTACAATAGCGTATGAACTTACAACTTAAATAACAACGGCGAAATGACGTCATCCTAAGACATATTTCCCTTCTAAAACGACGTCATTTTAACGCGGTTCATTCATAAATGGCGCTAAGATGACGTTGTTGTTTGGCACGCGACTCATCTGGCACCCCCCATGCCAGATGAAATTTCCGGTATGGGTAAAACTCACGGAAACGCCAGTCTGCTATGCAAGAATTATTATTCTTGTATGTATGAAATAACGTCAGCTTGTTTATGAATGAGTTGTTTACTTACGATGACGTCATTACGTTGCTTACGGATTGGCGCCGTTTTGTTAAAATATTTATTAACTGATATGGACCAAATATGTGGCGTTAGTGTATGTGAGATATAATTTCAGTATTGTATGAAAAGAAAACATTATAAGAACTGAAACTATAAATAAAAATGCTTTTTATTGTTGCTATAAAAGGCTTTGTAAACTATATAATCGAGGGTGAAAACATAAAAGCCGCATATACAAGTAGTCCCTAGCCAGTGTTTATTGTCAGTTTAACACCAGTTTTTTCCTTCTTTGTCTATAGTGACAAAATCACGTGGAGTGATAGAATAAGAGATAAATGCAGCTAAAGTGAATGTATTAAATAGGTGCTGATATAAAGCTATATATCTACACAATTATTAACGTCATCCTTGTGATGCTTACATTACTGAGCAAGATATCATCATAGAACCTTTCATCTTTGGGAAAAATTCCTCGTGAAAAATTCCTCATACAGCGATGTCATTTCCCGACCAGTGTGAACCCTACATTGATACAAATGTACATATTTCCTTCCCAGCCAGTGCTAACCCCACATTTATACAAATGTAGATATTTCCCGGGCAAGTGCAAACTGTACATTTATACAAATGTACATATTTCCCTGCAAGTGCATAATGTACATTTATACAAATGTACATATTTCCCAGCCAGTGTGAGCCCTACAATTAAACGAAGGCCAGTGTGAGCCCTACAATTATACAAATGTACATATTTCCTGGCCAGTGCGAGCCCTACATTTATACAAATGTACATCTTTCCCAGCCAGTGTGAGCTCTACAATTATTCAAATGTACATATTTCCCGGCCAGTGTGAGCCCTACAATTATACAAATGTACAGTTTGAGCCCTACAATTATTCAAATGTACATATTTCCCGGCCAGTGTGAGCCCTACAATTAAACGAAGGCCAGTGTGAGCCCTACAATTATACAAATGTACATATTTCCCAGCCAGTGGTAACCCTACATTTATACGAATGTACATATTTCCAGGCCAGTGCGTACCCTACATTTATACAAATGAACATACATGTACCTGTCATAATGTGGATCTTTAGGATCAAACTGTGTATGGTCAACATAACTTTCCTTCACAACCTGGAAAGTTACATTATAATAATATATGTATCAATAGGATAGCTAACCAATATGTGCATGCTATAAAACACAACTTCTTCAATTTAGAGGGATACTCAGGCAAAATAATGACAAAAATTTAAAAATGATATTATGTACTCAAATCACGACAAAATGACATTTTTTAAAGTCCCAGCATGAATTTCTGTATAAATTCTATATATTTTGGGTTTGAAGCTTAAATATATCTATACATGTTGAACAAAATTTAGACGCCAACAGAATCACCGAATAGCTTATAAACAAGCCATGTGACTTGAACAAACCCTGGAAGTTACAATAACAGGTATTGTGAATATTGTATGATTGAAAGAAGTCTAAGTAATTGATTTGACATGTTCTTTAACGTTTCCAGAGTTCACTGTGACAACTATTGTGAAATCTACGCGCTCTAACCTGACCCATGCGGGTCAAGTTAGGAAAACACCATTTTATTCTTTATATGCAGAAAAGTTTTGTTCCTTTGACTGTCTAGTGTATTCATTTTGAGGACATTTGCAGAATAATGCATGAAAAAGTCAAAACTAAGAAATGAAAATTTTGCCTGTGTCTCCCTTTAACAGCTGTTGAACAACATTAACTTTAGGCTTTTTTGTTTCCCCTTGCTAACTACCCACAAAAATCACAACCCAAACATTTTTATTGCCAACAGTGTCTATTCTAGGATTTGAAAAACAATGTTTTTTTTGTGTTTTTTTCGAAAAGTGAGAATTTATTACATTTGTTCATTTCTTTCTCTATGTAAAATTTCCCCCCTGCCTTTGAAAAAATAGGGGGGAATTCTCAAAAATAGGAGTGAATCCCACCCATTCTAGAATAGACACTGTGCCAAAAAACAACATAATTATTTTTTTTACTATGAAACATGGAAGAAGAGTCTGTCATTGAAAATCACAATATACAAATTGAGATGTATGTTCAATATTTTGGACATAAAAAAACATTTTTCCGACCTACCTACCCTACCCAAACTGGCATGTGTCGGAAACATAGAAAATTTTAAGTTAGGCCTTATTCCCCTGCAAGAGAAAGGACAAACCTGGGTACTGCAAACATTACAGTCAGAAAACATACATGTTCAATATATGTGACAATGATTTTTCAGTCTAACCTGCCTATAGTAGTCAGTAATGGGATTGATCTAAAATGGCCCCTATAGACAGGTTACCACTATATTTAGGTTAACAAGGATATTGTAATATGTTATCATACAATATGGCTCCATATGTATGTATAGCCTTAAATTATATTCAATTTAATTACAAAAGGAAATAGTTTTTCAATTTCTAATATATATTGGCCATGATACAGTGATAACTGTTATTCACAATAAATCAGTTTTTTCAATTGTAAAATAGTCTGCTTTCAGCTGGACCTTCATCTGACTGTTACAGCCAGGGTCATGTTTTATCAAGGTCACTGCTAATGCAGTTTTGACTGTGTACCATTCATCAATATTTCTGACATGGACAAGCATTTGGGTGGTTTCTTTGACCACAGTCAGATTCAAACCCCAAGTGAAGCTACCACAATCTTGTCAACAAAAAAATCATCTTCTTAACAAATACACTTAGAAAAAATTCTGGAAAGGGCAATCCCAAGACAGGAAATGAAATTGAAAACAGGAAGTTAAATGAAAATTACTCGGTCAAATATGGAGATTGTTAATCAGAGATAATGGTCAGTATTAAACACCCTGTCCTCCCTAGCTAATGCAAGATTATGGTCAGTATAAAGCCCCGTTTTATCCCCAAGCTAATGAGAGAAAATGTTTAGTATAAAAACCCCTGTCCTCTCCAGCTCAGAGATAATGGACAGTATAAAAGCCCCTGTCCTCCCCAGCTCAGAGATAATGGACGGTATAAAATCCCCTGTCCTCCCCAGCTCAGAGATAATGGAGGGTATAAACAGCTCAGAGATAATGGACAGTATAAAATCCCCTGTCCTCCCCTGCTCAGAGATAATGGGTCATGGTCATGTTTTATTAGCTCAGAGATAATGGACGGTATAAAATCCCCTGTCCTCCCCAGCTCAGAGATAATGGACGGTATAAAATTCCTCGTCCTCCCCAGCTCAGAGATAATGATCAGTAGAAAATCTCTGTCCTCCCCAGCTAATGAGAGATAATGGTCAGTATAAAACCCCCTGTCCTCCCCAGCTAATGAGAGATAATGGTCAGTATAAAAACCCCTGTCCTCCCCCAGCTAATGAGAGATAATGGTCAGTATAAAAACCCTGTTTTCCCAGCTAATGAGAGATAATGGTCAGTATAAAAACCCCTGTTTTCCCCAGCTAATGAGAGATAATGGTCAGTATAAAAAACCCTGTCCTCCCCAGCTCAGAGATAATGGACAGTATTAAAGCCCCTGTCCTCCACAGCTCAGAGATAATGGACGGTATAAAATCCCCTGTCCTCCCCAGCTCAGAGATAATGGACGGTATAAAATCCCCTGTCCTCCCCAGCTCAGAGATAATGGACAGTATTAAATCCCCTGTCATCCCCAGCTCAGAGATAATGGACGGTATAAAATCCCTGTCCTCCCCAGCTCAGAGATAATGGACGGTATAAATTCCCTGTCCTCCCAGCTCAGAGATAATGGACGGTATATAATTGCTCAGAGATAATGGACAGTATTAAATCCCCTGTCATCCCCAGCTCAGAGATAATGGACGGTATAAAATCCCCTGTCCTCCCCAGCTCAGAGATAATGGACGGTATAAAATCCCCTGTCCTCCCAGCTCAGAGATAATGGACGGTATAAAATTCCTCGTCCTCCCCAGCTCAGAGATAATGGTCAGTAGAAAATCTCCTGTCCTCCCCAGCTAATGAGAGATAATGGTCAGTATAAAACCCCCTGTCCTCCCCCAGCTAATGAGAGATAATGGTCAGTATAAAAACCCCTGTCCTCCCCAGCTAATGAGAGATAATGGTCAGTATAAAAACCCCTGTCCTCCCATCCTCTGTCCTCCCAAGCTAGTGAGATAATGGTCAGTATAAAAACCTCTGTCCTCCCAAGCTAGTGAGATAATGGTCAGTATAAAATCCCCCGTCCTCCCCCAGCTAAATATGGTTGTTATAAAATCTCCAGTCCTTGCCCAGCACCAGCTGTAGTGGTATTCAATCCTACACATTAAACATTATGGTATTACTGATCCCAAATACCGGGTATAAATACCATCGACCTAGAACTTTAAATTAGAAATCTCTAAATTTATCATGAATGCTTCATATGAAATAATTGACCATTACTTTTAATAAAACTTGAATATGAAAATGCTTAAATGTCTGAACAAAAACAGCATTTCAACAATACATTTGCTTTACATTATTAAGTTACAAATCAAATTGTTTACCTCACAGACCCCTGCGATCCCTGGGATCTTTGTGTTGCTGTGGTAGAAGAATACATTGTGACCAATTCTCATCTGATCCCTCATGAAATTCCTTGCCTGAAAATGTAGGAAATCATGTAAATTATAGAATAGAAGGGTTGTTTCAACAATATTAAACAACCTTAGCTTAAAATATTTCACAATCTTGTCAGAATCGATGCTGTTGGCTGACAAGTTTTATCTTGATCAAAACAAATATTAAGGTAACATTTCTGTAATGCTTCTTTGCCGAAAAAAATCAATTATCTAACATCAGCCAATATCGTTGCAATTATAACTTGGGCATTACATTATTTATAATCACTCATTCCGTATCGCTATGCACTAAATTTTGGTATAAAACGTTAAAAATTATTGAATACCGAAGATTGTGAAAAAAATAATGTTCCGGAAATGACTTATCTATTACACTATTGGCCAATTTTAGCAATTTTTTGGCGGGAAAGCATTACAGTAAGACTGTTTAAACCTGTCTGCAGACAGCACATTCCACTATTATCTGGATAGTTTATAAAAAGAAACATAGAAAAGGGGGCATAAGTCTGCAAAAATGCTTACCATACTTACTTGCCCTTGATAGTTAATAAATTTTTCATGTTTGACATGTTTGAAGAGTATACATATTATAGAGCAGTGCTTGAGAAAAAGGCAAATATCATTCTAAATATAAAAAGGAATAAATTATGAAAAAAAGTTTTCATAAATATCTGTCCCTTAGAAATCTATTTCAAATTTGATAGTGAACAAGTACTCCAAGATTAAATTTAATATCTTTGATACTTTTTGAGCAATACACCTTATCAAAAATGTTAATCAAAAATTCAAAGTAGAAAATGTTGGCATAACTACAATGTACAATGTAGGCTAAAATACATGTATGGTTGCCTGCCTTTAGGAAATGCATTTTAATTTTTAATTTAGATTTAGTATTCCAAGTTTGAAGCAATCAACTTTGACAGTCTTTGAGAAATTGACTATTGCAAAAATGAATTTTCGGTTTTCGACTCTTCTGAAATGGTGTCATATTTTAAAAAAGTACATGTAAACCAAATTTAAAGTGACTAACTTTGATAGATTTGTGTAGCTTCTGAGAAGTTGGACCTTAACACAAAGTTAACCAGGACAGGAAATCTTAGTTTAAAAGGGGGTATTAACTTTGACCTTGACCCTTTCATCTAAAATAAGTGGATTATCATTACCTGGTAATTACGAACACCATCCCAGCAAGCTGTCTGGTTAGGGCACTCCTTTAAATCCTCAATACCAAACTGAAACAAATCTACACCTTTTAACTTTGTATTTTCTTTGTAATTCAAAACTATACACATTAATGGACAAAAAAGTATGTTTCTAAATGATTCTTTCTTCAAAAGAGTCGGGCTAACAAAAAAAATTATCATTTACTTTTTTTGTGATATCAGCTGACCAGTAATAATTAAAAGGAAATTTGAAAATCATATTAAAAAATCGCGTTATTTTCTGACATTTTCTTTGTGCTATATAAATGAGGTTGCTTAGAGATATTTTTATTTCTTGGCAAGCCCGTAACGTCTAATATATTGGACTAACATATTCTGATATACATATACCTTCACATCAACTCCATTCTCAAACCTGGATTCCGGTTCCGATTTCATCAACCAGTGAGAATATTGTACAGTGTTCGAATCTGAAGTAGCCTTTGCTTTGAGAATCTTTCGAGAAGAGTTTACATCACTTTTTTCAACAATTTCCGACTCTGGTTCTTTTTTATGATCATTTCTTACAGGAGCTGTTTCTGAAACATATTAGGTGAGATTTTCATGCACAAGTTATTATGCATAGATGACACTAAAAGTATCAAGTTGCATGATAAATTTTCAGTCTTAAATATAGGTTGGCAAGGAGTTTCGGTGCCCCAGGGCCATTCTTGCTGACATATATTTTCTTCCATTTTAGGGGCTTGACATTATTTTAAGGGGTCAAGGTAATAGTTTCTGTAACTTTGTGTGTTTAAGAGACCATTATTAGAGACAGTGGAGATCGAGGCACTTTAGAGACAGTGGAGAGGGATTTTAGTGACAGTGGAGAGGCACTTTAGAAGCAGTGGAGAGGCACTATTATCAGTGACAGCGGAGAGGCATTTTAATGACAGTGGTGAGGCACTTAAGTGACAGTGAAGAGGCACTTCAGTAGAGACAGTAGAGGGGCACTTTAGCAGTTTAGAGACAGCGGATAGTATAGGCACTATTATTAGAGACAGTGGAGAGGCACTTTAGTGACAGTGGAGAGGCAATTTACTCTTTCGAGTCCAGATCTAAACAGTAAGCTTTAAAGCTTGTCATCTGCTAAGCTGTTCAGACAGGATATTGATTATATACCAATACTATGAGTACATTGATGCACCGATCATATGTAAACTTCTGGAAGTTTTAATCTATATGGTACTTAATAGCACGAAACAAACCACGTTTCCTTTTCTTTGGCATTTTGTGATGATTATTTTATTTCCCGCGATTTTTGAACTGGTGCTCGTTTTATTCTTTAACTGTGTAAATCAGTAAACCAGCGAGTTAAAGCCTCTAAATTATTATTTTCAAAGTATGTGTAAACGTACGTGGAGGAAACAAAGGCCGTAAGCAGATTTTCTAAACTTTGCATTTATAAATAGGCTAACATAATAAAACACATCCATGGAGCTCTTCATACGGTTTACTGCCCACTAGCTGTCGGCATACATTAACAATAAGTCATTAAAGAAATTAACACCAATAATAACAATGATGTTTGTTTGTTTAGTTGGTTGGAGGGTTGGTTTTACGGTGCACCAACCAAATTTACGTTAATTAATTGGCACCTTTTTCAAATTTACGTTAATTAATTAGCACCTTTTTGTGAAAAATTGAATTAATTTGTCAGATCAAAGTACCTTATTGCTTTACGATCACGCAGGGATAATTTTAAGGTGGCTGCATTTCTGATGGCTCAACATCTAAAGGCAATTAACCCTTCAAGCACAACTTACAATGATTGTAATCATAGAATGATATCAATATTTTAAGAAGATGAAGCAAACACGTAAATAAATGACGGATACTAATTTATATCGCAACCTAATTTTTAAACTGGGCCTTTGCAAATATGACATATTGTCGTTTGCAAAAATACTGTAACATTATGGTGCAATTATTTTCTTTAATCGCATTGACATTTGACACAGTCACAACCAAGGCTTTTCGATCACCTTCTGTTGTCAAGTGAATTTTCGCTGCCACTCGCGAAATATACGACATGAAACAGTTTGTCGTCTGCAAAGTTACTGTAATTAATGTGGTCATTCATTGTTCTTACATACCACCCAGGAACAGCAGAACCTTCTTGTCCCAACAGCATTTAGTCGAGGGTACTACACACATTGTGACGATGAACTTATTTCCAAATTAAGTATCAAAAGTGATGACGACTAACAGCTTCCTATTAAACTATTTTAGCGCTAACGCGCCTCGTAACTTATGACGCAGATTGCGCTTTTGAATCACATTAGGCCTAATGTATGGGCATTATGTACAACCGCTGCGCCTTCTTGTTTTATTGGGGGCCTCCGTGGCCGAGTGGTTAAGGTCGCTGACTTGAGATCACAGGTCCCTCACCGCTGTAGGTTCGATCCTCACTCGGGTCGAATTCTTTCATGTGAGGAAGCCATCCAGCTGGCTTACGGAAGGTCGGTGGTTCTACCCAGGTGCCCGCTCGTGCCTGAAATAATGCCCGGAGGGGCACCTGGGGTCTTCCTCCACCAATAAAGCTGGAAAAAAATCAACGAAAAAATCTCGGCGGGACGCTCTAGGATGGCCCGACTTGAGTGTACGGTCGCCCATATGGGTTTCCGGCGGCGACCTTAAATAAACGCATTAAAAAAAAACAAAAAAAAACTTGTTTTATTTAATCAAAATAACCCACCGAACATATACAAATCAACTGCAAATGATTTTCGATGTTTTTCTAACAAATTCATATTAAAATGAAAATTTATAATATATGTGTATTTGCACTTATTACATGTAACGTGTGTTATTTTTCAGAAGTTTGGCTTTCGGCTGCTAGTGTTCGGGTTTGTCGGCTGCTGCAACATCTGTATGTCAGAATGATAAATGAATGAAGGGGAAATAAATGAATAATATGAGAAACACGTGTGCTCTTTGACGAGCCATATTAAAGCAATTTTTAAAATATTAGTTCTAGCTGTTTCAGGCAAGGGAAAGATACATTCAACTTCAGCAAAAGGTATGTATTATTTAAACCGGTTTGTATACATTTTAAATAACTTTTTATTGAATTAATAGACACTTAACATTTGTTTAAATACCTTTAAAATATTTTTTTTAAGTAAAACGATACAAAAAACAACAAAAATATGAGTACAAAAACATATATGTTATCTTGAACATTCTTACGGTGATTTTATTCGTTGGAATAACGATAATATAAAGGAGCAAACGTTTGAGACATGGTCCTTGATATTGGCTTTTAATACTCAGCAGGTAAATTGAGAAATGACCAATGAAGAGATATAGTAAATATTATTAATTAAGTCAATCCCAGCACATGTACTGATCATATATATCAAAAAACTAAATATAAGCCGTTTTGAAATATTTTCATATTTCAACGTCTATAATAATATACATTTTATTTGGATATTAAAGGCGTTTTTAGCTCCACACCCCAAGTGTCTGTGATATCAAACAGGAAACTACTTCATATTACCGTTAAGTAAAATACATTGCGTAAGAGTTCTTATTACTTTATTTTGAAGTAGTTGAAGTGCATGTGCAAAACATGCGGAAAAAACATATACACGTATCCGCTATAATTTTGTTCGGACATACGTGTTAGGATAGCTTGAATTGCAGCGGAGCAAGTTTGATTTGTTAATTATTTGGTTTATTTTAAGAAACAAAATGATTGGGTTGTGCGTTATCTTGTTTGCAAGCCTAGCCACAATGACATCTGCTGGCCCGGACGAAAGCCCGACAGGGAGAAGTAAGGATTTAATGATATTCTATAATATACATTATTATATATAGTAAAACTTATTAGGAATTATGTGAAGAGAAAAAAGGACTAAAGGTGAATTAAACTGTCTCCATTTGAACAGAAATACAGGTATATGTATTTGATTCTTTAAAATATATAATTTGCAGCAATTTCTGCGGAAATAGACCAAAATTTCATGTTCAAGTATGAAAAGTCGGTCTTTTTTATCAAATGAGCCTTGTTTTTTACCGTAGGTATTGTGCGAAAAAGGCAACAGTGTTCTTTATTATCTAAAACATAATATAAAATATAAAATTCACATTTTCTTGTTAAGGAAAGATTATCAAAGAACGACAAAAATGTTAAAAGACCAGCTTGTTTTTCCACTCGACTAGTCGCGCTTATTATAATTAAGGACTTTTTTTTTCGTCTTCGGAGTTCAGGGGTACATAAAAATTATGTTTTTTAAATAATGGTTTAAGAGCATGCAAGAAGATAATCACCTTGAGAAAGTAGTGCTGAATGTGAAATTGTTTGTAATAAATGAAGCAAAATGTAAACAAAGAATTATTAACGCTATATATAACTGTACTAATGACCCAAAAGCAAAATAAGCAACAGACAGTTCAGTTAACCGGCTAAAAGCAACATACAATTCAGTTAACTGGCTAAAAGCAACAGACAGTTCAGGTAACTGACTAATGAATAATGTTTTGGAAACTTTAACAGGACGCCAAAAATGAAAGCTTTTGAGAAATAAAACTTAAACCATTTCTGAAGCATTCTTGGTCTTTAAGACCGTGCATTCTTATTGTTTTTACTATTTTTTCCTTTACAGTTGACGAGTACTGTCTGCAATCAGCTCCCACCATAAGAGGACCGTGTACACCAAGGACCATCTGGACCTATGACACTGACGTTGAAAAATGCGTCGAGAAAGAGGGCTGCTTTGCAAATGGCTTTCAGGAGTACAATATATTCACGAATAAACTTGGTTGCCACGTGTGGTGTCATATGATATATGAATAAATCTGATTATATATATCATACTGTATTTGATGAAATAAAATATCTCATTTCTTTGTATTGTTTTGTATTTTTTGCAGTCATTAGCCATAATCCAATCAGTACTAGATATGATGCAACATACCAACTAAGAGAGCCTCACAATCTAGGACATATTTTTTTTATAATCATAGATAATTTGCTTTATTGGTCATATTATGACAAACAGAAAATTTTCTGTAGGGAAAATCCTATATTATATATATATATATATATCTCAGTTGCCGTAAGGGACGTTAGGATGCTTAATGTTTTTTGTAAAGAGAGACAACTTATTTAAAAACGCTTTATCTTAAATATCAAGGGAAATAATACCTGTAAAAACGAAATCATTCTTGAATACCATATGATGCATGCATTTCATAAACATTCCGTATAAGTAATGAGTCTAGGTTTAAAAGGCAGATATAGTGTAAACTTTTACTATGTCCCAGCGCGGACAATTAAAGTCTATGGTCCCAGGTTTAACACAATCTTGATTTAACCCTTTACCTTATGAGTATATTGTGAAAAATTGCCGTTTTCATTGAAAAGTCTCTCGTTACAAGTTCAAACTGCTATGAAACTATGAAAAATGCTTCAATACTGATGAAACTTGGCACAAATGTTTACTGGACCATACCCAATGTAACAGCATGCTCAATCTTAAACTTTCTGTTACCATGGCAACGGGGGACGTCTCAGAATAGCAAAAAATCTCTATTTTGCATTATGTTTTCCCCATCAAAACTGATCTCAAAGTGCTGCAACTTCTCAATGGATCGAGATAGAGTGAAAGGCTTTTCAGGATTGGTTACACGTTACCGAGCCCTTTTTAGTCTGTCACATGTTCTGCACATTTCCTTGCCGATGAGGGGGACTGCCGCCTCCTTCACCCCCCCCCCCCCCCCCAAACAGAAGGGGCACATTCCCTTTCTAGCACCCCCTTGATGTACCTTTTTGATAGGGGCGGCGCCGAAAAAGTGATCACTTTTTAAACAACATTTCTCAAACGAAATACAGTGTTTGGGGCCTAGATACGATAGTTCTTCATTGTTTGATGCCTCAAAAGAATATGGGATCGAAAAATCGTCAAAACACGTCTATATGAGGTAAACGGTTAATACAATTTTCTGAGAACCATACAGGTCCGATAACTTATTAGGATATGCAACTTATTATAAGATTAAGAAAGAGAGAAAAAAAAAACTCAATTTCAGAAACTCATTTTAATGCCAATAAAACACGCTCACTAAAAATAATTACTGAAACATAATCTTCAAAGCACGTATTTTAACAATTTTATGGCAGTACTTCTTAAATTTTACTCAATGCATATAACACAAGCTAAATAAATATCTGAGCAAAATACAGAATTTGTTGGTATGTATGTGAGTGAAAACAAATGAGCCGCGTCACGATTAAACCAACATAGTGCATTTGCGACCAGCATGGATCCAGACCAGCCTGCGCATCCGCGCAGTCTGATCAGGATCCATGTTGTTCGCTATCAGTTTCTCTACTTGTAAAAGGGTTGGTAAGCGAACAGCGTGGATCCTGATCAGACTGCGCGGATGCGCAGACTGGTCTGGATCCATGCTGGTCGCAAACACACTATGTTGGTTTTGTCGTGTCATGGCTCAAATAACATTCACTTAATTTCATCATATAACATCAACATAAACAATAGAAATGAACATCTTATAACAATATGAAAATATCCAGAATAGAAAAGCATTCATTCAGAATTTGCTGGTTTGAGCCAAAAGCTGGCCATGTTAAACAAAAAATCAAAATGTCCTCTGCATGTTTCACGGCAAATGGTATACATGTATCATGATATAACAATACAAGAGGGGTGCAAAGGGCGTCCAAGCAAGGTTTGCTAGAGATTAGAATATCAAATGAAAAAACAAAACTGAATGAATTTCAAAAAGACCAAATTCAGGTATTTTTGTTTGTTATACACGTTATATACATTATTTATCAATATAATGGAAGACATAAATTTAGACTGGTATGAGGAAATTTACTAACATCATGTTCGTGCGAGTCAAAGATATAAAAGCTACTTGGCATTGGTGATATATAAAGAGCTATTGCTAATTGATTTATTCGGAGATCAATATACTATTTTGTTCAATTTCTTCAAAACACTCTGTGTTTATATTCCTAAAAAAACCATGACATCTTATGTTTAAACTGCAGACGAAAGTTTCTGTTGTTAAAATGTCACAGTATTCGGCACATCAACATTCCACGCAAACCACCATAAAACCGATTGCCTTCAAACAAAATAAAATGTTCAAGTAATAATCGCGGCAAAGAATGTCAGAAGTGCAATCGATGCCGTAAAAAGGAGCTATATCCCGGAAAGAACCTACGATAAAATGATAATATACTATTATGATATAACAATTCGTAAATAATGGCTTACTTAAATTTTTCCGATAAATTAACATGAAGAGTTATTTTATTGTTGAATGGTTGCATTTCAGTTCCTGCAAATTTCTCCAGTTCGTTATTTATTACCATAGCACGACACGAATGACCATTTCGTTTAGACTAAAACAACTTCTGTAAATAGATTTTCGGACTTTCAAAATGTTAAGGTCATTTAGCTATTTAAAGTTTTCTAATTCATGTACACCAGTACTGCAATCCCAGCGGTTGAGGCGTGAAATTTGTCTCATTCTCAATCATTAATATGACATGCTGCGAACCACCGAAGGGGAAACAAATATATGACTTTACATAATAGAAATCGGAAGGAGTTCTTGATTCCGAATTTACTTTTAGCTGCAAATCGAAGGGATTAATTGATATAAAAATCGGATCCATGGATAAAAAAGTAGTAAACTCAAATAGCGCACACAGGTCACAGGCGCGGAGCAATAAAAACTGTACAGGTTTGCCTTTAACATCCAGACAAAATTACAATATCAAAGTGAATGTAATCATCATATCCATAAAACTGAATGATCTTACAATTTCTTTCTGTAGCAATCTCTGTATAAAGAACATACAATTTTTAGGAAGGCTACTCTAGATGCCTGAATCATAAGCTCTTCAGAAAGGAATATTAGCCGCGTCACGACAAAACGATCATAATGGGTTTGCGACCAGCATGGATCCAGACCAGTCTGCGCAGTCTGATCAGGATCCATGCTGTTCGCTTACCAACTCTATTAAAGTAGAGAAACTGATAGCGAACAGCATGGATCCTGATCAGACTGCGCGGATGCGCAGGCTGGTCTGGATCCATGCTGGTCGCAAACCCACTATGTTGGTTTTGTCGTGACACGGCTCATATTATTATTCTGGCTGACTATGGTCTTCCTAGATGCTCTCAGCTTTTAATTTCCATGATTCATTGCTTACATTACTGAAACAAAAATTGTTGAGTTTGAGTTGTAGAATTAATAATAAACACAATCACTGTGGCCACTATGATATATTTTTTTAATTATCAAATTTAAACATGCCACCTAATTCCGAAATAAGGGTATTTTCATGTGAGGAAGAATTACATCTATATATTTTTACTAAGATGACTATTCCGGCTTTAGGTAGTTGGATCTCAGCTTTATATAAATGTCATGTATTAAATATTTCTAAACCAGATGCGTACTGTCAAACTACATACTTACGAATTTCTGTAATAAATCAAAAAGATAAAACATAAATATACTCTAATGTCAAGAAATTCAATTTCTGCAACATTCATTTCCGTTAAAAAGCTAGCATAGATAATGTCTTTACAATTCTCTTCACATTTTTACTAGACTAGAACAGGGTTAGTTGACAATACTGGCAGCCAGGCAAGGCTCAATGCCTTTTCTTGGCAAAATCCTCCCAAACCTGCCGATATTTTAAATGTACCTGACCATTTTAATTATTGGAGGTTATAAAGATGAGTGTCAGTTATTGACCCCGACATATTAGAGCCTGGTTAGAATCTACGGTTGTGCAGGCTAACCATCTACTGGAAAGGTTAATCGCAGGGTGAGGATTAATAAATAGAATGTTCCGAGTTGACAGTAGGGCAAATTAATAATAAATTTAACAGGATGAAAGATAAATTCGTCATACAAGAAGGGTTATTAATGTGAAGATATTAAAAGCAATATCACTTACTTCTCTGAAAAGATTCTTCAAGAATTTCAGACAAATACAAGCTTAGTAAAATGGTCTGCCTTCACTTCCTACAATTGAAGATGTTGACGTTCTTGGAGTTCGAGCACTTATTGGGTTTTAAGTACATAATTAATTTCTACAACTCTATCCATAGCTCATTCAATACTTTTACCACGGTCCAACTCAGATGAAAGGTCATATATAAGTCCTACTTATATTCAAACGATGTTCTAGTTACTAGTTCAATTTTAACGAGAGAATAGTGTGTATATGTATGCATTTACTTTAACCAGTTTGTATACCTTTATATAATTTTCAAATACTCAAAATCTTTTATAAGAAACTAAAAATATATTATAAGGAAATAAATAGAAAGTTGACTTTCCCATCTAGAATTAGTTTTGCTTTTGTATTGTTATCATTATTTTATTGAAAAAAAGAGAGCCAAAGAAGCATAAGTTTCAAAATATGCCATATACAACTTAATAAATCGATTTTACGAGTGTCCCCGTACATGCCAGTAAATACGCCATGATCACTGGTACTGGAGAACTGAAGTTCTCCGCAAGATACTTTTTTGAAAGGGAAATAAATGTAATTGTAATCAGACTATAACAAAGTATTCCATTACTTTTTATTGTCAACTGCAATTGAAAAAATGCGTCTAAAAGAAGTGATGTTCTAAAAAAATGTGACTAGGAGAACCAAATATTTACGAATAAAAGCGATTGCCACATGTGGTGTCATACAATATAAACATACAAACTGTAATCCATATTTTATTCTGAAGCTACACGCTCAGGTATATAACATTTTTCATTAAAAGTTTATAAAGCATAGTATTCAGGTATAAAATTTTGATCTTTGATAAATTAATAAAATCCTATAAGAAATAAGAATTGAATAATGATACCTCTTTCAATATTTTATGAAAATCAAAGGACTGCATCGGTACTGCATATCAAGGCGCAGGTTTGGTACAATAATGCAGTTCCAGTACCAGCAGTAGAACCGACTTGTATGCGTGGTATTATTATCAGAACCAGTTCTAGCAAGATGAGTGCAGTTTGTAGTGCAGTACCAGTACCAGTAATGCATGTCGGATACACGTTATAGGATTTAGAGAAACAAACTCAAATTTCAGATACTCTTTGTAATGCCAATAAAACACACATTTACTAATAAATAATTACTGAAACATAATCTACAAAGCACACATTTTAACCATTTTATGGCAGTACATTTTCAAAATTTTTCATAAATACAAATAACACAAGCAAAATAAATATCTGAGCAAAATACATGTTTAAATGATACAAGTATAGCAAATTCAAATACCAATACACTTCTTTTCTTTACATAAAACTATACATTATTATAATAAGAAATACCAAAGAAGATAACGTTTTTAGAATTTGCTGGTTTGAACACTAACTTTGCATTATAAAAACATTGGTAGACAATACCTATTACAGGTTAACACATAATCACTATTCAGGGATCTTATATATTTTTATCATACCTTCACAATAATAAGAAACACAGACTAAGTCATGTAAGGTATATTATAAGGATTGGACCAGAAGATTCCTTGCATGACGGACATTCAAAAATGTTTCATGCCAACTATCTTGAATGAAGTCTCTGAGGGTTCTGTGGAGAAGACATTTTAAGTTTTTATCATAAATCTAATTAAAACAGAAAAATCATGACCCATAGGGGCTATGCTAATTTTGACTACAGCTTTAATTTGAACAACTTTAGAAGAAATCTAATAGACAATATATTTTATACCATATATATAAGCTTTAGCTATTGTGGTTTTAAAAAAAATACGTTTTTACTACCTATATAAATATAAGGGAAACCCATGACCCCATGAACTGAGCTATTTTGACATAAAGGGCTATCATTTCAGCGAAATTTGAAATACAATTGGTAGACAATAATGCAAAGATGTCACAGCAAAACAGAAAAAAAACAAATAACTATGTCGAATATAACATTCAGGCCATTTAAAATTACAGACAAAAATATAATGCCCTTTTCAGCAGTTAACTGTAACATTTAAACATGTATGTCATGTAATTTTGAATAAAACAATAACATTACATGTATATAGAGCTTATAAATATCTAACAATTAAATCAGTTTAAATACATATGTAGCAACAAATTATTCCCCACCTTTTAATTTTCATTGATGTATCCAACAGTTTATGAAATGAGTTTGGAAACTGAGCTTCAAGTTTTTGTACATGTATATCATTGATGAAATTATTTTTCATAAACTTATTTATATTGATTTCATCCAAAAATGTAGGAGTACAAAACGTGTAAAAACAAAAACATTTCTATTTATGCACTCTTCGCATAACGTCAACCCAAATATATCCAATGATAATAATTTACTGCAATAAAATAATCATGCAAAAATTACTGTGAAAACTAAAATGCAAATAACAATGTGCAATTGTATGATAGATAAACAATTCTCAATTAACATGTACTTTACATCAAATGCAAATTATACAACATTATTTCATAATGATTTTGACTACACAATACAATACATCAGAACAAAATAGATGCAGAATATATTCATATATACGGCTGAGTGTTTCAAATTATTATGCTTTATTTAAAGTATTTTAGAAACAATTTATCCAAGTCTTACTGTTACATCAACATTATCTCAATAGACAATGTCCCTTTGTTTTTCATGATTTCCATTTAGTTGAAATTCCAGTCACACTGACATTGAAGAGGTCATCATTTTCTAGCTTAAATAGTGGCAGGTGATACATTCATTACTTACACTGACATTCAAGAATAAAAAATACACAACACTGGCCTTTCATAACCTTCTGGATAAGTTTCTTTAATAGAAAAACCAAACTTAATTTAGCGGGTTTTGATTACACCATTAACGTCAGTGTTTCAGTCAGTGCCTTAACCCGTTGCCTAATAAGAAACATTGTTTTGTTTAAATACATCATTTATCAAAACAAAAAGACATGATTATTTATTTATATTTCATCAGTGCTTTATAACACTCCTACACCTATTTCTTATATATAGAATCTGACTGATGGAAAGCTATATGTTCTGAGAATTCAGTGAGTGATATGAATTGTTTTTTTTCATATACAGCTTTCAAAATACATATTCTTTACCATTGAACATATCTAAAAGATACATTAAACTTGAATATCAGATTGTGTCCAAATAGCAAGATAAATGTACATTTGACTAGTAAATGCTATGTAATGAAAATTATGGGTTTTAACTTCTGACTAGTAAAGATTTCCTCGTTTCTTCCCACCACCCCATCCTACAGATTGGTTAACTTTAGGGTTTCTGAAGGACATTCTCTCTTTCAGATGAGGAGCTGAGGCTGGTGCCGTTGATGACTGGATTGGAGGCAGCTTGCTGGTTCCCGAACCTAAAAACATAAACAACATGAAAACAATATTACCATGTCAATATCGATTATCTTACTTAAAAAAGTCAAAAGGTCAGAGAAACAAACAATTAACTAAGCAGTAACATGTAACTCATATATAAAACATGCAAAATGGTTCAATCATAATTTTTATCATGATTAAAACAGTATTGACAAAATGGTTGTTACCCGGGATATCTAGGCTATTCCCCCCCCCCCCACAAATATTGACCACTGATGCCAACTGCCCTCTAGCTCTTAGAGTGTACTTAATTCACATACAGCATCAGTTTTTGAGTATTGACGAAAACTTCATTACAAAGACCTTACAACCCTTAAGACATGTACCTTAAACAAATTCTTATCAGATATAGTCAAACATATACAACGGATATTAAAAAAGGTCTATGTCCAAAGGGCCAATTTCCATTATCCAATTTGAAAGATAATATCGACAACTACTTTTTTACAAGAGTTTCTGTTAATAAAGCCTCTTTTCATTTCTGAATACAGGTCATTCATGATAGATGTTTGACATGAAACAATATAAGCATGATAAGTAGAAGTTTACATCAGGACGTTTTCTTTGTAAAATGGGCGATTAATTTGTCAGTATGCAATGTAGAGATATGAAACTTGACCTACAGAACATTCTTGTGACCCTGCATGTTTCAAATTTATAATTGTACTGGTTTTATGACAGTAAGGAAAACAATCAGAACTGGACAAAGTACATGTTACACCAATATAGCCACTTCCAAAATATTTATAATTACATCAATATTAAACCTACTCACCAGATCCGGCAGAAAATCTCCGTTGCTTTTGACCCGTCATACTAGCACTTTCCACAGACTGTAGTTCCATCGACATCGGGCTACTCTGTAAAAATGTGTAGTAATATAAATTAAATTAAATAACTTTAGTGTTAGTGAGAGTCATTGTAGACCTATGGATCTGTTCAGGTAAGCTTGTACTTGTTATAAGTTTTTTTGTATGTACTCAAAACACGGACTTATACAGCCCCGGATGTTCAACAATTCCAAGAACTTTATTCAGTAAAAATCAAATATGAATATAATATCAATATTAAGTCAGACAAAACAAACTTTTAACAGTATGTGTTTAAAATGAAAATTATTTTTTTTCTTAACAAATAACATAATGGGCATTAAAATATTTGGCTTGCAGCCCTCACAAGTAAGATAAAATGCTTAACTTACAATAAGCTGAACCCTTTTCCCTCCATTAATCAGCTCTGGCAGATTTTTCTCTGACAATGGTACATATTTTGGACCTTCAGACAATCTGTAAAAGTAAAAAGAACTGTTAAAGTGAAGCTTAGACAGTTACAAGAGGATTTTTTTTAATTCCCAAAAATGGGCTTACTTGTGTCACAATTTAAGTATATATATTCAAATGACAGCTTACCCTTGATTGATAACAGAATCAGATATAGGAAGATCTCCCACTTGTGAATGCAGCCATTCAAATGTTCTTGATACCTTCAGACTGTTTTCTTGTTGCTTCTCCCTCTCCTGTCTAACTATCTCATCCTGACGAGCTGAAATACATTCATGTACATTATGCCATTTTTATTGACTTTCAAAAGGTATAAATCTATATCTCTAACATTGAGAGTGTACCTAAATGAATAAAATGTTTCAGATTAAAATACATCTTTTATGCTACTTTTTTCAATTTAGTTACGCAATGATTTCATGTATATGCCATTCGCTTTTAAGGAAATACCATGGTAAAACATAATCTTTCATACACGTATTTTAGAATTATTCTACAGACAGCAGAGGAATAGCTTTCTACACTTGAAGGTTAGTGTTATTGTAAAGGTAATTTGGCTACTTCTCAGTTTTACTAGATGAGTACGGTCTCAGGTGCCCAGGATATACGGTAAAAGTCAACTTTGTTTAAATCATTAACAATAAAGAAAACTTCATTTACCTTGGAAATATTCTTTTCTTGGCAAGGTTTTTCTCTGAGGTACAGTGTGAGTATGTGGGTGTGTGACTTCCTCAAGCTTTCTGAACAGAGCTAACCTTTGTTTAGGATCTGTAATAAACAAAACATATATAACTACATATTATAGGAGTTCAAATCCAATCAAGACATGGTGAACATTTTTTGTTATGTGAAAATGCTGTGCAGCAAGGTTGACAATACACATTCAAACCAAAACAAAACCATGTCAAATCATTTTAATTCTACAAATTTTCAAAAAGAAATTATTCCAACCATAACATATCTGACAGCAATTCCTTTTTCATTTAAATTTTTTTGGAAGTCTATTAGATTCTTTCATCTTAATATAACCCACATCTTTAACTTTAGTATAGATATTAGTATGGGGCAGCATATTAACACTTAAATACTGACAAATAATTTTGAAACAATATATTACTAAATTTGCATTCTACTTGAATACACTGCAAAAATCTCGTGTGAATCATAATTATATATACATTCATAAAAAAAGGAAACAAGATCATACCAAGTTTCTTGATTTTATTTCTTCTTTCAGCATTCAACTTCATCTTCTTAGCTCTCTGCATCATAAGATGGGCGGTTCCAGAATCCTTAAATCCCCTGTAGATATAAATAGATTCATTCAAATAGACAGGTCTATGTTACCAGCATACAACTAGACAGGCCTTTATTTTCAAGCAGTCATTTTAGACGCTACACTGTTGGCTTCTTAATTTTAGAAATTCAACAATTAAATACAATTAATTAGGCAGGCCCTTTTAAGCAGTCTAAATAGACGCTATACTGTTGGCTACTTAATTTTAGAAATTGAACAAAGAAATACAATTAATAATACTAGTTATCAATGGACAATTCAAAATCTAAGCAATACAATTTCATTACACACATATATACATATAGGGTTTAAAAGTTAATTGGTTGAGATGATATTACCATTCCTCTGCCATTTTCTCCTCTTTCCTTGAAACAGTAGATCTAAACGTTAGCTCTGTGGAGGCTACACTGGAAGGTGGACGAGGAATCTTTGCCAGATCAGACATAGGTGAGTCTGCATTCCGCCACGCTCGTCTTGGGTTACTAGGTGGTCTTAGGTCAGCTGCGTTGAGTGGGGGCACTCTCAGCTTTCCTGATGGAGGCTTTTTCAACACGGCATAGCTAGTTTTGAGAAATAATACAGAATATGAGATTGTTAATCAAATCAAAAATTTTAATCACAGTTTTAAAAAGCAGATATGGACCCTAAAATCTAGCACTTATTAACTAACTTACTGTTTTTGAAATTGTGATTATAATCCTCATATTGAAACTACAAATTCCCAACATTTTTAAACATTCATTTACAGGGTCTGCTCGGAGATATCCTTAAATTTACTTTTTTCTATAAAAAAAGACTGGATATCCCTTTTTTCTTATGACATCAGATCTGTGTTTGATAAATATTTGAGCAAAAACCATTTCGAAATTTAACCTAATATTATTTATGTAAAGTAAGCGTTTATATTACTGGACACATTTCAATTTTTCTGTATACAAAAATTCAAATCACATACCTAGCTGGTATATCAGGTGTAGCAGGAGGCTTCCAATCTGTATCTAATAGACCCTGAAAATAAAATTAGAGCCCTTAGTAATTGATCTATGGGTCTTAAGTCAATTACCTAATATCAAAACCGTAACGACATGGGAAAATTTACTACGGAATACCTAACTTGGTTGTGAACATAGAACTTCATTTCATACTTTAAACAAAACTATCTACACAGTGGGGATGAGTAGAATAGCCCCAATTATTCAACAAATGATGAATGTGGCCCTTAGATGTAATAGGGATGATACTTTGATTATCCATAGGCGTAAGTCCTCCATAAATCTATCATTACCTCATCAATATCCACAAATTTATCCAGGTCAAACTCGTCTCCAAAGTCCATGGCATCATCATCATTTTCATCATCATCAAAATCACATTGTGCATATTCTAGGGCCGCTAGAAGTTTCTTACGTAGAATGTAGCCTCTCCATGATGCCTGAAATGATAACAAGATAATAGATGTTTTAATATTGATCAATAAAATATTATCCTATGATAATAAGCCTATGACAAAGATAACGGTCAATTATGAATACAGAAGCAGAACAACTCCATTTCAGAAATTATTACAATCTGGGTTTTAAGAATTTCAGCACAATATAGTTTTAAGAAATTCAGCACAATATCGGTAAAGCTATTCTTATAAATAACTTGTTTAATGTAGGGAAATGACTCATGTTTTTGAAATGTAATGATTTATTTGAAAAATTAACACCAAACAAGAGTTTTAATATCAACTTCGTTTTTATTAAACTTCTTTGATCTTTATATGTTATCATTTGATATTTACTTGAATTTTCACAGCACATTTGTTTAACTGTTCTAGCATGACTGGATCAAAGCCTGTAATAACATGGTCCTGAAACTGTTCCATCAACTGTTCCCTACATCTGTAGCCTCTCCAAGTAGACTGTATAGTTGAAGCAGCCTCCTCTAAATTCTTTTGTCTGAGATTCTCATTCTGTACTTGATGACCTCTGAAAATTATATGATCAACACAATTTATATATTATTGCAATTAGATACTGCCCAATATCATTTAAATTTCTTTCGAGGAGCTTAAATGTGTATATACATGTAATTGCTATTATCATTCTAAACAACATTTTTTCCCCAACAAATAATTTACTGGTGAATAAGAACTAACATAATATTACTTGATCTTTCCTCTATTACGTTTCACCACAAAAAATGTATTTTTGACATAAATTTTTCCAAAATGAAAGAATAAATTCAAGCATTCAATATCTTTAATAATACCTGTTTGCATGGATATGACCATTGTATAAATCATCCGTCCCATTCATGTTGGTTGTGTTAGAGTTGTTACCTGTTTTGTCTGCTGATTTTAAAGCTTGTTCAAACAAATCTCTGGGATTTGCTGTAAAACTTGGGTGAACAAAACTGACATCACTTTTCTCATTTTTATCCTTAAATTTCATATCTGAATCAAAAGTCTCTTTTTCAGTGTCTTTCATTTTAAGAGCACTTTCAAATAAGTCTTTTGGATTTCCGTGTATTTTTTCCTTTTCTACATCATTAGCTATATTCATTGATATAGAATCTGAGTTTGATGACTTTAATGCATTTTCAAACATTTCCTTTGGGTTCATAAATTTCTCACGTTGTCGTGATGATACCGGACGACCCGATTTTGGTGCAGTAGGAGCTGTTGGCATGGGAACTGTTACTTCACCATACTCGTGGGCATATCTGTATTCTACCGCGATGTTGAATGTCCGATCACAGAATTTGTAATGTGCATCACAGAACTGAGACTGATGTGTTGGACTATTTTCCTTCAATCTGATATATATATTGAAATGTTCTTAATATCATAATTTATGTACAAGAATATTCTCATTTTAGGTAAAACGATGTTATACACTATATTATCACAATATTTATGAACTTCTACTCAGCTTAACTATAATTGTTTTTAACTTCATAGAACCTTAAAATGAGAAAAGCAAATAACAAATTACTCACTTTAGACTTTGTTCAAAATGACAAATAATGTCTTTCAATGTTCGCAGTTGGGTAAGACACATGGCTTCGTAACTTGTCCTCGGTTTCACAGGGGTTTGCCTAGCAACAGTGTCTGGACTCAAGTCTAGACTACAACTTATCCTTGGGCAAGAATATTTCAGTTGAGAAAAGAAGCTGAAACAAAGATGGTGAAATACGGAAAAATAAGATAATTCAACGAGATCCCCCCTGAATATATTAAATTTTGAAGGTTTTTTTTTATCGTTTTCATATTTAAGTAAAAAAATCAACTTTCCTTTTCAATAAGGATCAATAATAACGCATGAAAGTTTTTTCTTGCTCTGATAATTTTAGTATAGACTTATGGTTATAAAGCTTGTTGTACCAGTACTTGCCTGCTTTGTGGCAATTTACTGCCAATTTCTCCACAAGTAATACATAATTTGCACACATAACAATTGACTTATCACCCATGATTCTACATAAATCATTTTAATCAAGATAAAGGATAAGCTTTAACAGTGATCGGTGTTAGTATTCAACCCATCCTCATCAAAATCCCTCCACCTATAGTCTAAAACTTCAATTCACAAAACAAAAACCCTAATGTGCAAATCAGGTAAAACATTTCTAATCAATTCTTTTTTCGTTTCTGTATAAAAAGACGTTCAGTGAATATGTGTATCAATAAATGATATAATAAAGTGTACTGAATATGTTTTGAATTACCTATCATTTACATCAGTGACAACTGGATTGTCCACCAGATGGAGCTGTTCCATATAAAAACATGCTTCAACACAATTTTGAACAGTCACTGGATCTGAAATATGAAATTTATATATTGAATGGAATAGGCCAAATAACAAATGTTGTGATAAATGACCACTTTGTATATGGTACTAAATTAGCTTTCTAAAAAAGACAAGCCTAAAGGAAGTGTTTATTTGTTCATCCAGTTCATGGACATCAAAGGCTACTAAATAAAATTTGCCCAAACAATTACATGTTGATGTACATGCTGTACCGTCTCGTTTGAAGGGCATATATGCTTCACATTTGTATTGAATACAATATTTACTGAAATATAAGATGAAAATGCTGTTCTCTAATAAATAAATACTATTGTTAATACATAACTTAACAAGAGGGCCATGATGGCCCTGAGGTCGCTCACCTGTATATAGGCCCCCCCAACACCCCCCCCCCAATGTTGCAGGGCCAATTAAACCCAAGGGCTTTTATTTGCACAAACTTGGTAGACACCCATAAGAAGATGTTTCATGCTAAACATCTAAGCTCTAGCTCATTGGGCTTTTTAAAAGAAGATTTTTTTAAAGTTTTTACTATACACAAATAGTTAAAAACAATGACACCCCTGGGGCCGGGCCAGTCTTGACCCCAGGGCTTTTATCTGAACAAACTTTGTAGACACTTACTAGAAGATGTTTCATGCTTAATATCTAAACTCTAGCTATTTGAGTTTTTTCAAAGAAGATTTTAAATTTTTGCTATACACATATAAAGAAAATCAATGACCCCCGGGGCGGGGCCAATTTTGACCCCAGGTCTTTTATTTAAACAAACTTTGTAGACACTCACTAAAAGATGTTTCATGCTTAATATCTTAACCTTAGCTATTTGGGTTTTTTCAAAGAAGATTTTTTAAGTTTTTGCTATAATCTCATATAAGGAAAATCAATGACCCCCCGGGGCGGGGCCAATTTTGACCCCAGGGCTTTTATTTGAACAAACTTGGTAGACACCTATTAGAACATGTTTGATGCTAAATATCTTAGCTATAGCTCTTTGAGTTCTTTAAAAGAAGATTTTTTAAGTTTTTACTATATGCATATAGGGAAAATCAATGACCCCCCGGGGCGGGGCCAATTTTGACCCAAGGGCTTTTATTTGAACAAACTTGGTAGACACTTATTAGAACATGTTTCATGCTAAATATCTTAGCTCTAACTCTTTTGGTTCTTTAAAAGAAGATTTTTTAAGTTTTTACTATATGCATATAGGGAAAATCAATGACCCCCTGGGGCGGTGCCAATTTTGACCCCAGGGCTTTTATTTGAACAAACTTGGTAGACACCTATTAGAACATGTTTGATGCTCAATATCTTAGCCATAGCTCTTTGAGTTCTTTAAAAGAAGATTTTTTAAGTTTTTACTATATGCATATAGGGAAAATCAATGACCCCCCGGGGCGGGGCCAATTTTGACCCCAGGGCTTTTATTTGAACAAACTTGACAGACACCCATTAGAACATGTTTCATGCTAAATATCTTAGCTCTAGCTCTTTGGGTTCTTTAAAAGAAGATTTTTTAACTTTTTACTATATGCATAAAGGGAAAATCAATGACCCCCCGGGGCGGGGCCAATTTTGACCCCATGGGCTTTTATTTGAACAAACTTGGTAGACACTCACTAGAAGATGTTTCATGCCAAATATCTAAGCTCTAGCTCTTATGGTTTTTTAAAAGAAGATATTTAAAGTTTTTTCTTTCGGTTGCCATGGCAACCAGAGTTCTGCATGGAATTAAATTCTTTGAACAATTTTTAAAGGTGACCACCAAAGGAACATTCCTGTGAAGTTTGGATGAAATTGGCTTAGTGGTTTATGAGGAGATGTCATTTAAAGAAAAAGTTTACGGACGACGGACGGACGACGGACGGACGGACGCCGGACGAAAAGCGATCACAAAAGCTCACCCTGTCACTTTGACAGGTGAGCTAAAAAAACATGTTGAATAAAAAGACAACATAAAACGTTACCTGTTATTTGATTTTCAGCAAGATTTAATTCCTTTAGAAGTAAGCAGTTCTGTAGGGACGGAAGTTCTGATAAGCTGAAAAAAATATTCGCTTTCTAAATTACAGTTGTAGAAAACTGAACTAGAAATGTGTCCATAGCCCCCACACACCACTGTTCTGTCAATCTTATGACATTTATGTGCCACAAATTGAAAACTAGAATTCTTTTACTAAGTAAAGGGCAAGAACTTTACAAATACTGAATAAATCCACAGGCAAACCCCAAGGTGCATAAGTACACATGCTGACCAACATTCTTTCAGGCTTCAGGCCTACAAGTCAAATAGTTTTTTAGCTATGCATAAACGAGTTGAAAATTGCAAATTTATACTAGTGTAAGTCAAGGGCAATAACTCTAACAAAACTAAAAAAAATCTACATGCAAAGTCCCAGGTGCATAGCTTCACATAGATGTTGATCATTATTCCTGTAATTTAGTGGTGTTGATCATTATTCCTGTGAAGTTGGTTGATTCTAACCCAAGCACTCAAGGAACAAATAACACAACATAATGAAACGGTTTTTACTAAGTCAAGGGCAATAACTCTACAAATACTGTATAAATCCACAAGCGAAACCCAAGGTGCACAACTGCATATGCTGAGCAACATTCCCGTAAGGTTTCATGACTCTATATCAAATCCTTTGTGAGTTACATGCGACACAAGTTGAAAATTGCAAATTTTTACTAAGTCAAGGGCAATAACTCTAAAAATACTAAATAAATCCAAACTAAAATACCCAGGTGAAAACCTTCACATGCTGATCAACATTCTTGTAAAGTTTCGTGACTCTAGGTCAAATACTTTTTGAGTTACGTGCGACACAATTTGAAAATTGCAAATTTTTACTAAGTCAAGGGCAATAACTCTAAAAATACTAAATAAATCCACACAAAAATACCCAGGTGCACAACTGCACATGCTGATCACATTCCTATTAAGTTTCATGACATAGGTCAAATACTTTTTGAGTTGCGTGCAACTCAAAAGAGAACAGACGGAAGGACGGATGGACGGCCGCACAAGGGTAAATCTAAATGCCCCCCATAAAGTCGGGGCACAAAAATGATGTCAATGCCAAAAAAATAATATAACAATGTGTCCCAAAAAATCTAGCCATCTTTTATCACAGGATTACAATTCATAAGGATTGGACATGCCAAATTTCTAAGCTTTGAGCTTTTTAGTTTTACAAAATAAGACTTACGTGCAATTAACTTTATAAGTCTATCCCAAGGGACACAATTCAGTTAAATGTTATAACAAGAGGAAGAGGAAATGGCTTGCTTCAACTTCTTCAAAACCAAATGAGGAAATGAAAAGCGCAAAATTTCCAACTTTTCTGTCAAACGGAGGGAGACATTTATTCTTTATTATTCTTATAAAATATTAGTGAAGCCAATATTCAAAGTAAGTCAAAAATTTATTTTCATACATATAATTTTACATGTAGTCTAATTTATAATAAATAAATTAACCAAAAAATACATGGGATATTTATGATATTGTAAACTCTGCTAAGTATACAGTGTACCAGGAAAATGACATAAAGTACTTAAGATTGATCAAAGTTATAACACTTTAGTTGTATCAATGCCACAATAATTATGTACCTTTGAAACACAAACTACAAACGCAGCTTACAATATTATAATTCACATACTTCAATTAACTATTGATAAAGTACCGTATTTAATATTATTATTTTTAATTACAAAAGAACAAAAGACACCATTGTCACCCATATATATTACTTTTTATAAAGAAATATAACGCCTTAAAGAAAGCATAGGTTACTGTAAATAGACCTGAGTTGACATCACTTGTCTCTAGCAGATAATCTGTTCTTTCTCTCTCAGAGGAATGTGATTTTTGTAATGTATCACATTATAATAAGGTTATATTAACGTTTTGCATAAAAATATACCCATTTGTACCATATTAAATACAATGGATGTACATCGAATGCTAGCTGAAATAATCACTAATTACCTTTATAACAAAATCAGGCTAGCCTGTACATCTAGGCAGTTTGACCAGACCTTGTACTGTGTGCACGTTGCCAGCATAAAACCAAGCTAGCTTGTGCATCCATGCAGTTTAATCAAACTATTTACTGTTTCTATATAACCAGTATAAAATCAAACATACCTGTACATCTATCTAGTCTGACAAGTCTGTAATGTTTTTGTATAACTAGTAGAACAAGAGCTGTCACAAGAGACAGCGAAGCTTGACTAATTAAATACTGGACGCAGTAAAGGACAAAAAAACTTTGAAAAAAAAAATCTTTTATGATACAAATGTATATTTCTGTATCAGTATCAAGAGAGCATCACTCAAATGTTCAATATTTTTGCACCACAGTATATGCATTTGACCATATCTAAGACATGTTTATATGAAATCTGGGACGGGGTCAATTTTCACCCCAGGGCTTTTATTTGACTCTGTAGATAGCCAAGATATTTTATGCTAAATACCTAAGCTCTTGCTCTTTGGGGTTTTTAAAGAAGTTTTTATTATATAGATATAGGGAATTCACTGCTCACCTGTATAGAGCCCCCGGTGCTGGGCAAATTTTGACACCAGGGCTTTTATTTGAACAAACTTGGTAGACACCCATTGAAAGATGTTTCATGCTTAATATCTAAGCTCCAGCTCTTTGGTTTTTTTAAGATTTTTTTTTTAAAGTTTTTACTTTATACATGTTAAAAAAATCAATGGCCCACAGGCGAGCCAATTTTAACCTCAGGGCTTTTATTTGAAGAAACACAGACCTAAACCTTGAGCTGACATATGGGCAACATGAGTTCTGCACATCCCCTTGTTGAGGTGAACATTTGAATAAAACCTTTCAATTTATGTAGGACTTACAGAGCAGACACGACATACTGTCTAATATTTGATTGTGTTTGATATTTGACCTTCAATTGTGACCTTGACCTTGAGCTGAAACATGGGCAACATGTATTTTGCACATCCCCTTGTTAAGATGAACATTTGAGCCAAGTTTGAAAAAAATCTTTCAATTAGTGTAGGACTTACAGAGCGGACACGACATACTGTCTTATATTTGATTGTGTTTGATATTTGACCTTCAATTGTGACCTTGACCTTAAACACATGGGCAACATAAGTTCTGCACATCACCTTGTTGAGGTGAACCTTTGAGCCAAGTTTGAAGAAAATCCTTCCATTGATATAAGATCTATAGAGCGGACACGAAAATGGAGACGGACGGACCGACGGATGGACCGACCGACAGACGCGACAAATCAGATCCATTATACACCCCCCCCCCACACACACACACATTTTGTGGTGGGGGTAAAACAAAGAAGTTATAGTATGAAATAACATTTTTAAGGGAAAACTCAAGTTCATGGGGGATAATTCTTGAAATATTGGTGCTAGAGTTAAAAACTTTGTCACATAACGTCACCTCAGTGAAATAACTGCTTAACTGCTATTTTTAGAAGCAATTATTACGTTATTGCACTAAGGTAACGATAAGATGTGCTTGATTATAAGGAAAATAAATATGAAGTTTGAAGAAATAGAGAAGTAAAAAATCATATTTTTAAGGACAATTCTAAGTTCAAGGGGAAAAAATTATGAAAATATTGCATCTTGAGTTATGAAACTAGTCAAATAGGATGTGGTTAATGATGAGAAAGACATATTTGAAGTTTGAAGTTCATATCTTAAAAATGTAAAAGTTATAGTAAAAAAAGTCAAGCAGGCTATAATTATAGTTTGCAGATCCATGAAACCTAAGTAGAGTGTGTAAAGTTATTTACATTTATCTTTGATATTTTTATTTACGAACAATAAAAAATAAAGTTACCAGTAGAAATATTCAAGTTAAGCCTAAACTCCTGTTTGTGGTAATTAAATGAATTTTTCCATTGTGAATGAGTAACAATCTTGAACATTTGATATAAAAAAAAAGATACCTTACTCATATTCTCATTTTTCTTCTCAATGACACCAAAAAATTTCATGCAAAAAGGAAGGAAACTGTCAAAGCAAAATGTTCAAGAGAAATAATTTCTACACTATTTTTCATTATCTTTTTATGTCAACTTATGTAACTGAAATTTCCTACTGAATTTTCCTATAATCAATTCTAGCTATTCTGTTGTGTTATGTTCTGTTCTAGGACATCAAAAATGTCAAAGTATTCAACAAAATAAACTTTGTGACAGACTTTACAATTTTCTCTTCACTTATATTAACAGAATGTTTCAAGAACCTGACTACAGAGAAAACCTATCATTGAAGTTATCAGAGGTTTTAGATGACATTGGTGTCAATGAAAGAATGGTGATGAGAAGGAGAAGACATCTCATGCTGCTAGAGACTACGAGTAATATCACTTACAGGTTAACTGACCATAATATAACTAACCATTTTCTAGGTAGTCAGAGTGAAGGTACAACTTCTATAGGACTTAATTCAGACTTGGACATACTACTCTGTATACATAATGCCAATATAATACAAGACTGGTCAGAGTGGGAACATGGCAAGAACAACTACCTCATGATACAGGATGAGAAAACTACCCCTGGTTATTGTTTCTTACAAAAGCTCCAACCTGATGTACCTCTCCCTGTTACTGTCATTCCTAACGAAAACCATATAATAGACAGAAGTGGAAGAGTATTGTTAAAAAACACAACCATTCAGGGTCCGTTTCCGGATACTGTAAATCATGGACCATCAAATGTATCACAAGGAGAACCTGGAATATGTGATATAGACAATGTGCCAGCTATGCATTGTAAATCGTGGCCTAAATCAGCATCAGCTTGGTTAGAGAGACAAGGTAATGGCAGATGGCCAACGCAAGACATGAGAAGATATGCAGCCAGCACTGGGTGTTTTGTTGTTGCAACTGGAAGCAAGATCAGTGAATATCCTGATCTGGAATGGAGAATATCTACATCACTGGCAGAGAGGTTTCTTATGTTAAACCTAAATATAACACAAATAAGGTGCTATGTATTATTGAAAATGATTCTTAAATCCTTCCTTAATCCTCAAAATGAAATCAATATATCAAGTTTCATGTGTAAAACAGTTCTATTACATTGTATAGAAAACACAGAGCCATGTACCTGGAGAGAGAACAATTTATTTTCATGTTTAACATATTGCTTATTAGAATTACAAACCTGTGTACAGAATGACTGTTGTTCACATTTTATAATTCAAGAAAACAATTTGATGGCAGGTCAATTTACAGCTGAGACAAAACATGAACTTTCAAAAAATATAAGTGACTTTATACAGAGCGATGGACAGGGGTTACTTAGAATTAAAATCGATGATCTTGGACAAAGACTGCAAGTAAAACTGAAAATGGTACCACAAGGAGCATACTATTTTAAGTCTTCTCTTCAGATCTATAAAATGATTATGTCATGTAATTATATAAGTGTTGCAATACATATAAGTAGAAATGTGCCGCTTATATTTAAATATTTAGAAATGAAAAACATGAGAACAATGAAGCAATCTATAATTAAACTAATGGCATTCAGTGATAATGGTTATAGATTACAACATGCTGCAAGTAAGCTTAATCTTACATGCTGTAAGTTTCTAGCACCTTTTCTTTTTAGCACATATGGATCTTCCCTTGCATCATCAAGTATTGGTGAAAATAATCAAGTGTCACAAGAAGCATTAGATTGGTTATCAGCTGGTTTGAACTCAGATATCTCATCTAGCAGACTTAAATTGGCTTCAGTGTTCTACAGTACAGGAGATATGGAGAAAGCTGAACTAATTCTGAGACACATTGAACAACAATATTACTCATTTCCTGTTGTACCTATCTGTGGATGCTATGTGAAGGCTCATCTAGGAACTGTAGAATTTGAGAGGGTCTGTGGTGAACAAAGTGAGGACTGTATCACACATATTACAGCTGTTTGTGTCAAATTCATACGGAAAGAGATCAACTGTGTTCCTCATGAACTACAATATGAAATGTTCAGATCTACACAAGATGACATGATACACAGAGATGAAGTTACAGACTTTTGGATGGACTGGGCTGCAGTTGATTCTCTACCTTTCCTGTACTTCCTACAATACAAGATCTATCGTCAATTACAAAGACATCAAGATCAACAACAAGCACTTGGTAAACTAATAAGAACCATAGAAACAGATGAAAATCTTGGACATAGAGAAACTGCTCTAAACATTTTAGGGCAATGTATGGAACAAGAAAACAGACCTCAACAGGCATTAAATTACTACCTGCGTTCTCTACAACAAAGGGCAAGAAACAATGTAGCAATCATACATATATGTAAGCTCCTTTCTGGCTTATTGGCTAGCCAATAATTAGGGTCAAAACAGTGACAGTGTTAAGACTGAAGTTTTCAATGATCATATAATACCGCTTGTATGTCAATAAAAATGTCAAAATATAGACTGTTATTACATTTTTATCAAACATTATTTGTAATAATATTAAACACGATAAATTAAAAGAATTAATTCAACTAGAAATGACTTTGATATCTGATTTTACATACATTTGAGAATCAAGAGCCTCTTGTGAAGAAGACCATATCACTCATCAAAAAAAACTTTAAATTTTGGTTCATAAGATGAAGTTTTTTTCCAAGAGTCTAAAATCCTTTATCTGTCTCGCATGCACACAAGCAAACACACTCACACACGCACACACACACGCCGCACGCACACACACACACACACACACACAAAGGGGAATCGCTATATGCCGATAAATACACACGAAAAAACTTTTATTTTAACACAAGAGCGATCAGTAATCACATGTGTCGCCTCATGATGGCCAATTTCATGTTGGGACAAATTTTGTGACAGACGGACAGACAGACGGACAGTGCACAACTAGACTAACCACTTTGTACTGATCATTCCTGTAAAGTTTGGATAAAATTTCACCAGTAGTTTATGAGGAGTAGTCCGGACAAGCTTTTGCATATCTGGCAACACACAGAAAAAACACCTTTTTATCAAAGGGCCATAACTCGGCCAAAAATCATTCAACCGGAAAACCCGTGCAATATGCGCAAGGACTTGAGCTACAGATCAATCCTGTAAAGTTTCATTGAAATTGCATAAGTGGTATAAGAGAAGTAGTCTGGACAAACTTTAAAAATAAAAATTATTAAAGGGCCATAACTCAAACAAAAATCATTGAACCGGAAAATGCTGACAATATGCACAACTAGACTTGGTACTGATCATTCCTGTAAAGTTTGGATGAAATTGCACCAGTAGTTTATGAGGAGTAGTCCGGACAAGCTTTTGTGTATCTGGCAACACACAGAAAAAGAAACCTTTTTATCAAAGGGCCATAACTCGGCCAAAAATCATTCAACCGGAAAACCCGTGCAATATGCGCAAGGACTTGAGCTACAGATCAATCCTGTAAAGTTTCATTGAAATTGCATTAGTGGTATAAGAGAAGTAGTCCGGACAAACTTTAAAATTAAAAATTATTAAAGGGCCATAACTCTGACAAAAATCATTGAACCGGAAAATCCTGACAATATGCACAACTAGACTTGGTACTGATCATTCCTGTAAAGTTTGGATGAAATTGCACTAGTAGTTTATGAGAAGTAGTCCGGACAAGTTTTGTGACGGACGGACGGTCAGACAGACAGACAGACGGACAGACAGACAGACAGACGAACAGACAGACAACGGAGAAGTGATCCCTATATGTCGCCACTACTCCGTAGAGGCGACACAAAAATGTTTACTGAGAGGGTATCTTTATTATCTTTATTTATTAACTGATTCAGTGATTGATTTCTGGTGTACTTATTTACTGATTGATTGATTTAGTCACTTATTCATTAACTTACTTTTTACTGACTCACTAATTGATTTAATATTTAAGTAGGCAAAGCCTTTTAACGGGGAAGTCAGATGAAAAAATGTTTTTTATTACATTTTTTGTTTTAAAAGTGCCTTATGCACTGCTTCCATTTAATCTCAGCCCAGGTTCCTTTATCTATTATGGTTCCCATTGAAGTGCGTAGGTGGCCAGTCTAGCAATTCTTTTTCAATCAAAATATCTCGGCTTTCACTGTTACCTTGTAATTTGTAAAGTTGCAATTGGTCCATTATCGGAATAACCTGCCGTTTTTTATTGTGTTACGGTGCCCAACAATAAATGATACTGAAAATATCATTTTTAAATATACACATGTTGTCTATAGCCAGGCAAGCCAAAGTCTTGGACCGCAGGCTTTGACTTCTCCGTATTAATTAACTGATTCAATTATTGATAAACTGTTTCCACTTACTGATTGATTGACTGATTCAATGATTGATTGACAGATAAACTGATTGATTCATTGATTAATTATCTGACTTCTTGACACATCTAATCATTGATTGACTGGTTTCCAGAGTTAGGTGGCTTTTTACGGTAAATGATGTGTTATGAAAATCTTGGACATACAGAAACAGCTCTTAACATCTTAGGACAATGTAAAGAGCAAGAAAACAAAACATACCAAAACAAGCATTATAATGCTACCAGTTTTCTTTTCAACAAAGGACAAGAAACAATGTGGCAATCTTTCATATTTGTAAGCTTCTTATCAGAATGTTGGTTAGGCAATAAATTAAGGACAAAAGCAGACAGTATAAATACATGCAATATCTGTAGACTTAGTTTTTAGTACTGCTTGCCTGTATTAAACTGATTAAAGGGAAAGCAATACAAATATTGATATAAGAAAAAGTATGCTATAAATAGTAAAATTAACAAGAGCGATCAGTAATCACATGTGTCGCCTCATGATGGCCAATTTCATGTTGGGACAAATTTTGTGACAGACGGACAGACAGACGGACAGTGCACAACTAGACTTGGTACTGATCATTCCTGTAAAGTTTGGATAAAATTGCACCAGTAGTTTATGAGGAGTAGACCGGACAAGCTTTTGCGTATCTGGCAACACACAGAAAAAAAACACCTTTTTATCAAAGGGCCATAACTCGGCCAAAAATCATTCAACCGGAAAACCCGTGCAATATGCGCAAGGACTTGAGCTACAGATCAATCCTGTAAAGTTTCATTGAAATTGCATGAGTGGTATAAGAGAAGTAGTCCGGACAAACTTAAAAAATAAAAATTATTAAAGGGCCATAACTCTGACAAAAATCATTGAACCGGAAAATGCTGACAATATGCACAACTAGACTTGGTACTGATCATTCCTGTAAAGTTTGGATGAAATTGCACCAGTAGTTTATGAGGAGTAGTCCGGACAAGCTTTTGTGTATCTGGCAACACACAGAAAAAGAAACCTTTTTATCAAAGGGCCATAACTAGGCCAAAAATCATTCAACCGGAAAACCCGTGCAATATGCGCAAGGACTTGAGCTACAGATCAATCCTGTAAAGTTTCATTGAAATTGCATTAGTGGTATAAGAGAAGAAGTCCGGACAAACTTTAAAATTAAAAATTATTAAAGGGCCATAACTCTGACAAAAATCATTGAACCGGAAAATGCTGACAATATGCACAACTAGACTTGGTACTGATCATTCCTGTAAAGTTCGGATGAAATTGCACCAGTAGTTTATGAGGAGTAGTCCGGACAAGTTTTGTGACGGACGGACGGACAGACAGACAGACAGACAGACGGACAGACAGACGACGGAGAAGTGATCCCTATATGTCGCCACTACTCCGTAGAGGAGACACAAAAATTTACCGCATTTGAATAATTTATCAAATACTTTATAACAAACTGTAAATCGCTAAATTACCATTTTTAACAAGCAAATTCGCCGAGTACAGGTTATTACTAACACAACAACTGAAGACATAAGGCTTTATTTATATACATTTATCATGGTGTAAGATTCTTTGTACATTAAAAATATTCAGGGCAATAACAGAGCCATTACTTAGTGTTAAATAGTTATATCTGGACATGCCAATGAGATGTAAATTGCCTTTTTGTATCAATGGTTCCCATAAGTTTTGTTGAAATCAATAGAGCAGTTGCAAAGAAATAGCAATATTGCTCTATATGCATACTACATAACTAATCAAGGACCATAACTCTGTAATGAAGGGTCTGGTCTGAACAGGGCAACAAATTACGTACATCTCATCATGGTTCCCATAAAGTTTAATTAAATTCCAGCCAGTAGTTGCAGAGAAGAAGTGGGGTAACAATTATTGCTCTACATGCATACTGCATAACTAATCAAGGGCCATAACTCTGACTTTAAGTGTCTGATCGGAACAAGTAGAAGATATGCTCATCTCCCTTTGGTATTGAAGGTTCCCATAAAGCTTCGTTGAATTCCAGCCAGTAGTTGCAGAGAAGTAACGCAGAATTAATTTTTGCTCTATACGCATAATGCATAACTTATCAAGGGCCTTAACTCCGAGTTAAAGTGTCTGACTGGATCAATGCTATAATATGCGCATCTCCTCTTGGAATTGAAGGTTCCAATAAAGGTTCGTTGAATTCCAGCCAGTAGTTGCAGAGAAGTACCACTGAAAAGATTATTGTTTTACATGTATACTGCATAACTTATCAAGGGCCATAACTCTGAGTCAAAGTGTCTGACCGGAACAAGCCGACGATATGCGCATCTCCTCATGGTATTAAAAGGTTCCCACAAAGTTTCTTTGAATTCCAGCCAGTAGTTCCAGAGAAGTAGCGCAGAAAAGATTATTGTTCTATATGTATACTGCATAACTAATCAAGGCCCATAACTCTTGAGTTAAAGTGTGTGACCAGAACAAAGCAACGATATGCACATCTCCTCTTGGTATTGATGATTCCCATAAAATTTCTTTGAATTCCAGCCAGTAGTTGCAGAAAAGTAACGTAGAATTAATTTTTGCTCTATAAGCATAATGCATAACTTATCAAGGGCCTTAACTCCGAGTTAAAGTGTCTGACTGGATCAATGCTATAATATGCGCATCTCCTCTTGGTATTGAAGGTTCCCATAAAGGTTTGTTGACTTTCAGCCAGTAGTTGCAGAGAAGTAGCACGGAAAGGATTATTGTTTTACATGTATACTGCATAACTTATCAAGGGCCATAACTCTGAGTCAAAGTGTCTGACCGGAACAAGCCGAAGATATGCGCATCTCCTCATGGTATTGAAGGTTCCCACAAAGTTTCTTTTGAATTCCAGCCAGTAGTTCCAGAGAAGTAGCGCAGAAACAATTATTGTTCTATATGCATACTGTATAACTAATCAAGGGCCATAACTCTGAGTTAAAGCATGTGACCAGAACAAAGCAACGATATGCCCATCTCCTCTTGGTATTGAAGGTTCCCACAAAATTTCTTTGAATTCCAGCCAGTAGTTGCAGAGAAGTAGCGCGGAATTAATTTTTGCTCTATACGCATAATGCATAACTTATCAAGGGCCATAACTCTGAGTTAAAGTGTCTGACCGGACCAAGGCAATGATATGCACATCTCCTCTTGGTATTGAAGGTTCCCATAAAGTTTTGTTGACTTCCAACCAGTAGTTACAGAGAAGTAGCACGGAAACGATTATTGTTCTACATGTATACTGCATAACTAGTCAAGGGCCATAACTCTGAGTTAAAGTGTCTGACCGGAAAAAGTCGACGATATGCTTATTGAAGGTTCCCACAAAGTTTCTTTGAATTCCAGCCAGGAGTTGCAGAGAAGTAGCGCGGAAACGATTTTTACTCTATAAGCATAATGCATAACTAATCAAGGCCCATAACTCTGAGTTGAAGAGTCTGACTGGAACAAGCGGACGATAAGCCCATCTCCTCTTGATATTGATGATTCCCATAAAGTTTCGTTGAATTCCAGCCAGTAGTTGCAGAGAAGTAGCACGAAAACGATTATTGTTCTACATGTATACTGCATAACTAATCAAGGGCCATAACTCTGAGTAACTAATCAAGGGCCATAACTCTGAGTTAAAGTGTCTGACCAGAACAAGCCGACGATATGCGCATCTCCTCTTGGTATTGAATGTTCCCACAAAATTTGTTTGGATTCCAGCCAGTAGTTGCAGAGAACTAGCTAGGAAACGAAATTCGGACGGACGGATCGACAGACGGACAACGCCAAAACAGTATCCCCCTCCCGATTCCATTGGCGGGGGATAACAAAGCAGTGGGCACCGCCATTTTTTGTGTATGCGGTTGACGCCAAAATATATGTCTTTCATTCTTCTTAATGTTATATATTTCTTTTTGTTATATACTGTTTTCAAATAACACCATAGTTTGTAAAAACATCAGTTTTCAATATCCCCCTAATAAAGGAAGGTTTACATGAAGCACAAAATTGTGCTATGTCAAAAGATTAAGGTATGGATCTGGACTTTCAGTGCAAAATTTTGATCAATGCAAGATCCGCACATGCAATTAACAATAAATTCATTAAAGAAATATAATGAATTGACTCCTGTATGTGTTAACAGAAATACATTTGTATATATAGTAGTCATCACTTCTTCAAAGTCACAAAATGTGACAAATACAAAACCAATTCTACAGATAGCGCATCCTGTGTTGTCGGTATATCTGTGATCATAGATATTTTAGGTGTAAAATAGTTGATACATGCTTATTAATTGGTACCACTTAGGAAGTCTTTTAGTGCATTTACTTGTCTATAAAGCTGCTATATAAATGAAATTAGCAACTGCCAAAACGAATGACTCTCTCTGCGAAAAAAGTGGAAATGAAATGTGCACACTTGTTTCCCTTCAGTATGATAGATAGATCTCCACGTGGGAGAGCCAACGTTAGTATTTTTACGATTGATTATTTTCTTAAATAGTTTTATACAACAGAGAATAGATTTCAATTCGTTTGTGACAAAAAAAAATATTCGTTTTTGACAAAAAAAAATATTCGTTTTTGACAAAAAAAAATATTTGTTTTTACAAAAAAGTTGTAACTGTTATCGTCAGCATGTTCCGGTCCAGTTATAATCAGTGGACTTCTGGTCCTTCTTTTGTCCAAATTTGCAAGCATAACACTCAAACAAATGGGCACAGGTGCTCGTCCGGTCTTGGGCTTAATCTACCTATCCCTTTAAAAGTGAAACTTTTTTTTTTTCAAAAAAAAACAAGAAAAAAGAAAAAAAACTAAATAAACCCTTTATGATATACAAATACTGTAATTCAAAAAAAATTGTGATAATAAATTGAAATAATAAAAAAACAATTTTAAAGGAATGGGATGATGGCACAACTTAGCAAGCCTTTCCTTTTAAAAGGAAACTTTATTCTCCTTAGCTTTGACCTTGAGCACAACGTGCTCAGGTAAGCTGGTAACAAAGTTATAATCAATGCAAACATCATGCAACATTCAATAAATTGATCTTATGTCTAAAGTATAGGCAACAACAGCATTATATAGCAATAGCCCGAATATCTTCAATAAACTTGCTTTTTAAAAAGAAAATTACCAAAATTCTTCTTTTATAAAATACATAAAAAGAAAAAAAAAATTTCTTTTGGGCTATTTAAGGATTGAATATCTGGAAAAAAAAATTACATAAAAATATCATTTGCACAGAAAAAATTTACCTATTTTGTTGAAGTTGTATGGTTGCCAGTAGAGGGAGCCACACGGCAGCTAGAACACTGAGGGAGGATATGCTGTTATCTGATAGTAACAGTTCTATTAATAGCACCTGGTTATGTAATGACGGAATCTGAAATGATTAATATCATAAATAAAAACATTGTTAAATCTAGCTATATTTATCATTAATGATATGATCATATCCTAAAGTTGTGAATGTTAAAAGATAAGTCACAAAAAAGCAATGCCAGCACTTGAGTTGAATCACTGAACTTCCAAAACTAGCAAGATAGCTTCCTCATTATTCATAGTTCCTGGTGAGATTTGATTCTACAGTGGTATGGGTTAATTGTATTGGACCTCAGCAACCCTTAACAGCTCAGCCACTATTGCCCCAATAATAAAAAAATTTGAAACATTTTTTCTACCTGCAAAAGATTATTAGAAGATGCGTCCAATGAAAAAAGTAGGCAGAGCTTATCAAGGTCTTCAATTGCCTGGAGATGATTGTGGGAGATGTCAATCAATTGTAATGTGGGCGTGGCACCCAGCCCCTGGGTGCTGATCAGCTGATTGTGTGATATTTTCAATGTATGGAGTCTTCTCATTGTATCCATGCCACCTGTTGAGAGAAAATGCAATCAAATCAAATATTAAATTAAAATGCTCAAAAGTGGATGGCATATAAAGTGTATATTTTGTGACCAACTAATCCATACTCTTGACTTTTGTTTTTAAAGAAAAAATAACCTTCATTGTGTTAAAAAAAAATAACAGAGGCCAAACAAATTGTTGTATTTAGACAGACCCAATATGTTAAATACAATTTGACTTGAAACAAGAGGGTCATGATGGCCCTGAAATCGCTCACCTGAATATAGAAACAAGGACAAGAAAAAGTAATTTTGTAAACTATAAATAAAAGCAGACATAAAACGTAAATCACAAAGTTCATATTTGTATCTGAAATAGTGAATGTGTAAAAACATTACTGGTTGCTATTGCTAAGGGAAAACTACAGTTCCACAAGACATGTACACATAAGAAAAATCAATGACCCCAGGGGACAGGGCCAATTTTGACCTCAGTGCTTTTTTTTAAACAAACTTGGTAGACAACCAGAGGATTTTTCATGCTTAATATCTAAGCTCTAGCTCTTAGGAGTTTTTGAAAGAAGATTTTTAACGTTTTTACTATATACATAAGGAAAATCAATGACACCCCCAAGGGCAGGGCCAATTTTGAACCCGTTGCTTTTATTTAAACAAACTTGGTAGACACCAACTAGAAGATGTTTCATGCTTAATATCTAAGCTCTAGCTAGTATGTTTTTTTTTTTTTTAAAAGAAGGCTTTTTTGGGTTTTTTTTCTATTTACATATTAGGAAAATCAATGACCCCCTGGGGCAGGGCCAATAAATTTTGACCCGAGGGCCTTTATTTGAACAAACTTGGTAGACACTCATAAGAAGATGTTTCATGCTTTATATCTATGATCTAGCTATATGTGATTTTTAAAAGCAGAATTTTTAAGTTTTTACTATATACCTATAAGGATAATCATTTACTCCCACGGTAGTGCTAATTTTGACCCCAGTGCTTTGATTTGAACAAACTTGCTAGACACCCATTAGAAGATGTTTCAGGCTTAATATTTAAGCTCTTAGCTCCTTGAGTTTTTTAAAAGACGATTTTATTAGCTTTTACTTTATACATATAAGGAAACTCAATGACCCCCCCCCCCACCCAGTGCTAGGCCAATTAAGACTCCAGGGCTTTTTATTTGAAGAAACTTGGTAGACACTCATTAGAAGATCTTACATGCCAAATCTCTAAGCTCTAGCTCTTTGGGTTTTTAAAAAGAAGATTTTTTCAAGTTTTTTCTTTCGGTTGCCATGGCAACCATAGTTCTGCATGGAATAAAATTCTTTGAACAATTCTAAAGTTGACCACCAAATTCCTGTAAAGTTTGGATGAAATTGGCTCAGCAGTTTAAGAGGAGATGTTGTTTAAAGCAAAAGTTTACAGACAGACGACGCCTGAATTGTGATCACAAAAGTTCACCTTGTCACTTTGTGACAGGTGAGCTAAAAACAGAAACATACAAAGGGTAATTTTATAAATGACATAAGATATTATACAAATATGGGCTTTCTAGCTGGTGAATATGATGTGATATGTAATGAAAATATTTATATAGACCGTAGAGGTGACAGCCGAGGTCAAGAATAATTTTTCAGTACATATCACATCATACTCACCAGCTAAAAAGTCAATAACTTTTTTAATATATAATTTATAAATACATGTAGCTGTTATATGGTTTATCTAATGTGCCGTTGAATACAATAGAAATCAACATTTTTCAGCTTGTTTTCGTAATGTTCTTAAAATTATAAAGAAGGTAATTAGAATAGACTAATTTGACTTTTATTTACAAGTCACTTAATGTTTATTCAGACTAATATAACAACAAACTTTACGTGACGTCATGTCATAGTCTCACATCTTTTGAGGGATTTCCAGAAAATCTATTTTTACGAGCCAATCAGAGAAACGCATAATAAAAGAATACATGACTCACCAAGTCTTGTAATATTGTTGTGACTGAGGTCTAACCAGCGTAGATTTGTACAATTATCTAGACCATGTATAGATGATAACTTATTGTGAGATATATTCAGATATTGAAGCTGTCCTGCATCTTTTAAATCTACATACTCAATCTTGTTATTCTGTAAATATATAAACATATGTAATATAACTTATATAAATGTAATATTGTTACTTCAATATATCAATTTATAGATATAGAGATGTAGAGTGACCTTCTATATAGACAAATAACCTTTATCAGCAATAACATTTCTGGCGTTGATTGACTACATAGAAGCTTCATTTTGCTTTATGTAGCAGATAAGCAAACCGGTATATCTTATTCTTTTTTTTTAGACTTGATTATCATTTAAATTATTATGGCAATAAACAAACACCTAACCCACCAGAATAGAGCCTTGGTAGACACTGTGCTGCAGTATGACTAGACTCTTTACTGTGGACAACTTAACTTCTGTATTTTCACACTGAATTCCTTAAACTACTAATGGACTATTCCAAATTAAGGGCAAAAGAAGGGCATTAGTCCATTACAAAGATAAAGCTGGGCAAGTGCATTACAAAAATTTTACCAAGGTCAATCCATTTCCAAGAATGATTAACTCAGGTAAATCCATTTCCAAGATTAACCAAGGTAAATTCATTTCCAAGATTAACCAATTTAAATCTATTTCAAAGATTAACCAAGGTAAATTCATTTCAAAGATAAACTAAGGTAATCAAACACTAAGATTAACCAAGGTAAATTCATTTCCAAGATTAACCAAGGTAAATTCATTTCAAAGATTAACCAAGGTAAATTCATTTCCAAGATTAACCAACGTAAATACATTTCCAAGATTAACCAAGTTAAATCCATTACGAAGATTAAGCAGGATAAAGCATTACAAAGATTAACCAAGGTAAATCCATTACAAAGATTAAGCAGGATAAAGCATTACAAAGAATAACCAAGGTAAATCCATTACAAAGAAAAACCAAGGTAAATCCATTACAAAAATTAAGCAAGATAAAGTATATAAAGTGATCCACCTACCTGAACATTGACATACTGTAATTGTCTACATTGAGTTAAACCATCGATGGCAACCAAGTTACAGTTGTTAAGTGTGAGATATTTTAATCCCCCACATTGACCTAAGGTTGACATGTTGTTCCCTGGTAAGTCTTTAAGCTCCACTGTAGTTACCTAAACATAAATGAATAATTTTCAGCTGCAAATTATCTAAACATAGTTGTTGCCTATTAAAACTTTTAAACATTAAATTGTTGTTTCGTTATCAATAATGTTTATTATCATTTTTACAGAATTAAAATTATATAAAAGGGTAATCAGAAATCACATGTGTCGCCCGATGAAAGCCAATCTGTAGCAGGAGACACAAAAATCATTTTCTGGCCAAAATGTGTTTTTTTAATTCAAGGGCCATAACTCAACCAAAAATCATTCAACCGAAAAAAAACATTTAATATTATCAAATACTTTAGGTAACTGATTAATCCTGTAAAGTTCCATTGTAATTGCATTAGTAGTATAAGAAAAGTACATGTAGTCCAAACAAAACTTTAAAAAATAAATACCATTACTCTGACAAAAATCACTGAACTGGAAAATGATGTACGATATGCATAACTAGACTCAGTACTGATCATTCCTGTAAAGGTTGGATGAAAGTGAATCAGTAGTTTCTGAGGAGTAGTTTGGACAAGTTTTGTGAAGGGCGGACAGATGACGGAGAAGTTATCCCTGTATGTTTCCACTACTCTGTAGCACGAGACACAAAACTGGTGTATTGGTAATCCAAAGCATTGCCTTTACCATTTGAAATAAATAGAATATTTTTAATCAATTATAAACAATTAACAAGAGGCACATGAACCTTAAAGGTCACCTGAGTATACTTCAGCAGTTTATATGTGTTTTCTTTTTGTGTAAATAACTTTAATACATTGATTAAAACAGCAAAACATCACATTAATATTATAATTTCAATACATTGTCTTTATAAAATATTATGTATGCAACTGAGCGCTTTCACTGAAGGTGATTTAAATACCCCCTCCAGCAACCTTGACTTTTTGGAAATTAAAGTGGTCTGAAGCAAAATTTAAACTCAACCTATCACTCAGGATCAAGATCAGGATCAAATTTAAAAACTCTGATATTCTTCATTGTTTATCCTCATAGATTAAATATCTAATATTAATTTGATAAAACAGGACTTGCAATAGAAAGTTTATGAAATTTAGAATAAATTTATTGTTATTTTTGCAAAATACAGGCTTTTACCAGTATATCCAAATATTGATCCTGATCCTAAAATAGATCCTTTTTTTAACCAAATATTTTTGTATTTGTTTTGTTATTTGTTAATTTTATCCCAAAATAGTTTGATTTCTTTTTCAAATCAGCATTTTTTTACATTTTGAATATTTACTATTTAATTCTAGCAAACACAATAAATTTTAATAACACAAAAGAATGAAAACTAGAACTGCCACTGTCATGGCGTGAATACCCCCGCATACCACTTTGTCAGAATCAACAGTAGCCATTAAGAGCTCAAGGACAACCACCCTGCCAAATCTGAGGTTACTAAGCCAGTGCATTGCTAAGATATGTATTCTCCATGCTTCAAATGTGAAAATTTTAAAATCAAGTTTTTTAGTCAAGGTCCCTGTGACCTTGACCTTTGACCCAGTGACCTCAAAATCAATAGGGGTCATTGAGTAATCACTACTAAACTCCATGCCAAATATGAAGACTGTGGGTCAAAGGAATCTCAAGTTATTGGGCAGACAAGCTTTTAAAAGTCAAGGCCCCTGCGACCTTGACCTTTGACCCAGTGACCCCAAAATCCATAGGGGTCATCTACTCATCATGACTAATCTCCATGCCAAATATGAAGACTGTGGGCCAAAGGAATCTCAAGCTATTGGGCGGACAAGGAAAAACAGACGGAAGGCCGGACGGGAGACGGACGAACTTCCGGACGGACAAGCTGATTCCAGTATACTCCCCTTACAACTTTGTTGTGCAGGGGTATAATAATATCAGGATCACTTGATCCTGATCTTTTCTTTGCACACACGGGGCCAGGGGAAAGGGGCCATTAATTTGACATTTTTTGTTCCCCTTCACACATAAATGCTTTATGCCAAATTTGGTTGAAATTGGTTTTATGGTTCCAGAGAAGAAGCTTAAAATGTTGAAAAATTAATGCATTTTCACTACATAATCATTAGAGCCCAACCTCCCCCCCAAACCCCCCCCCCCCTATGTCCCTGGGGTCATTAAATTCACAATATTGGAAAATACATCCTCACTCATTATAACAATGCATTTTTTTTTGTTTCCTAAATACCCAGAAGCAGAGAAGATATTTCACGAAATAATGTACTTTCACTATATATTCAACAGAGCCCCTGGGGCCATATATTTAATAATTTTAGGCTCAATGCAATATTACAATCAGGCCAACAATCTGACTACTTGATGCCCAGAAGTAAAAAAAGAAGATTTTAGTCCCACCATTCAGGCCGCAGGGGGGCAGGGCCATGAATTTAACCCATAGATGCTTTATGCTTAATTTGGTTGAAATTTGTTCATTGGTTCCAGAGAAGAAGCTTAAAATAAAATGTTAACCCATGACACACCCATCGATGCACGACTACGGACATCAATGGATAGCAATAGGTCAGCTGAGTTAAAATTGTTCCTGTTTGTCTTGAAACCTCCAGAAACAAGCAATCCGTAAGTCCTCTACCGGTTAGCACCCCTGCATCATTCTGAAGGGCCATTGGTCATTGAATTATGCCATTGAATGAATGAATGAACTTAAATCTTTTGGGTTCTCAGTTTGTCTATATCTTAGTATTGTTTTAAGTTTCCCTGCCTAGTAAGGAAATTATGTTTTTACAACAAATTATCAAAAGATCCAATCTTTCTCAGGATGAATATGTATAACTAGATGTTTCAACTTTTCTCTATTTAAGGTAAATTTGTTGGAAAAGTTCTTTAAAGGTGATCTCAGGAAACGGTTTTCAGGAATGGACAGACAGACAAACTGACAGAGATTTGGAGGGTAAATCTTAAAACATTTCTGGTTGTTACCAGAATATAACATTTTTAAAAGCAATATTCATTAACTAAGAGAAGATAACTCTTGATATAAAGATGCTGGACACCCATTAGAAGATCTTTCATGCTAAATATCTAAGCTCTAACCATTTGGGTTCTTTAAAAGAGTATTTTTACTACATACATACAAAGGAAAATCAATGACCCCCTGGGGCAGGGTCAATTTTGACCCCAGGGCTTTTATTTGAACACACTTGGTAAACACCCATTAGAAAATGTTTCATGCTAAATATCCAAGCTTTAGCTCTTTGAGTTTTTTTAAAAGAAGATTTTTAAGTTTTTACTATAAACATATAAGGAAAATCAATGACCCCCTGGGGCGGGACTAATTTTGACCCCAGGGCTTTTATGTGATCAACTTGGTAGACACTTACTAGAAGATGTTTCAGGGCCAATTTTGACCTCAGGCCCCGTGTTCACTAAGAAAAGATCAGGATCTGGATCAAGTGATCCTGATTTTATTTGCATTGTTTTATTTCACTAAAATTTAATGTGTTTTGCTAGAATTAAATGGTAAATATTCAAAATGTAAAAATTGCTGATTTGTAAAGAAACCAAATTGTTTTGGGATCAAATCAACAAATAGCAAATTCTCTTATGAACATTGTCATACATGATGTGAGTGTAACAAAGAACAATTGAGCCATGTCATGACAAAACCAACATAGTGCGTTTGCGACCAGCATGGATCCAGACCAACCTGCGCATCCGCGCAGTCTGATCAGGATCCATGCTGTTCGCTATCAGTTTCTCCACTTGTAATAGCGTTTGTAGGCAAACAGCATTGATCCTGATCAGACTGCGTGGATGCGCAGGCTGGTCTGGATCCATGCTGGTCCCAAACCCATTATGTTGGTTTTGTCATGACACGGCTCATTTATAGTCAGAAGGAAGAAAAGTGACAAAAATAACAATTTTCAAATATACCATTAATAGTAACAAAGAGGAAATTGACAAAAATCAAGTAAATTTCAAGTTCAAAATGAAAATAATCATAGAACCCCATGTCTTATAAATCGTATCAGATATGAAGTAGGTTTTGGTAATGAATATCTATTTAAAATTTGAAGTAAATCCATGGAGAAATAAGGAAGTTAAAGAATGAGTATGAAAAATTCAAAGTTTAAGGACATTAACATTCTGGAATTCATAACCCTTGTCATATTATTATGATGTGGGAGTTTGAAGTAAATACTTTAAGAAATGTATAAGTTTGATTTAATAATAATAATTTCTAGAAAAAATCTAAGTTCAAGGGGAAAATAATTCATAAAAAATTGTCAAGCTAGAGTATTGAACCTTCTCCCAAATGACTTGAGTGATAATAAGACACAAACATATAAAGTTTAAAGTAAATAAATAAAGGAAATAAAGAGGTTATAAAAAAAAATCTTTTTTTTTTCATGAAAATTCTAAGTTCAAGGGGGGGTAATTCTAATAATTTTTGTGCTAGAGTTGTAAACCTTGTCACATATGATGTGGTTGACGATCAGAAACATATATTTGAAGTTTGAAGTAATTGTCTTAAGAAATAAAGAACTTATAGTGAATGAGCGTAATACATGAATCAGATATCTTGACAGCTTGGTGAGTAGGACAACTCTCAATATACTCCCTATAGTCAAGATTAAAATGATGTGTATAATCTCCATACTGCCATCTATCCATGTTTTAAGTTTCATATCCGTATTGCAAGTTTCATAGAAATGTTTTTACTACTTTTTGAGTAATCACAAATATTTGCCTTATTTTAAGCCTGTTTGTTGCCATAGCAACCAAATTTTTCAACATAAGAAGAAAAGAAAAAGACGTGCATAATCTCCATTCTGCCATCTATCCATATATCAAGTTTCATAAAAATATTTTCAGTACTTTTTGCGTTATTGCGGGATCCAGTTTTGTGGACGGACTGACGAACGGACATTTTCAAAGTTTGGTACTTAGGTGGCTACTCTTTTGTTCGCTCTATTGTTCTTTAAGCCATGTAAGAGAAAAAGTAGCCACATAAAAGCTCACTGAATGAATAGCATCAAAAGAAATTTACTGTTACCTATTGTTCCCATAGCAACCTACGTATCTATATGTTTGTACAGATGGACAGACAGATGGACGGAGGGTAAACCTAAAGTCCCCTCCGGTCTGGTAGGGGACTAAAAATTACAATTTCAGAGTGAATGAAATCAATATCAAAATCATATCAATAAAACTGAATGATCTTACAATTCTCTTACAAACTCTGTATGAAGAACATACCATTTTTAGGGAGGCTACTTTAGCTGCCTGAATTATTATATCTTCAGAAAGGAGCGGCATTTTTTTGGCTGAAGATGGTCTTCTAAGAGGTTTTCTGGATACTCCAGCTTTTAATTTCCATGGTTCATTGCTTACTTTACTGAAAAACAAAATATAGAGCGTAAGTTGTACATTGATATATTAACCCTTAAAATGATGGCACCAAAAGCGTGAAGCCTTTGCCACCAGTATAGAGCCAGGCCAGCCTGCACATCCGTGCAGTCTGACCAGGCTCTATACTGTTGGCTGACAAACTTTAATACATGTATATTAAATATTCAAATTGATATCCCTAAAATTAATAATGGACAGTCCCAAATATGGAAGTGGGACAAGTCCATTTAGAATATTCAATATGTTCAGGGTTAACACCATCTATGTGGCCACCATGACAAGAGTTGTTTAAGTCACTTAATTCAAGCCACATGCAACTCACTGTTGTAAGTTCGAATCCAAAATGTGGCTATTTTCATATTCAAGGAAAAATTTCATAAAGTTTTTTAAAAGTCCTGTGTTTTACTAAGCCACCCCAGTATTATTTTATTGGATCTGCATTTTATATAATAGATTTCACAAAATACTGTAAATTAAACTTGCCTTGATAACCTGTCAAACTTAAACAAAACTGATATAGTATAGACATATCAAACAATAAAAATGTTCCAAATTTAAAAGGCAGGGTATGTTCATTATATTTTAAACAGGGTAGGAAAACAAAATTCGTAAATGAATGAATATGAATGTACAAATACAGTAGACTCTTGTTTGGTATTCTATTTATCATGTTTTCAATTTAAGTATGTGTTTGTTTCTTTAAATGTCAAATTAATCAAAAACCTGTCAGGAATCTTTAAAAAATAGTCCCAAAATTTCAGGCTAGTTTGAGGTAAAAATAATCTCATAATTAAATGAGCAGCGTCACGACAAAACCAACATAATGGGTTTGGGACCAGCATGGATCCAGACCAGCCTGCGCATCCGCGCAGTCTGATCAGGATCCATGCTGTTCGCTATCAGTTTCTCTATTTGTTATAGAGTTGTAAGGGAACAGCATGGATCCTGATCAGACTGCGCAGATGTGCAGGCTGATCTGGATCCATGCTGGTCGCAAACGGTCTAATAATTGTTGGTTTTGTTGTGACGGGGCTCAAATTATTTCAATATATACATTGATGAGGAGTCTGATAAAGCTAAGGGTGACTGATAAAGCTAAATTTATCAGTCATGCACTTTATCAACAGAAATCAATGGAATGACATGATAAATTACTTCCTTTGTTCACTTCACAATATTTTACTTTTAAAGCAGCACGCCTCCAGATGACTTAAAAAATATTTCGATAAAATCAAACCTGAGAAAAATGTACAAGCTTTTGGGAAACGTATAAAGATTCAAAATTCTAGTAATAATTTACATGTTATGTGTGATTAATGACCTTTTTTTTTCAGTATTTATAACTATATTTCTACTATGTAACTAACACAGTAAGGGCTATTTTGACCTCTTTATAGTAATTTACATGGGTTGTAAGTGCCATTGATAATGTGTAAACTGCATTCTTTTAATTATACTTTACCATATTATACTGTTAAATACATTTTCAAATTTTCATGAAAATTATCATGAATCTGGAGGCGTGATGCTTTAAATATATTTTCCAAATTGTTATTAAAATAAACATGGATCTTGAGGCATGCTGCTTTAAGGATATCATAACATTTTTGTTTAATGATGAAATTTAAAAGAAATCATGACATTACATTTAACCCTTTCCCCCATGAGCATATTGTGAAAAATGGCCATTTTCACTGAAAAGCCTCCTCTTACAAGTTCAAACTGCTATGAAACTATGAAAAATGCTTAAATACTAATCAAACTTGGCACAAATGTTGACTGGACTATTGCCTTTGTAATGACATGTTCAGTCTTAAATTTCCTGTTACCATGGCAACGAGGGGACATCTCAAAATTGCCAAAAATCACTATTTTGCCTCGATTTTTTCCATCAAAATTTATTTCAAAGTGCTGCAACTTCTCAAGGGATTGAGAGGGAGTCAAAGGCTTTTCAGTGTTGGTTACACGTTACCTTATGATCGACCTTGGGTCATTTTAAGCCTCTCACAAGTCCAAAATTTTCTTGGCGAGGACTCCGCCCCCCCTTCAAACCCCCCAAACAGAAGGGGGCACATCCCCCTTCTGGCAACCCCCTGATGTATCTTTTGGATGGGGGAGCGGCGTTGAAAAAGTGCTCACTTTTTTTAGCAACATTTTTCAAACGAAAACATGTGTTTGGGGCCCAAATAGGACATTTTTTCACTATTTCAGGCCTAAAAAAGGGGGGGGGGGGTATCGAAAGTGCGTTGTTTCGCATATATATGAGGTAAAGGGTTAATGATTTCTTTCCCTTATGGGGGTCATTCAACACATAGCTGCAATTTTACTTTTACTGAAATTTGCCCATTAATAGTCAGAATCTTTCAATTTTTCTTCATTTTACCTAATTATCTTCCATTTCCCGCTACTTTCAACAACTTCTCAGAGCCACTTGTGACCAAAACTGGCTTTTTCAATGAACAAGTTTAACAGCAACAATTACATGTATTATAAAACAAGGCGTTTCAGTTTCGGTTTATTTTTTCCATTAATTTTATATAAAGCAGGACGGGATTTCAAGAACTTAAAGTGTCATACACACACATCCACTAAACAGAGCAACTGTCTCGTAATTATATACTCTTATTATTTAGTGTCCGTTATATTTAAACAATGCTACCCACATGATGTAATATCTTCCTTTTTCTACTTACATTAAAATGTTTATTCTGATTTATATAATGTATTTCACTCCCTACATGTTTCTATATACATGTATATGGATAAAGAGATTATACTTGGAAAACATCTTGACACTGGAAATAAAATAACAATTAAAAGAATAAATGTGATGATTGTTTGAAGTAAGTAAGGCCTGAAAGTGTTCCCTGTAGCAAGGACAATATGTCGAGTGTTGTTTAAATAGATGAAATTAGATTTGTCAACTCATAAATTTCCTTGAAATTCTCTTTCTTATGGTACTTAAAATAAGATTGAGGGAGTGACTGTCAGAGGTTGAAGGTTACTTGAACAAGTTTATAACACAGTTGTTATATAAACAAGAGCTGTCAGAGGACAGCGACCCTCGACTATTCAAAAACTTGTCACAAGGATGCTTCATTGAGTATAATAATGCTTACCTTTATGAATACATAAAATTGTTTGAAAAGGTACAAAGCTTGTAATTAAAATGTTTGATCAATGCTTGATTTAATTATGAATGCATAACGTTGTCACAAAAAAGGCAAAAACTCTTCAGTAGTAATGGAGATACCAGCTTACAAGCAAAAACTTAACCAAGAATTTCTAAGTCGAAAAAGGGATATAATTATGCAAAAAGCAAGTCAGAGTTATGGGACTTGTGCCAATCATGTTAGATAATAACAGAGCACAAGTGTGTGAAGTTTCAATCCATTCCCTTCAAAAGTTATAGATACCAGCTTGCACGCAAAACCTTTACCAGGAATTTTTTAGTAGAATAGACATAATTATGTGAAAAAGCAAATCAGAGTTATCAAACTATGGCCAATCATGTTAGATAAACACAGAGAACAAGTGTCTGAAGTTTCAATCCTTTCCCTTCAGTTGTTATGGAGATACCAGCTTACACACAAAAAATTAAACAGGGATGCCGAATGCCGACAAATGGGTGACTGCATTAGCTCGATTATTCTGTGAATAGTCGAGCTAAAAAAAAGAGTTTAACTGCGGAATAACATCATCATTGCGGTGGGGAAAAAAATATTACTTTAGTGCAGTAATTGTCTTTGAAGCGAGAAAATACTTTAAATGAATAAGATACACAATACATTTATAAGGAAATTTAAGGAGTTATGAATTAATACGTAAGCCACAAAAAAAATTGGCAAAGCTATCTTAACAACACTATGAGTGATATTCTCTGAATAATATCGGTTTTATATCACTAAATAAAAACCCAGACTTTCATTTATAACAATTTGACAGAGTATTTCTTGCATATCAGACTGGTGTTTCCATTAATTTTACTCATGCCGGAAATTTCATCTGTCATGGGGGTGCCAGATAAGTTGCATGCTAAACAATGGCATACTTAGGATGATGTAATTTTGCCGTATAATGAATGAAGTAGTTACGGTTGCAATGACATAAATTTCCATGGAAAAAAAGGTAAAGAATTTAAAATATGGTGGAATATGGTAAAACTTGCAAGAAAGAATATATGACATATGTTTGTGGTTTGGATCGGAATATCCATCCCTCGGGAACCCGTCCCTGGGGATGGATATTCTGATCTGAACCCTAACATATGACAGATATTATTAATCTCAAATAACAATGCAAAATATTGACAAAATAAAATATACGCTTAATATCCTATCGTTAAGCAACAGTAATATCTAAAACAGTAGCTCAGTGGGCTTTGGGTTAGAGAGGTAGCACGTTTTTTTATACAATATCTCAGTTTTTGATTATCACTTACCAATATCATTACTATAAAGATTACAACAACGTTAAATTAAAATAAACAGGTTTCACCATAAAAGCAGAATACAAAAGCCTATCTGATCAAATCGTCATCGCAATTATTCATTATTTGTTGTATAGCAAAATGTATGGTAGAACAGTAAAGTTCAAAATATGTGCACTTCAGAAACTTCATGAAATATGCTGAAATGGTGTAAATCTATGTCGGCGGGTGTTAAATCGAATGAATAGGCAAAAATGAATGGGCCAAAAAACGAACCAAGAGTACATGACTGTGATGCGTTGTATATCTTTATACAAAGAGATATTAAAACGTACATGTATATTATTGTTTGAACTTGCTACGGATGCTATCATATATCTTTCAATGTTTAACATGTTCTGTTCACTGACCGTATTATCAGTATGCAATTGACATGTTAATAACTACAGAAATTACAATGATTTAAAACTTATTCTGCCAAATGTCTGAAAAATGATAGATCAGATTAATTTTTCAGTGAAAACTGCTAAGTGCTGATTGGAAAATTGGCGTCAACTTTGACGTCTTGTTTCTATGATTACGTCATTTGAAATGTTGGAAATGTCATGTCACGGCTCATATATAGGCTGTTAGAACACACATCTGTTTAACTAACACATGTCACACAAGTTCATTAGAAAATCATCTTTGGGCCAGAAAAGGAGTGAAAATGTCTCAAGATGGAATGTGTCAAAATAATCAAAGAAATTTAACTTTTTTACAGTTAATTGTTATCAATTTATTCTATAATGACCAAGAAAATTTTTTGACACATTGATGAATTCAGGACTTAAAAATTCGACTAGGTTTTTATAAGGTATATATAGGCGGGAAAAATCAGGACTTTTAGTTTATTTCGACACATCAAGAATATGGACTAATCACAGATCGACTCACAGAAGTTTTACTATATTTACTAAAATCACTCACCTCCATGGAATACATTCCTTGATGAATTTAAGACGTAAACTTTCGAGGTGATCAGGTAAAATATCTGCCTTAATGTCTCTCTGCTCTACCATCTCTTCTCTGTGAAACATAAAGAAAGCTCTTGCAAAAAATATGTCAATAACAATTAAATATATTTGTACATATGGCGGCATGCCCGAGTGGTTAACGCGTGGGACTAGTAATCTAATGATCGCTAGTCGCATGAGTTCAAACCCCATCAGGGGCAAGTTGTTGTTTCCTTGAGCAAGTAACTTTACACTCATGCAGGAACGGAATCAAGTGTGTCTATAAGCTAATAGCTTCCTACACAATTGAACTAAAATAATTCTTTAAACCAATTAAATATATTCCAACTGAGATTTGTCTCTAAAACAACTAAAGCTATCAAATAAACAGCAAGGACGGACAGACAGCGAAGGCAAAAACAACATGTCTCCCGAAATGTTATTATATTCTTGAATGGAAAAGGTTCAAGCAATTTTCCATTTGGAATAATTCCGTAACAATCATGCCAATGCTTGAGATAGTAGAGTAAGCAACAAATCGTAATTTAGTTAAGTTAAAAAAAAATTTGCATAGTGAAAAAAGGTTAATAAATAAGGGATATTGAATGAGTGTAAGTTTAATACTGAACTAAAATTAATATTGAACAAGTTGAATAAAATCATATTTTGCAAGCCTCGAGCGAGCATAACATAGTTTTATTAAATGAGTTCAATAAACTTAGTACATGTATTAAACTTACACAAATATATTATTCTATTTATTACATACCCAAAATAAACCTTTTAAAGTGAAAAAGTAACATTTTTTCATTGACACGCCTATAGTATAACACTAACATTTAGCGCGTCTTAACGCTATTATTGTATAACGCAAATGACGTCACGTCAAAATATATGCACAACCATGCAATACCATTTTTACAAAGTCGCAAAAGCGGCAATACCATTTTTACAATGTCGCAAAAGCGTCATGGGTATGTGATAAATCAAGTTAATGAACATTTATGACCATGGAAACATTGAATGCTTACTTGCTCTTGGATTCTTTCTTGTCTTTTCTTGCCGTGGGAGGTCTTGGCGTTCTTGGAGTTCGAGCGCTTCTTGGAGTTTTCGGTCTTTTAATAACATTGTTATTTTCAGCACCTTTATCCATAGTTTTTTCAATACTTTTACCACTGTCCACCTCAGGTTTGCCTTTAACATTTGTACCTTCTGTCAGGGTTTTATCAATTTCAACAGCTTTAACTTCTGAACCACTATCTGTGTCACCATTTTCTACTAAATTTCTTGCTTTTTCAACGGTAGCTTCTGGCTCAATGTTTTCAACATTATTTTCTGATAAATTGTTAGACTGTTCAAAAACATTCATTGGCATTTGATCTTTTCCTATAAAAAGTTTAGAATTGACCTTTTCATTTTCTTTCAGTGTCTTTTCACTATTTTCATCAGTTGTTTTGTGAGCCATCTCTTCCTTTAGTTTAATTTCCTCTTCTTTCTTTCTCCTCTCTTCTTCCAACTGTCTTTCTTTTTCCTTCTTCTTTTCTTCTTCCTGGATAAACAAAATGCAAATCAAAAACTGTACCCAATGTATTTAATCTAAAGTAAAAACTGTATCAAATGTATTTAATCTATAGTAAAAACTGTATCCAATGTATTTAATCTATAGTAAAAACTGTATCCAATGTATTTAATCTAAAGTAAAAACTGTATCCAATGTATTTAATCTATAGTAAAAACTGTATCCAATGTATTTATTCTATAGTAAAAACTGTATCCAATGTATTTATTCTATAGTAAAAACTGTATCCAATGTATTTAATCTATAACAGTTAATCTGTCAAAGTTATTACAAAATTGTAGAAAAAATTTAGGACCTTCTTGAAAGGAAACAGTATAATATTCTATACTTCTATACTTTCCACCACTGAATTTGTACAATAAACTTGCCCATTTTGAATTTGAAACCGTCCATCAATGACTCAGTATAACAATAGTTGGAAATGAACTGCTAACAGTGTACGATTTGTAATGTAGTGTTTGCTTTTCTAGTTTTAACACTGATTTCAAAACATATATTGGGTCATATCTGATCGGAGGATCCACCTAACCGGCTTTCCTGGTGGATAATACACCAGTAATAACCAATTCTCTGCAAGTGACCAACTACTAATCTTATTTCTGAATCAGTTTTGACTGACAAGTGACCAACCATTAGACTTAATGTTCGAGAACAAATGAGCCACGTCACGACAAAACCAACAGTGCGTTGGCGACCAGCATGGATCATGATCAGCCTGGGCATCCGCACAGTCAGATCAGGATCCATGCCGTTCGCTTACCTACCAACCCTTTTACAAGTAGAGAATATGAAAGCGAACAGCATGGATCCTGATCAGACTGTGTGGATGCACAGGCTGGTCTGGATCCATACTGGTCACAAACGCACTATGTTGGTTTTGTCGTGACGCAGCTCAAATGTCACGGAGAAATTTCACCTTCGGACAAAACCAGCGTCCCCTGCATGACTAATCCTATGCTCTCCTTGTTGATATTAGGGGGCAGAGCAAGCTAGTGACATAAACAAGTCACCGGCCAAGCTATTATTATGTAAAAAGTTTTCGAATCATATGTACAGTAAACTCCATTTATAACAATATACCATTTTTAACAAAGCTGTTACCTTGGTTCTGACTCTTGTTTTTTCAAACGGGTGCCTTTCAAATATAAAACTATCCCGTTATAACAATATATAAAATTAGCGGTCCTCAGAATATTGTTATGTGTTTTGCCAGGGCCCTAACTTGTTTTCAAATTGGTTGCCTCTCTTATATAACAAAATCCAGATATAACAATATATAAATGCACTGGTTCCCTGAGCAGAATTTACAGTACTAAACTTCTTTAAGAGATTTGTTGTATGTGGTGGGGTATACAAGATATTTATCAGCAATATACTGTTTTAATATGATATGATCAATACATATAAATATAACAAAAACCTTTATTCTTTTTTCTTCTACTTTTCGTATTTTCTCTTCTTCTTTCAGTCGTTTTTCTTCCTCCTTTCTTTTCTTTTCTTCTTCTTCTTTCTGCCTTTTTTCTTCTTTCTTTCTTTGCTCTTCTTCCTCTTTTTTTCTTTTCTCTTCTTCCTTTCTTCTTTTCTCTTCCTCTTTTTTCCTTTGCTTTTCTTCTTCCTTTCTTTTCTTCTCTTCTTGCTGGAAAGGAAAACAAAAAGTTTACATTGTTGCAGTTTTCTTTAACCCATTACTGCATTACTAAATGTCTATTTTCATTGAAAAGCCTCCTGTTACAAGTTCAAACTGCTATGAAACTATCAAAAATGCCTCAATACTGATTAAACTTGGCACAAATGTTGACTGGACCATTGCCTTTGTAACGGCATGCTCATTCGTAGATTTCCTGTTACCCTGGCAACAATGGGGACATCTCAAAATTGCCAAAAATCACTATTTTGCATGGATTTTTCCATCAAAACTGATTTCAAAGTGCTGCAACTTCTCAATGGATTGAGATAGTCAAAGGCTATTTAGCATTGGTTACATGTTACCTTAAGATCGACCTGAGGTCTTTTTTAACAACATTTCTCAAAATGACATAAGTGTTTTGGGGCTAAAATAGCTAGGGCATTCTTTTGCATCATTTCAGGCCTCAAAAGGGGGGGGGGGCTGGGGTGAAAAAGGCGTTAAAAGACTTATATATGAGGTAATGGGTTAAATAGCAACAAACCAACTTGGCTGAGAAGTCTTCTTTCTTTCTTTGTCTGCATTCAATTGTGGTATTTGTAATGAAATTTAAAAATGCCACTAGCAACTCTCAAATTGAAATTGTATCAAAATTTAAAAATTACATATTTTCCTTTACCTTTATTCTGTCTTCTTCTTCTTTCTTTCTCCTTTTTTCTTCTTCCAGTCTTTTTTTCTCTTCTTCTTTTTGTCTTTTAAGTTCTTCTTTCTGTCGCTTTTCCTCCTCTTGTCTCTTTCTACAAATTTCACCAAAATATTTCAGCAAAAATATGGAAAATAAAGCTTTACACACCATTGTATACTTGAAAGAGTATTTTCATTGAACAAAGTCACTAAATGACTAAAATTACCAATCTGTCATTTTTCAATTTTTTTAATTTCCTAACACCAACAATTTCGTCTGCTTCAAAATAAGGTCATGTGGTACTGCTGGAGTTGTTCTACTATTTTTTGACAGACGTTTTTGATAACTAAAATTCGAATAAAAGTCTACAGAACAAGTTCTTAAAAACCTGAACAGACAATCAAAGCTGTAAGTGTCCTGTAAGAAAAAACTTCAATTAATCAAATAAAAACATTTTGCCTGATTTCAGTGAAGTTTTTGAAAGGCGGTATTGCCTTCTTATGCCATTCATTCCAACTGCATAGGCCAAGAGCTACAATATTCGTACATATACATAACAATATATTTCAATGCTATTTCTGTGAATCACACCATCAAAATTTCAAAAATAAATAAGATTTTTTATCTTGAATGCCATTTCATAGATAGATTGTAGGATAAAGGAATTTTATTAAATGCCTTTGTTTAGACCTTTTTCTCCAGTTATTGTATTGAATGCAAAGTAAAAGAAAAATGAAAATTTTTTCAAAATTTGTACATCCCCATCCATCAGTACTTTATAGAACTTTGATTAAGTAACTCAAACATTCTTTAGGATAGAGGAGGTCAAATGGGGACATTCTAGGTCTTGTGGAAGTATTCCAGGATTCATGGAAACTTTTCCATGAAACTCTTTAATAACTTATGTTATGTACATGCTAACACTTAATAAGAACTATATAATTAATGCAGGTGTCAAATGGCTTCCTCCCTATAAAGAATGCAACATTATATTAATTATACATCTCACTAAGTGTGAAAGAAAGAAATAATCATCCCCTACATCTCACTAAGTATGAAAGAAAGAAATAATCATCCCCTACATCTCACTAAGTGTGAAAGAAAGAAATAATCATGCCCTACATCTCACTAAGTGTGAAAGAAAGAAATAATCATGCCCTATATAAGTGTGAAAAAAAGATATAATCACCCCCTACATCTCACTAAGTATGAAAGAAAGAAATAATCATGCCTAACTCACTAAGTGTGAAAGAAAGAAATAATCACCCCCTTACATCTCACTTAGTGTGAAAGAAAGAAATAATCACACCCTACATCTCACTAAGTGTGAAAGAAAGAAATAATCATCCCTTACATCTCACTAAGTGTGAAAGAAAGAAATAATCACCCCCTACATCTCACTAAGTGTGAAAGAAAGAAATAATCATCCCCTACATCTCACTAAGTGTGAAAGAAAGAAATAATCATCCCCTACATCTCACTAAGTGTGAAAGAAAGAATTATTCATCTCTTACATCTCACTAAGTGTGAAAGAAAGAAATAATCATCCCCTACATCTCACTAAGTGTGAAAGAAAGAAATATTCATCTCTATCATCTCACTAAGTGTGAAAGAAAGAAATAATCACCCCCTACATCTCACTAAGTGTGAAAGAAAGAAATAATCATGCCCTACATCTCACTAAGTGTAAAAGAAAGAAATAATCATCCCCTACATCTCACTAAGTGTGAAAGAAAGAAATAATCATGCCTAACTCACTCAGTGTGAAAGAAAGAAATAATCACCCCCTACATCTCACTAAGTGTGAAAGAAAGAAATAATCGTGCCCTACATCTCACTAAGTGTGAAAGAAAGAAATAATCATCCCCTACATCTCACTAAGTGTGAAAGAAAGAAATAATCATGCCTAACTCACTAAGTGTGAAAGAAAGAAATAATCATCCCTTACATCTCACTAAGTGTGAAAGAAAGAAATAATCACCCCCTACATCTCACTAAGTGTGAAAGAAAGAAATAATCATCCCCTACATCTCACTAAGTGTGAAAGAAAGAAATAATCATCCCCTACATCTCACTAAGTGTGAAAGAAAGAAATATTCATCTCTTACATCTCACTAAGTGTGAAAGAAAGAAATAATCATCCCCTACATCTCACTAAGTGTGAAAGAAAGAAATATTCATCTCTTACATCTCACTAAGTGTGAAAGAAAGAAATAATCACCCACTACATCTCACTAAGTGTGAAAGAAAGAAATAATCGTGCCCTACATCTCACTAAGTGTGAAAGAAAGAAATAATCATCCCCTACATCTCACTAAGTGTGAAAGAAAGAAATAATCATGCCTAACTCACTCAGTGTGAAAGAAAGAAATAATCACCCCCTACATCTCACTAAGTGTGAAAGAAAGAAATAATCGTGCCCTACATCTCACTAAGTGTGAAAGAAAGAAATAATCATCCCCTACATCTCACTAAGTGTGAAAGAAAGAAATAATCATGCCTTACTCACTCAGTGTGAAAGAAAGAAATAATCACCCCCTACATCTCACTAAGTGTGAAAGAAAGAAATAATCATGCCCTACATCTCACTAAGTGTGAAAGAAAGAAATAATCATCCCTTACATCTCACTAAGTGTGAAAGAAAGAAATAATCGTGCCCTACATCTCACTAAGTGTGAAAGAAAGAAATAATCATCCCCTACATCTCACTAAGTGTGAAAGAAAGAAATAATCATGCCTTACTCACTCAGTGTGAAAGAAAGAAATAATCACACCCTACATCTCACTAAGTGTGGAAGAAAGAAATAATCATCCCTTACATCTCACTAAGTGTGAAAGAAAGAAATAGTCACCCCCTATATCTCACTTAGTGTGAAAGAAAGAAATAATCATCCCTTACATCTCACTAAGTGTGAAAGAAAGAAATATTCACCCTGGACAAGTGAATGCCTTGCATTATCTGGTCATGGATGAACATTTTGTTCTATCACCCTAAGTGGGATTAACCATTTAGTGTTTATATAATGTTGAATCATTCTATATCACCAAACAATTCAATATTCAAAATATACATCTCAAACTAAATAACTTATAGCTTAAACCTTTCTTGCTCCTCCTTTTCAAGCTGTTCTTCTTTTCTTCTCTCAATCTCAATTTCTACCTCTTTTATTCTTTGTTCTTCTTTCTCTTTCTTTCTTATTTCCCTCCTCTCGGTCAACAATGGCTGGGCTTCTTTCCTAACCCTTAAAGTAACAGACAAATTGGCTTTAAACCATTATTCAAGCACAATGATTCCATAGGCATGCATTATCACAGCAGATGATGTCACTTTGATTTCTCCTCTAGGGTTATATTGATATGGCTGTTGTAAAATATACATATACTTTTAAACTTTTCAGGTTAGTTCTTGATGTTATAAATTTATCAATATCAAATCTAGAGATATCCATTTTTGGAATACTTAAAATGCCTTTAAAAACAGTATCACTGATTGAATATAAGTCACAGGGACAAACAAAATCACAAGATTCACTATGGATAGATTTTCAAGATTTACAGAATGTTCTGAATTACCGAATAATCTCAGACGATATCAGTTTATTATTTTATTTAAGTAAACCTTATTTTCTCAAATATCTTACTTAAATCCCCTGTAAGTTCTTTGAATAATAAGAACAGCCTTTTCTCGTTTTTCTTCAAGTCTCTTTCTCTCCATTTCTACTGCCATGCCATGTTCTTTCTTCTGTCTATCCATTTCATTCTGTAGCTGACTCATCTCCTCCTGTTTAAATACATCAAATAAGCTGTTAAAATACATCAAATAATTTGTTAAAATACATCAAATAATCTGTTAAAATACATCAAATTATCTGTATAAATATATCAAAGTATCAGTTTAAATATATCAAACAATCTGTTTAAATAAATCAAATAATCTGTTAAAATATATAAAATAATCTGTTTAGATACATCAAATACTTTGTTTAAAAACATCAAAAATTCAGTTAAATATATCAAATAATCTGTTTAGATACATCAAATAATCTGTTAAAATACCTCAAATAATATGTTTAAACAATATGTTAAAATAATTTATATCAAATAATGTGTTTTTTAAAACATAAAATAATCTGTTTTAAATATATCAAATAATCTGTTTAAATATATCAAATAATCTGAAATCTTTAAAAAAAATTAAGATACCCCATTTACTACTGATGGCAACTGAATCTATCCTGGCAACCAGTGCAGACCAAGACAAGAGGACACATCCATGCTATCTGATCATGGTCCGCACTGTTAGCTATTCAGACGGCGTCTATTTTAAAATTTTACCTAAAAATGATCAATGAAGGTTTTTGTTCATATTGAAAGAGGGACAAATCTATATAAGGTATTTAATGGGTAAGGTTTAACTTACATATATAAAGACTATATAGTGAGAAAAAACAAACTTTGTGGTTAAAGTGTTAGGAAGCAGATGCCCTTTTACCATGTCTATAAGGACTCTTGATATAAAACTAGATGGTCAGTTGGCTCAAGAATGATGACCATTGACTCAAGACCTTCACTGACTGCAGCTTTCAACCCTTATCCCACTAAATTTCTGAAATGAACTTGCCCAGCTCCAACTTTTGGACCCTTCTATTATTAGTTTTAGGGATATCATAATGAAAACAAGATAGTTGGTCAGTCAGCAATAAATAACCTCAGGTCAGACAGCCTGATAACTAGTCCTGGTTTAATCTTAACTATGGCAAAAGCTGTTCATTTTCAGTTCAACAATTCTAAGAATGAAATAAATTGAACTAAATCATTAATTTATTTATTCATGGGATCCAAGTGGAATTAAAATACCAGGAACATATAAGAATAGATGTATTGACATCAACATACTAAAAATTTGGCAGGACTGAAAATGGTAACATTTACTCTACCTGTTGAAGCAGTCTGAAACAAAACAAGCAACCTTCTACACCCAAAAGGGGATTTTACAATACCATAGTCGAACTTAAATAAAATTGACATAAAATCACCCAGAGTTTTAGCTTTTTTGATGCTAATTCATCACCAAGCTTGTGTCTATAGTAACCAATTAAATCTGCCTGCTATTTTTACATACCTGAAATTTTCTCATATTTTCCTGCATTTCCTTCTCAGCCATTTCTTGTTCTTGCTTAATCTGGTTCTCAGCAATCTGCAATAGTATCAATTTAACTAAAACAAGATCTCGTTCTCGGCAATCTACAATAGTGTCAATTTAACTAAAACAAGATCTGGTTCTCAGCAATCTACAATAGTGTCAATTTAACTAAAACAAGATCTGGTTCTTGGCAATCTACAAAAAGGCAGCATGCTCAAATCTCATTCTCGACAATAAAGTGTCATAACTTTAACTAAAACAAGAAAACAAGTGTGTGAAATTTCATCCCTTCAGTAATTTTGGAGATACCAACTTGCATGCAAAGTGACAGCAAAAGCTGGGAAGAGAGCAGTAAGCACTCCCTATTCTTCAAAAAGTCAAGCTAATAATTATCTAAAAAAACATCTTTAAAATATGTGACAAATATTCAGTTCTATGAAGAAAAAATGCATATATTATGTCATTTTTTTCTATCGTGGTCATTTTCCTAATATCTGGCATTCAAAACACAAAATAATGAACATAAACTATACTAAAGTTTGCCTTAATTAAGTTCCAAAGAAAATACTTTATCAAATATCATAAAATATATAACTGTACCAAGTTTCTAAGGTTTTAAGTGAAACTGCCAGTGTAAACGTCGGAAGCAACTTTCCAGATTTATTAATGGAGGAAGACCTCATATGCTTCTTTGAACATTATTTCGGACACAAATCAGCACCTGAGTAGAACCACACACCTCCCATAAATAAAACATGTTTATATCCAACTCTAACACACTTAACTTTATTCAATATATGCAGGACATAAAAAAAAGAATTTTTTACAATTATCATATGACATCAGATATGAATTCGATACACCAAATTATGTCACAAAAATTATTTTCTCCGCTCAATATTGTTCAGCATATTTTTACATATCAATTATCTTTGTTATCAGCAAGTTAGAATAGAAATATATATTCGTTTTTCTACTGTCAAAGTATAGTAATGCAAGGTTTTATCGTTCAAATGCTTTGAAGTGGCATGGCCTGGTTAAAGTGTTGGACTAGTAATCTAATGATGGTTCAAACCCTGTCAGAGGGAAGTTTCCTTGAGCAAGAAACTTAATACTCATTGCTCAGCACTAGTTGGTTCCAGGAACAGATTCGAAAGTGTGTCTAAAAGCTTAAAGCTTCCTACATAATTGAACTAAAATAAATTCTGTATCAACCAAATGCTTTGTATTTAACCACTCAGACCTTCAGGTTATATATCATATTTCATCACATCTTATCTCAAATGGTGCATTAAAATCATATTAAGCATGCTCGTTCAATATACAAATAAATACCTCTTGTTCCACAAGGAGTTGTTGCCCCTGCCGCTGTATCTCCTGTAACTTCCACTGTCTTTCTTCATTTGTTCTTCTCTCTCTCACTTCTTCTTCATTCCTTTTATGAGCCTCGTCCTTAAATACAGATCTTTGTTTACATTATCAAATCAACAAGAACTTTAATGTTCACATTATCCTATACATATTTTATATTTGCGGATACAATTATTTTGACCACCAGTACTATGCAATGTTCAAACAGTCTTTTTTTATCTTAACTGAACTCAATGGCCAAGCACCCACTTTAAATCAATTGCGCCACAGTAGGTTCAAATCCTGCCAGGGGGACAGAATCTTAAACCCTTACCACACTAAATAACTCAATGGGCTTGTGAATTTTTTCATCCTGGACCTAAAAACTGGTCATCAATTTGATGGAAAATTTCAACGAACGTTCATCAATCTAATAAATACTAAAACATTCATCAATTTGATGGAAAATTTCAAAATAAATATTCGAACGTTCATCAATCTAATAAATACTAAAACGTTCATCAATTTGTTGGAAAATTTCAAAATAAATACTAAAACGTTCATCAATTTGTTGGAAAATTTCAAAATAAATACTAAAACATTCATCAGTTTGATGGAAAATTTCAAAATATTAAATACTAAAACATTCATCAGTTTGATGGAAAATTTCAAAATAAATACTAAAACGTTCATCAATTTGATGGAAAATTTCAAAATAAATACTAAACGTTCATCAATTTGATGGAAAATTTCAAAATAAATACTAAAACATTCATCAACTTGATGGAAAATTTCAAAATATTAAATACTAAAACATTCATCAACTTGATGGAAAATTTCAAAATAAATACTAAAACATTCATCAATTTGATGGAAAATTTCAAAATAAATACTAAGACATTCATCAACTTGATGGAAAATTTCAAAATAAATACTGAGTGAATAGCAAACAGTGCAGACCATGATCCATGCAGGCTTATCTTGATCTGCACTGGTCGCATTGGTAGATTCAATTGCCACCAACAGGGTATAGGTTTCACACTCTAATGAAGAAGCTATCCAGCTACCTTACAGAAGGATACTGACTTTATTCAAGCGGTACTTATTATACAGATAGATAGCAACTACTCTACACTGATTTAACTTAACTGTGCTAAAAGTTTTCTAATTTGATCAATTTTTATGCAAATTGATTAAAATTAACCTATAAATCTGACTACATAACCATGATCCCTGAGATAAGGGGAGGAAATCTGCAGAATATTTATCATATGACCGCTCACGGCTGTCAATTTCAAAATACTATACTATTTGCTTGCGAATACATCTACGACCTTTTCTAAGAACTCTTGGAATACTTTTTTTGTACCTACCTTTTTAATTCGATCAATTTTCTCCTGATACCTATGTTCAAGTGTATCCAGTTGTTCCCTCAACAATTTCTGTATGTCCAGCTGCGTGTTCGTGTTCTTTTCACTATTGACCACCACAAGTTCTTGTGAAACCGGCACCTCTTCATAGTCTGATTAATAAAAGATATGGTCACACTGGCATACAGTGCTGGTTAAACCTCAATATAATAATTTCAATTTGGACTTTTATGGCAGATCAGACCCAGGGCCCTTTTCCAGTTAGTTGGGTAAAATGCCCTTGGCATAAAATATTAAAAAAAAAATGACATTTTGAGAAATTTTAAAATTTTTAAAAAGTTAAAAAACTGCCATATATATTTTTTACATCTGTATGATCACAATACCTACTATTTCAAGAAACAAGTAAATACAGTTCAATTTTTTCAGAATTAGAAACACTTCAATTTTTGGGGGGCTGCCAGCTGTTGGAATTATTTCCTCTTCTTATTTGGAAATTGGGTAAAAATGAGGCTATTCTGGATTGGGAATTGGGCCTTATTTCGACCCCTGGTGATAGGGTGCAAATGCCCCGAGACCTGTTTTAAACGATCAGTTGCTATGATTAATACTTGCAAGCTTAAAAAGTATGCTTCTCTTACAACAGCCTGTTTAACATTTAAAGATTTAATTCTGTATCTCTCTCTTATAAACTGATTTTACAAATTGCTTGGCAACATCAGTAAAATATCCTTTTCTTCATACATATGTGTTACTGATTAAGCATACCGTATAAGTGTTTTTTTCTGCGGTGACTTTATTTCTGCGTTTTCTGCGGTCAGTTTCAGCACCGCAGAAATAAAAACCGCAGAATATTTCTCCACGTTTTTTTTTTTTTTAAAGAAATGAGTCCTACATTATGACCTGTTTCCTTAAAAGGAATAAAGACTAACAGATTATAACGGTTAGGGGGTCATCGAGTTATATAAAATTGATTTCGGCTAAATATGCAATATGTGCATGTAAGGATGTAATTGTTGTTAATTATGCCAATTTATGAACAAAGAAATTCAAACATCATAGTGTTTGCCTGTACGCTAAAGGGTTTGTTTACCACTAAATCATTAAAACCATTTAAACCCTTATACTGCTAAATAATCGTCGTATACATTAATTGTTGTCTGATTTACGATAAACTTCTATCAATTTTATTAAATTAAAGATACTACCGTGGTATATTTTTCACACGTCATTTCACACTGATTTAAAGATGCAAACTGTCTATTGATGCACATTATATTTGCAAGCAAACAATATAATTGTTTGTAATTACTATATAATATAGTTCTGCCGTGACGACGGTAAACAAAATTTTAATGCAAATGTGTACATGCAAATAAAATAGGTAAAGTAATGTGACTTAGACTTTGATAAGATGAGCCGCAGAATTTAAATCACATTTTGTCCAAAGAATGTGCCGCAGAAATTAAGTCCGCAGAAATAAAAACATGCCAAAATTTTGAAAAACCGCAGAATTTGGAGCCCACAGAAAAAAACCACTTATACGGTAATTTGATCCTTATTAAGAATATTAAGCACTCTAATACATGTATGGCATGTCCTGGAAGCTATCACTAATTTCATATATCATTACGTCCATCAAGATTGTCCAAAATCAAAACTAGTTTACCAACATCCAAATCTTATTGTGCAATATTCCTACATTACATAGGTCAAGCAGCGTATTTATAAAACTTTTAATAAAAATGTTTGTCTATCCCCCTGCAAACAAAAAGTTAAAATACTATCTTACCTATTCCCTCTTCAACTGCCTTCGCAATCTTAACAGGTAACTCTGCATTAGCACCCCCATTCTCTGTGGTCTCAGTGATGGAACATTGTTCTCCATCTTTATCTGTATCCCCAATCAAGTCTGCCAATTCATCATCGATTATTACCTCGTCATTTTCTATATCTTCTAAAATCTGCAAGACACAAAATGTTCAAAAAAATGTTGCATGAATATTGAAAGAAAAATTGACATTTTGTTGGCACAATTTTCTAAAATTCAGAACATTCTTATAAATTATCAATAAAACATTTCTTTTCATCACAGAGCTATATGTATATCTAAATGGAAAGGAAGCTATGACGTAAGACACTTAAAATCTGTATCACCGATTAATAACCCCGCAAGTTCAAATTTTTTCGTGAGATTTTTCGAGTCCATGTTCTGCTATATCTTGTCTATTTTTTGAAGTGTTTGACATGACCAGACTCAAAAGAAGTAATGGAAAGGTAGTTGTTAAAATATCAACAAGAGGGCCATGATGGCCCTAGATCGCTCACCTGAATTATCAAACTCATCCAAACAATTACCTAGACAAGCATTCTGACCAAGTCTCATGACAGGTGAGTCAAAAATGTGACCACTACAGTGTTAACAAGGATTATCCATATTTGAGCAGTGCGACCTAGTTTTTTACCCAGGTGACACATATTCAAACTTGACCTAGAAATCATCAAAACAAACTTTCAGACCAATTTCCAGGATACTTGGATCAAAACAGTAGCAACTAGAGTGTTAACAAGATTTTTCTATTTTTAGCTCCGGTGACCTAGTTTCACATGCGATTTCGAACTCATCCAAGCAATTACCTAGACAAACATCCTGACCAAGTTTGATGATAATTGAGTCGAAAATGTGACCACTAGAATGTTAACAAGGTTTTTCCATATTTGGGCAGTGTGACCTAGTTTTTCATCCAAGATGACCCATGTTCGATCTTGACTTAGAAATCATCAAAACAAACTTTCAGACCAATTAACAGAATATTTGGATCACAACAGTAGCCACTAGAGTGTTAACAAGATTTTTTCTATTTTTAGCTCCTGTGACCTAGTTTTTCATCCGAAATGTCCCATGTTCGATTTATTCCCAGCAATGACCTAGACAAGTTTCCTGACCAAGTTTGATGACAATTGAGTCAAAATTGTGACCACTAGAGTGTTAACAAGTTTTTTCTATTTTTAGCTCCTGTGACCTAGTTTTTCATCCGAAATGACCCATGTTCGAACTCATCCGAGCTATCACCTAGACAAGCATCTTGATCAAGTTTGATGATGATTGATGCAAAAATGTGACCGCTAAAGTGTTAACAAGGTTTTTCTATTTTTAGCTCTGGTGACCTACTTTTTCATCCGAGATGACCCATGTTCGAACTCATCCAAGCTATCAACTAGATAAGCATCCTGACCAAGTTTGATGATGATTGATGCAAAAATGTGACCACTAGAGTGTTCACAAGGTTTTTCTATTTATAGCTCCGGTGACCTAGTTTTTCATCCGAGATGACCCATATTCGAACTCATCCGAGCTATTATCTCAACAAGCATCCTGACAAAGTTTGATGATGATTGGGTCAAAAATGTGACCACTAGAGTGTTCACAAGGTTTTTCTATTTTTAGCTCCTGTGACCTAGTTTTTCATCAGAGATGACCCATGTTCGAACTCATCCAAGCAATTGACTAGACAAGCATTCTGACCAAGTTTGATGATGATTGGTTAAAAAATGTGACCACTAGAGTGTTCACAAGGTTTTTCTATTTATAGCTCCTGTGACCTACTTTTTCATCCGAGATGACCCATGTTCGAACTCATCCAAGCTATCACCTAGACAAACATCCTGACCAAGTTTGATGATGATTGGGTCAAAAATGTGACCTCTAGAGTGTTCACAAGGTTTTTCTATTTTTAGCTCTTGTGACCTAGTTTTTCATCCGAGATGACCCATGTTCGAACTCATCCGAGCTTTCAACTAGATAAGCATCCTGACCAAGTTTGATGATGATTGAGGCAAAAATGCGACCGCTAGAGTGTTCACAAGTAATTGTGGACGGCCGGACGGACGACGGACGACGGACGACGGACGACGGACATTCACCGATCCTAAAAGCTCACCCTGAGCAAGCTCAGGTGAGCTAAAAAGCATAAACATTAAGAAGATGTAAATTATTATCGGTAATGGATGAAAATGTAAACACATTCATTACGTAAAACAAGATGACGGAGATGGACGGGCAAATGAATCTCCCACAAAGGATTGTGGGTCAGGGCAGGAAAATGTTAGAGAGCTTTTATTGAGAGCTTTTTATTTTTAGAGCTTTTTATCCCCCTATTTAATAAGTCTCTGTTTTTAAAGACTTTATCAGACCTACAGGAACTCCACTGAGGTCCAATAGCCTAAAATAATAATTTTTTTCTCAAATCAATTTGAAACCAAGCAATAGATGATATGTAAATATTCACGCTATTAAACTGATAATCAATTTTTATGCAATTTTTGGCCGATTTGAGTGAAAAGAGTTTCAACAGTTTTAATTTATTGGGCCAATTTGCAAAATAAAATTGATTATTCCTGGGAAATGGAGAGAGCAAATGATCTGAAATTTTGTACATGAGTTATTGGTCTAGACATACATCTAGTAATACTTAAGTCTTGAAAAAATATTTTCTGTCCTTTCATTTCAAAAAACCTCAGTAGAGTCCCTTTAAACTACATCTTTCTTGCATGAAAGAATATAGAAATGTAAATACAGTGAAACCTCTGAAATGACTGTAGAGCAAATACCACTTTAAATCAACAGTTCTTCACAAAGTAAGCTCTTACAACAAATTAAACCACTCTTGAGCAACACGTCTCATTAACAACCGAAATCTTTGAGTCCAAAGGGTGTTGCTCGGCAGAGGTTGTACTGTATGCATTTTGCAATTATCATTTAGAAAAAAACACTTAAAGCATGCCTCCAGATTCATGCTAATTTTCATGAAAATTTTGAAAATGTATTTGGATGTGTAATATTGTGAAGTAACCAAAAGGAATAAATTTAAACATTATCAATGGCACTTTAAAATCATGTAAATTACCAAAAGTGGTAAAAAATGCATAAACAGCCTTTACTGCGTTAGTAACACAGTAGAAATATAGTTATAAATACTGAAAAATCAGTATTTAATCACACATAATATGTAAAATATTACTTGAATCTTGAAACATTTTACTTTTCCTTACATCTTAGTACATTTTTCTCAAGTTTGGTTTTATTGAAATATTTTGACTCATCTAGAGGCAAGTAGCTTTAAAATTTAAGCTTTAATTATAACTGAATTGTAAAGAAAGACATCCTTTTATTGAATTTTTGATGGAATCTACCTAAATGCAGATGTGAAAAGAAAGAGAGCTCAGTTATTTTTTTCACTTAATTGGGAAGACGTCTTTTATAGGCATATATACACAGAGAAAAATCACTGCGGCTCTCTTTATTAATGGCAAGCACAAAACAACCAAGATAAGACTGTAATATTTTAAGTTCCAGTGGTGTTAACTAACCTAAGTCAAAGTCTGAAACATTTTGTAAAAGGCCATTTTATACATTTTAGCAATAGATGTTGTCCAGTGAAATTAATTTTAGCAATTGATGTATTGATGTTGTCAAGTGAGATTAATTTTAGCAATTGATGTTGTCAAGGGAAATTACTTTTAGCAATTGATGTATTGATGTTGTCAAGTGAAATTAATTTTAGCAATTGATGTTGTCAAGGGAAATTACTTTTAGCAATTGATGTTGTCAAGGGAAATTACTTAAGACAATGAACTGATGATTGGCAAACGAAATAAGTAAAAGTGTGGGGGGGGGAGGGGGTCGGAGGGACGGCTTGGTGGTGTCTAGTTAATTATAGGTAATGATATCTTAGATATAACAGACCTGTCTCTTATACTGCTCCACATCACATCCTTGTTCCTTGGCAAGTTGTAGCAACAGATTATGATCCTCATAAGGTATCAAAGCTGAGCCCAATGTGTCTGAAATGAAGGAGCATTAAAATAATATAATTGTTAGTGTTCATGTACAAAAAATATTTTAACCAAAATACTGGGGACTCCATAGTTGAGACCAATGACAATAAACTACTCAGTATTTCAATAAAGTCCCAAAATGTTGAAGTCAGATACTTTAAGAAATCACATTATATAGGAAAAGAAAGAAAAGTATAATATTTTGGGAGTACAAACCAAAGTCTAGGAGTAGATGACTCCTAAACTAGTACTTACAGAAACCCTGATTTGTGCCAATATTTATTAAGGTCTTTTCCACAACATTTCGGGTATGCCATCAACAATGTTGGAATTCAGGATAAAAAGTGTTGTTAAAACTTCAAATTGAGAATCACAGAACAGAAACTGCTGAATACATAATGACTAAAAAGTAGCTTCTTTGCTAGCCTTTGTATTCATATTTTCTTGTGAAATAAATTATTATTTATCAATTATAAAGAGATTCCCTTTTAACATAAATGCAGACTGACAAGCTGGGACAATTTATGCCACTCAATTCAGAAAAAAAAACTCATACATTTTGGCATTGGCAATTCCTTTGTTTACTGGTAGTAAATATATAAAGGGGGAAGAAAAGCTTGAATTTCACCATTTTTCTGTGAAGTGTGTGCCAGTAACTCATCACATTCCAACAACTCCTGTTCAAATCTATTACTCTGATCCTGGAGTCTCTTTATGTAACAATCCAGTTCATTGTCCACATCCTATAAACAATGGAACACATTTATATAATGACCTTCACAAAATTTCACACAAATATATTTACTTTTAAAACCAAGCTTTTTTTCTTCCAATTTTAAGAGAATTTTATTTTATGCCTAATGCCATACATGTGGAATATATAACACTTTTTGATTTTGTTTTTGCCAAATTTTATCTTTATTTAAATTATACTCACAAAATGAAAAAATATTGTTTAACTCCTAACTTGTCAATTCTAGTAGTAATCTTATGATCCAGTTATTACTTAACTCTTGTACAGGAACTATTTTAAGTAATACTACAAACTACAAACCAAATTGTTTTCCTCAAAATCTGCTGGCAGTTCATTCTCATCATTGAAATCATCAGCTAGCTCTACTTCATCATCTAGATTGATGTTTTCTAACTCAAGCTGGATTTCTGCCTCTATAACAGACTGTTCATCCATACAACCTTCAACGCCTGAAGGAGGCATACTCATCTCAACTGAAATTTTAATATTATTCAAAACATGATTTTTATACTTGTAGACAGTATAGCAGTGGTAAACTAATGGAGGACAGTTTATTCCTGCTAAGTGTTGGACAAATCATAAGTAATATTTTTCTGCTTATTATATTAATGCTTTTATTTATGGGCGACCGTACACTCAAGACTTTTTCGTAGATTTTTTTCCAGCTTTTATTGGTGGAGGAAGACCCCAGGTGCCCCTCCTGGCATTATTTCAGGCACAAGCGGGCACCTGGGTAGAACCACCTACCTTCCGTAAGCCAGCTGGATGGCTTCCTCACATGAAAGATTTTGACCTGAGTGAGGATCGAACCTACAGGGGTGAGGGACCTGTGATCTCAAGTCAGCGACCTTAACCACTCGGCCCAGGAGGCGCCAGTATACTTTTCTGCGATATCATTATAATTTTTAAATAATTGCAATGAAAGCCTCTCTGATTAAAATAACTTTTTTTTTTTTTGTAATTTCTCATTCAAAGGAGGGGTGAAGTGTCGCAATCCGGTCAACTCGTCCCCTGGTCAACTCGTCCCCTGGTCAACTCGACACCTTTTTGGTCAACTCGTCCCCTACTTTTGGTCAACTCGTCCCTAATATGGTCAACTCGTCCCCTACTTTCGATCTCTGTCTTTAAAATGTCTTTAAATAATTCTTTTATGTAAAATATGTAAAATTAATACTGAATTTGATTGATATCGAAATATTAATAAAATAATTACGTCTTTTTTACGTTAAATTTTAATGATCTTTATCTAAGCGCACGTGCATAGCTTTGATGTCAAACTACAAAGACAGGTAAGTTTACAAACATTCAATTAATGTTTAATTAATCGGAGTTTTAATGATAATTAAAACTAAAATTAGGTCCAACTCTTTGATTTTTACCGCCTCCCTGAATGGATTAAAGACTGACGACAGATTAACAGAAATTAGAAGCGCTAAAAACTTTATGTCGGTGCGTATTGATCTCATTATAGAAGGATCGTGTCAATTAAAAACATGATAATTGTTTGTTGGGAAATTGTCAATATAAAAGTTGCCCTGATAAATATAAGATTTATTCTTAAAAACACATTTGCGTTGTACGTTATATGAACATTGGATTATTTTTTTTGTGCATATCAATCATTTCTTAGAATTCCATATTGTTGGATTATAGACTGCATGTGAACGGTGTATGTGACAATTTTAATTATTTGTGTTGTTAATTGTGACTTTTTTAATTGATTAGTGTCGTTAATTGTGACAATGTACCCCTGCATTGATTGTAGGAAACATGTGCGGAAAAATCAGCAAGCACTTCAGTGTGAGCGCTGTGAACACTGGCAACACAGAAGTTGTAATACAGGTTAGTCATTTGTGATGTTTATGTTCATTTTTAACAGACAAATGGTCTTGCAATTCCAAATGATCTTATATAGTGTATTGGAATAAAAATTGTCAAAGAATATTTAAAGAATTTATTAAGTTTTTTTTTTCTAAATTGCATTTTATTGTAATATTATGGTCCATTATTATCATAGGAGTTGTATATACATACATGCCTTTTGAAAGAGTTAGTATTTATTTTTTTTTTTTCATTATTTTTTTTTAAATAAAAAATCCGTACAATAATATTTGCAGTGGATATTAACTGATTGAAATCATGATTGAAAACATAAAAGTAATTACCAAGTATTCAATTGCCATCTAATAATTAGTAAAGATTAATATTCAATTTCCATAAATAAATCTTTAAACTGATCTCAAAGAGGAGCTGTATAAAACCGAGTTCCAGAATTTCTTGTATAATACAAGTCAACATATTGAATGTATTAATTGTATTTAATCAACATTTTCATATATTTGACCATACACCATCAAAACAAATTCGACATTTGGAAAATAAATTTTTATAACAACCTTTGGCACGATTTTCACGCGATTTGTATAATTTAAAATTAAAGACACGCGTTCTTTAAATATATAAAACGTATCCAACCACAGAGGTATTTGTGTCGTTAATCCTATTATCAAATTACCATGTGTATACTTTAATAACCAAAGGCACGTGTCATTATATATTTAATTAACAACAATTTATATCATGCATAAAACAGTACAGTATCCACTTATCGTCAATGAACACGATAATTTAGGTCATTGTATCAATTGTGTCAATTATATTTATTTATTGGTTGTAAAATAATGATGATATGTTTGATCTGTGCCTATCTTATTGGTATTGTAATATACTTCTATTATTTTATAGGATGGCATAGAAGATTGAATGGGAGGGCTGGGGGAACGCCTCCATTCTACCTTTTGATAAAACTGCTGTACGATGAGGCCCAGGTAGCGGTGAGGAACTCGGAATTGATAAGTGAAGGAAGACTACGCCGCTACCAGCGGAAAAAGTACACCTTTCTTCAGGGACAGACGCACCAGCTGTGGGATAAGTACAGGAATGGGGAGTTATCATCAACGGGACTTTTGAGAGAATTCGGCAACTTATACAAGCCCCAAGAGTAGAGTCGTAAGATGTCAAAAAAAAGACAATGAAATATGTGCATGGAAAAAAAAACAATGAAAGTGTGAAAGTGAAAGTGACTATATATACATGTATGACATAATATTGACAAAAAAGACATACGATATGATATTTTATCTTTGCATATAAAACATGTTTTTATACATTAAATGTTATTGCTATTGATCGTCTTCGTGTTGTTTTTTTCTGTATGTAATTTAATCAGAATTATGCATATATATCCTTATTATAAGATGGAACTCCAAATATTCGCATACAAAAAGCGTCAAAATATGTCCAATTCAGTAATTTTATAATATATTATTTTAACAGTCTATAATGATTTATGAACTATATGAAAAACAAGTAGTAATAAAATATAAGGGACGAGTTGGGGACGAGTTGACTAGAGGACGAGTTGTCCAGGGGACGAGTTGACCAAAAAGGTGACGAGTTGACCAGAGGACGAGTTGACCAGAGGACAAGTTGACTCTGAATCGAAGTGTCTAATGTGTGAAGTGTCTGTAACAAATGACTAGGGGCGAAGTGTCTGAGGGGTGAACTCACATACTCCATAATAGGACAAACAGAAGCAGTGTATAAAATACTGAATATCAAATTTAAAACGGAAAATATAAAATAAAAATGAATGATTATTTTATACTATTTCACGGTAAAAGTAAATCGAGCTCGCTTTGAGGCTTTGCCTTTCTCATATTATTTTCAGTCATCATTCAACTTGATTAAGGTATATGTCATAAGTTGTTTCTTTTAATGAAACACGCATGTGTAAATGAATCAGACATGAAAATATAATATGATACATGTTTATTAACCTAGTGGTCCAAAAGAGTTGAACATGTTGAACTTAAAAGTGATTTTTCTCAATGACAAAGTTTACCTTTTTTTAAAAATCTACGGAAAACATTACCATGTCCATTCAGTCAGAAAAATAAGTAGATAATGATTTCACTTTAATGCGTGTCTGTGCAAAAATATCGTTTTATTTTTCTGATTTCAAACGTTGTTTACAGTAGAAACCAAAAATTTTTGTCAGCCCATTTACGGCACATTACTGAGAAGTCGTATTTATTTTATTTTATCATGTAAGTAATACATCTGATCAGGAACAAGTTTGTAGTAATTAATACTTTTAAAAATGCATGTTGTCTCATTTTCTTTACTAATATTCCATGTTTTTATCAATTGTTATTTTACGACATCACACCGCTTGCCGTAAACCTTGCAATGAATTCAGCGCGAAGTGTCATTTTTCCAACAAAAAATATAGGCAAATAAATACAAATTTAGGCATTTAGACAATAAAAACATGACGGAAGAGGTTCCGGACGATTTGTTTAAAGATGTCACATTTTATATCGTGGGGGATATTTCAGAAAATGTAAGCAATTGGCAGCCTGATGCTAACTAAGTTCTAAGCAAATTCATAATCATAGTTCTAACTTCCAGATGGAATATTGTCAATTGGCATTTCCCCGCACTAGATTTTGAGGAGTAATACAATTATCTGGAGCTCTGCATTAGTCATGGCTTCTAAAACATTACATGTAAATTAGTTATATTGAAGACACTATCTTAACATTTTTGTCGACAAATTTTATTACAATGACACTCTCTGAAGGAATCCGGGTCAGCTCGGCCCTAAAACGTACTCGGCCCCCGAGTCAGCTCGGCCCTATTCCAACTCGGCACGGGTCAACTCGCCCCACTTTTCAATTATTAATATTTAAGTTTGTGTTATCACTATTTATTGTAATTATTTATAATACACCTATTGACAGTTTCCAAACTAGTAGCAGACAGGCTTTTCTTATCCGTAGAGTTGCGAGTAAAGATAACCGATTGCGTATCTCACTGTATTTCTGACTTGTGTTAGGTTTAACCGTAAATTTAAATACCTTCAGTGTCAAACAATGTGTTGAAATATTTATTGTTACGGGCTATTATTATCAATCAGTGTGTATGTTAAGGATACCGATTAATTAGGTGATAATTACGATTGACTCATTCATTCATTTGATTAGTGACCACCTGCAATTAATTAGACGCTTATGATATGAAGTAAACACGTTTTTGTTTCATTTTGTTTGAATATTACTTTACAAACAAAATGCATCTATTGGTCTAAGGAAACACATTTTTATTAGATCTATATTAATTGATCTATATATCGAATCTGCAAGACAAATAAATAAAAAAAATTCTAAATGTACTTATTTCGGCAGAAGTGTAATTATATAATAAAGCAAATTTAATACGTAATATATTTTGGTAAAGTGGGCCGAGTTGACCCGTGCTGAGTTGGTATAGGGCCGAGTTAACTCTTTTCCTCTCTGAAGGGAGATTCTGAAAATACAGTGCAATACTTATTTGTTATGCAATATATGCAGATATTAAGTACTTTTGTTTTCATTGTCCAACCCTTTAAATGCTTTAATAGTGTTGTGTTTCCTTAACATTTTCAGGTCATAGACCTGTTGTCAAAATATGGAGGGAAGAGAGACATTTACCTGAGTGAGATGGTAAGCCATGTAATAGCGGATGATATAGAAAACCATGAATATCAGGAGGCAAGAGAGCTGTTTGAACTGCCCTGCGTCATGGTAAGTACATATAATTTTACCACTCATCTTGTCATTATAAACATGTATTCAAAGTTTCATGTTGATACCTTTTAAAATGCTTGAATAATGGCTACATTTTAGTTTTTTGCACGATGACAACAACATTCCAATGATCATAATACAGGGCTAGAGCTAGGGGGCGACTTGGGCAAAGAAGTCCCCTTCGGATGAGCGACTTCCCCTAAAACAAACTTCAAAGCGATTTTGAAGTCACCTGATTTTTAGCTGACCTGAGCATATGCTCAGGGTTAGCTATTAGGATCACTCTTCATCCGTCGTCCGTTGTCCGTTCACACTTTTAAAACGACATCTCCTCTGAAACCATAAGGCAGATCATAATGAAACTTCACAGGGATGTTCCTTGTGTGAAGCCTTAACAAACTTGTTCAAAGAATTCAATTCCATGCAGAACTCTGTTTGCCATGGCAGCCAAAAGAAAAAACTTTAAATATCTTCTTCTAAAAAACCCAAAGAACTAGAGCTTAGATATTTGGCACGAAACATCTTCTAGTGAGTGTCTACCAAGTTTGTTCAAATAAAAGACCTGGGGTCAAAATGGGCCCCGCCCTAGGGGGTCATTGATTTTCCCGATATGTATAAAGTAAAAACTTAAAAAGTCTTCATTTAAAGAACCCAAAGAGCTAGAGCTAAGATATTTAGCATGAAACATGTTTTAATGGATGTCTACCAAGTTTGTTCAAATAAGAGCCCTGGGGTAAAAATTGGCCCTGCCCCAGGGGGGCATTGATTTTCCCTATATGAATATAGTAAAAACTTAAAAATCTTCTTTTAAAGAACTCAAAGAGCTAGAGCTAAGATATTAAGCATGAAACATGTTCTAATGGATGTCTACCAAGTTTGTTCAAAAAAGAGCCAAATTGGACCAGCCCCGGGGGACGTTGATTTTCCTTATATGTGTATAGCAAAAACTTAAAAATCTTCTTCGAAAAAACCCAAATAGCTTGAGTGTAGATATTAAGCATGAAACATCTTCTAGTAAGTGTCTACAAAGATTGTTCAAATAAAAGCCCTGGGGTCAAAACTGGCCCTGCCCCAGGGGTGTCATTGTTTTTAAATATATGTGTAAAGAAAAAACTTAAAAAATCTTCTTTTAAAAAACCAAACGAGCTAGACCTTAGATATTTAGCATGAAACATCTTCTAATGGGTGTCTACCAAGTTTGTTCAAATAAAAGCCCTGGGGTTTAAACTGGCCCCGCTCCGGGGGCCTATATACAGGTGAGCAACTTCAGGGCCATCATGGCCCTCTTGTTTAATGATCTGTCATACCAGTTTACAATGCGAGGTCTGTTAACAATTTGTTTACTTCTCTATTACAACCAATTACCCTTAATCCGCTTGTTTAGAACGCATATCAACATCAACAAAATCTAATACACGCCGCAAGGCAAGAGTTCACTATGTGTATCTTTCTTATAATTTATTCATGTGATTGACGAATCAGAACACGTGTTGTATCTGTGGCAGTTTGCATTGACCAATTGGCGACACAATAACATACTGCAGCTATTTATTGACAATAACACAAAATGGCGACAGATTCAATCAACTTTCACCGATTACATGTACATGATTAAAGACACCTGCATATATATAATGTTGATAATTGTTGCAGTATTTTGGCGAGTAAAGATAAACAATGCCCAATGTCTTAAAGGTGTGAATATGTTCAAAAATCGATTGTAAAAATTATCGGAGCACTAATTTGTAGAAATTATGTGAAGATTTGTATCTATTATTTCATCAATACATTAAACTCCATAAAGTTAACACGCTGTTTATACAACATTAAATGTCTCTAACATCCTGGCAGATCGCTAAACAAAAGTTATAGACGATGGCCAGCCTGACTCATTGCAGAGACATAGATAACATAAACACAAATATAACATACTCACTAGATGTTTACAGACTCTGTATATGTAAATATTGAGTTTGCTACATTGTATTGGTATACATTTATTAAAAGTAGATTTATAATAGAATTAATTTATTTGAAAGGTGTTTTTCATTTCTTTTATGGTTTGTAAAGTTTCCTAGCTTATAATTTTCCAGATGATGCCTTATATGTCTCCCAACTTCTCCCTAAAGTCTCCTCACTTCTCACTTTAGCTGGAGGGAGAAGACCCTTTTCCCTTAAATTTTGACCTAGCTCTAACCCTGATAATAGCTTGACTTTTTCTTCAAAGCAGACAAGCTAGAAATGATTATACAAATTAAATGTACAATTAAATATTGAAGTAATTTATTTGTCTTTTGTTATTTTTCTTTATTTAGACAATAATCATGTGTTTTGTTTTGTTTGTTTTATTTACTGAAACATTATGTATTTTCATTATAATTTATTGAATTCTATTTTTATTTTCAGAGTGAGTGGGTGCTGATGTCAGTAAAATGCAAGAAAATGTTGGAGTATCCTTGTATATCAGAATGATAGCGTTTTATATTGATATTGTCCCCTACTTCTATTATAGTCTATACCTACTGAAAAATTTTAAGAGAATCATCAAAGCTAAATTTGAATCTAGCTAACTTTAGCAATATTTTGTATCATGTGGGGGGGGGGGGAATGACGGCCAATTGTCATGGTCATTAAGTAATGACCTTTAAAGTGACTAAAATTTGAAATTCTTACATAGATCAGCACGGGCACTTAAAATAGAAAGATATGCAAATGATGATTAAGAAATATACTTGGAAATAAATTGAAAATTGTATTTTTTTACTGTTATGAATTTTCATGAAAATTTTGAAAATAAACTTACAAGTAAAATATTGTGAAGTGAACAAAAAAGGTAATTTACACATTGCAAACAGTACTTACAATCCAAGTAAATTACAAAAAGAGGTCAAAATAATATGCATAAATAGTCCTTATTGCATTAACCTAATTTGAGTGAAAAAGGTTGCAACGCTTTTATGTTGGTCATTTTTCACAAAAAGGAAGTTATTCTGGAAAAAATGGACTGAGTGAGTGATCAGAAAATTTTCACGCAAGTTATTGTTCTAGACTTGCATCAAATGGAACATTAATCTTGAAAAATTATTTCCAGTCCCATCTTGTAAAAAAAAATGTCAGTGGTGTCCCTTTAATTTTCTGCAATGAACGATCAATTTGCTGCTTTATTACGTAGACAGCAAATTAATATAAATACATGATGTAAGTTTCAAACATCTTTAAAGATGTTATGAAAGTTTAATGGAAAACATTTTGATTGTTTTTCCTTATAAGTTTTGAGTTTGAAAATATCTTTCCTTTTAATATAATAAGCACAAACAATAATCTGTCATTTGTACTAAAGTGCTAATAGGGAAAACATTTTTTTAGAGATATTTACTTTGTAAAATTGTTCCTTAATGTTGTCACAGCAAAGACCTGTTTGCTCCGGAGGGGAAGTTGTTTTCTGGTGTTGTAGCATGCCCATCAAAGGTATTTATATTTAATTTTATTTATAGAAGTAATACATGTATTTAAATTACTGTTTAAAGGCCCATAATGCCCAGAACTGCTTTTATTCACTTTCTCAAAAGCTTTTTATCTTTTGTGTCCTGTTAAAATATCAAAAAAAAAAATAAAAAAATTACTCGACCAATTTGCTGAACCAAATTTTTGCATCTCTTGCATTTTGGCAATAAGTGATTAGATATGGTCATTTAGTATTATGAATGGAAGTCAAAATACTACTTGATTTACATTTTCCTACTTATATGACAGATAATTTCACACCCAGCTCTACTTTCTTCAGGAGATAAGCATCTTTAATGTTCTAAAGCTATTATTTAAACATTATGAAACTCATGTTTGCCTAGACTAGTCTAAAGGATGAAAACTTTATTCATTTCTAAGACATAATGTGCCTTTCTCTTTTTCTATTACAGTAACAAAAATTGTAAAATGCTTAGAAAATGAATAAACTCAAGCAAACATAACTTTCACTTGCTGCCTTTATTTTTTTCAACTTCATCAGTAGTAAACGTTTGCTTGAATTTATTCATTTTCTAAGCATTTTACAATGTTTGTTTATAGAAAAAGGGTATTAATTAGTGCCGCAGAACTGATGGAATTAAGTGAAAATTATACTTCCGTTAGAGAAATAATGGAAACCAAATTCAAAATAAAAAATAACTTATCAATATGTGCCTTGTCTCCTAGACATTTCTGACCACGAAAGACTTAACATCAGAAATAGAAATATATGTATATAAATTTTAATTGATAATTACGAAATGAAAGTAACTTCTTAATTTATGTAATATGAGTTACAGTTTTTTCACACCAAAACCACTAAATATATTTCTTTTCTTCTCTCTTTTTTTTTTTAAAGAAACAAATCCAGTTTTTTTAATTTGGGACATTTTTGCATAATTACTTCATTACTATGATTAAAAAAAACAAAAAAAACTTGATGACATTGGGAATTTCTTCTTTTATTAGAGAGGTAACTTTATTGGTGGCAAAATGATAAATATTGGGGATGGTTCCCGTTTTAGAAGATAACATTATTGAAAAAAAAAATAAAGATTTTCCTCATTGTTAGGTTTCTTAGTTAATAGTAAACATATTGATTTTAGTTAGAAGAAGCAGACTGGTTGTCTCTATGGGCAATGATAGTCTGTAATGGAGGACGTTGCCATGGCAACCTGACAGAAAAATGTACACATCTTTTGACAGCTAAAGAGGAAGGAGTAAGTATTATTGGACATTGACAGTAAGAAAACCCTTTGATTTTATCAACATTTTGAAAATATTGTTCAAGTTTTAAAATGGAATTGCTATTTGTTTGTTAATTGAATAATGATAATAAAATTTAGCAGTATTGTTATAGGAAATTTAAAGTAATTTAAAGTCTGCATGTTAGCTAACAGCTCCTCTTTTGTGTATATTGATAAAGGCAGGGTCTTTTTTTCCAGCTATTTTTCAGACCTAGTCTTTTAGTAGGCAGTATTATGTGGCATTTGGGAGTTTTAAAAATTTGACAAAGAAATACATGACTTATACTTTATACATGGCAACCTGTCAGTTATTTTAAAGCAGCATGCAGCAGATTCATGATAATTTTCTTGAAAATTTTGAAAATGAACTTAAAAGTAAAATAATGTGAAGTGATCAAAAAAAGTAATTTACTCATTGTATATAGTACTTACAATCCACTTGTATTAATAAAAAAGAGGTCAAAATATACAAAAATAGTTCTTACTGCATTAGTCACGCAGTAGATAAATACAGTATATTGTGATTAATACTGCAAACGCAGTCATTAATTTCACATAACATGTAAATTATTGCTTGAATCTTTTTACTTAAAATTGTTGTTCATTTTTCTCAAATTTGATTTTCATGAAAAATTTTGGCTCATCTGAAAGCATGCAGCTTTAAGATACAAGGCAAACAGCTTATATTAGTAAATAAATTATTTAATTCCTGTATTACAGAGTTTTTTTTACTAATAAGTATATGAATTTATTTTTGTTTTGTTTTTGTTTTGATAAGCTTAGAACTTCTAACACTCTCTTTTTACTAATTTAAGACGTAACTGATCATGTTGTTGTTGTTTTTGTGATGACGGATATTTCTTATAGAAAATCCTCATTCTATTTCATTTCATAGCCAAAATATGAGGAGGCAATGAAGCATGACGACACAGTGAAAATTGTAACTCCAGACTGGGTCAGCGAGTGCATTAACAAGGGAGAGAAGCAGGATGAAACTTTCTACCATCCTAGACTGATTGTCTACCCTAAACCACCGACACCTCCTAAACCGGAGTCGCCCGTAAAACCGGAACCTATGGAGGTATGGTGATCAGTCTTTGCAGTTTTAATGTGTGTTTGATATATTGATAAAGAGGCAACAATCTCTGGTATTTTCTATAGGGGGAGGGGCAGAAAGGAAGGAACAATCTTGACAATTGTTCTTATATTGATGAGTATGTGTATATTGCTTTTAAGAAAGTATATATAGAGGATATTTGTTTGTTTCAGTGTAAGATCGAAAAATATTTCACCGAGTGAACACCAGATGCAATATTTTCCACGAGTGGCGTAGCCACGAGTGAAAATATAATAGCTGGGGTTCACGAGTGAAATATTATTTGATCTCACATGTAAAACAAACAAATTTTCTGTTTATTTCATGATTTTTTAACGATTTTTACACCATTTTACTGATTTTTGCCGCGTAACGTCCTGCTCTTATCTTCATGACGTCATCAAATAATGACGTCACAATGTTGAAGCAAAATATAATTCCATGATTATTTTTAGATTTTAGATGTTTTTCAGCACAACGTTCGTAAATATTAACGAACTACAGTTATCACGTACATTTTTTATTATGATTGACTACATTTTCGCTGAAAAAACATTCATTAATGATAAATATTTTATTTTTACGCCAAATATAGTTCGGCTACTGTGAAATTATATTTGGTAATCATTACTGTGAAATTATCAGAATATAATTAACCGTTATAATTCAGTAATCTACTGCAAAACATGTAATAAAAAAGGGTATTTCCACCCAAAGTTATGATTTAAAGCTGATTTTTTTTTTTTTTGTCAGGGTTTCTATTGACGCACATTTCCTGCGTCCTTGACGCAAAAATAGTAACCTAGGACCCTCAATTACTCGAAGTGTGCGTCCATGGGGACGCAAATTAAATTTTCCTCCGTAAATATCATTTGGAAATTCCTTCCGCTTCTTTAAAGGAAGTGACGTAATTTGGTAGACAGGTTCTAATATTGAATGAGCAGAGTTATCTTTCTTTCAATTAATTACAGTTTAATAAGGAATAAAACGGCGCATACTAGAATTTAGTCGACCTTAAAAAAGCGTCCCAGTCTATGCGTTTTTTGTTATAAAATAAATCGTAAAACATGTCGGCTGCTCCCCCAATTTTAATGAAAAGTGGTTAAGTTAACTTACCCGTGGCTCGTCCAAAACGAGAAGACCACGGATATGAAATGCAGCCATTGCGTCTCAACCAAAAAATGTAATCCATTTGCCTCGGAAAATGGATGTTTGTACTTCCAAAATAGTAGATACATTTGTCCGTATGCAGTTAAACAATTGATAAAATTAGTCGGACCAGATGTGAAAGATCTTGACTTTATGCAGGTTGCACAAACATTCAGCCAAATGAAAGAAATGAAAAAATAAAAAGTAACAATGAATGATAAATGGTTTATATTTTTTCATTTTATTTATCGATAACAAGGTCAATAAAAATGCACATGTAGTTGAACAATGTATATAAATGTAAAGAATTAAACCTAGACAATATATATAAGTAATACCTTACTTTAAAGTAATAAATGATTAGGACCCTCATATTTTTCTCTGGGACCCTCATATTTTATGAGCACGAGTCCCTGGGACTCTTAAATAAAAATTCCTAGTAGAAACCCTGTTTTGTTGGGTTTTATGTTTGATTTTTCTCAGTAAAGAATCATGTATGTCTCAGACTTGGGACAATCAATTTTTTTCTTCTATCAGTAACAACTGTTGAATAGGCATTCAAATCCTGCAAACTGGAATGAATATTTGTATTTTAAGGTCACACCTGTCAGCCAAGAATCACAAAAGTTACAAGTCCCGCCAACAACATTAGAAAGGCGTTCACCATCAGAGTCTTCCGGCCATACAGGCTCGCGTCCAGGTACACCGGGTAGTGCCAGCACAAAAGAGGCATTAGCTAAATTAGTAAACAATAGAATGCAGGTTAGTAGCTTCTGTTACAAATATATGTATATTTAGAAACGCAACTGGGGGTTATATAGGGATATCTAGGTAAGAGTAAATAGTTTAAGGCTGGCCTTATAGAGACTGCCCTAAAATGTTGCGTAAATGCCAGACATTTCTTCTGTGTGTTTGAAGTTTCAAGTGTTTGATTCTCTTTATACATTACACGTAAATAAAATTGAAAAAGAATTATTGATAGAACTAAAATTTTTAGCCAGACTATTCAAAGAATAAATTTATAATGATGTTAAAACCTAACTAAAGTGGATATTCGGGGGGGGGGGGGGGGGGGGGGTATATGTGTTTTCTGCAGTAGTGATTGTTTTAACCAAATATAGTGGTGGTTGAATGGAGTATAGGGAACTAGGGAACATTCCAGAATTCCATGTCAGTTACATCCTGGTCCAGTGTTCAATCTAGAATAAATTTCCAGCGGGCCCTTTGGGCCCATAAACTTTTCAAAAGGGGGTCATTTGAGAAAAAAGGGGGCCAACACTTAAAATGAACACCAAATTCAAATAAGGTATTGTATCTTTTAAGTTACTTGTTCACGTACCATATATAGACCAAAAGCGGTTGCAAAATTCCATAACAATCAACTCAACTAAAAAAATGACATTATTTGGACCTTTTTCGAGAGTTCTGTTAGCGTTGATGCAGGCTCAATTTTAAGAACTGATTGGTAAAGAAACAATGACATAATGTTCAAAGAAACATATGAATCTTATTAAAATGTTACCAGGGATATTTGATAAGTTTTTTAATCAGCGCCCGATATATAAAGGAAAATCATATTTTGCAATTAGCGTATACACTTACAAGTCGCTCAAAACATTTACCCTTCTCAATATATCCAAGCTATTACAGGGTTCCCACGCTGTCCGGGAAAACAGGAAATGTCCGTGAATTTGAAAACAGGAGCTCCCGGCCTTGAAAAGTCCGGGAATAAGTTTTGATACATAAAAAAGTCCGGGAAGGTACGGGAATTAGTCTGATAAAGGGGAGGTAAATCAAACAACCAAAATGGCGGTCTTAGCACAGTATATTGACTTCTGCATTTTGAATGTTGATGAATTTTCGATTTACAAGTGTTTTGGGAGGCCAAGTTTGACATTTATGAGATTTAACATTTATTTTCTGGTTACTATGGCGGTTTTGTTTGGAAAATGTTATAAGACAGTCACAAATCGACCACAAGTTTGCTTGATTGGCCCGTGCTAAGAAACATGAAAGCTCACAGGTCTGGTTGCTTCCTTGGGCAATTTGTTTAACCTTATTGCTCACAACCATGCTAAAAGCCAAAGGTAAATCAATATAAAATAAACAATAGTATTACATACATGAACTATTGTCAAGGCAGAGCACAGCCAGTTGGCCACACCATATTTGGGTAGCAAGAAATACCCAAATATTAGCCACAATATACTAAAAATGAATGTGTTATACTAAAAAAAGTGTTGTTTTAATCATGAATACAATATACACTTTCACTAAGATGTAATCGAACATACCCAAATTTTCATTTTTGAACCAAAATATACCCAAATACAGTATACTCCATGAAAACTATTAAATAAAAAAAATAATACGAATGAACTTGTATGAAATTACAACAAAATTATACCCTTCAAATTTAAATGTAGACAACAAATCTCATATCTTGCAAGTACATTTGTCTATTCATTAATGAACCTAACAGTTAGAAAAGCAAATGTCACTTTTTTTCTTACAACATCTGAACTGCCAATTTTAACGGAATGAATGAAAGTAATAGTTGGCTAAGTCACATTATTTTGAAAATATCAACTCATTTTCTCATTAAAATCTATATTGTATACAAACCAAAATGAATATTGCTATAATTGTGTGTGTTTGGGTATTTTGTGCTGCTGCCATATTTTGTAGAACCCGTAGCACTGGCTTAAGCAGAGTACAACATTTAAACATGAAAGTTGTGAAATTTTTAATGTAGAAACACCTGCAGGCAGTTTTCATATACCCTTCAGTGTGATATGCTTTTGCCATTCTATGCACCTAAGTGGACTGAGGTCAAATGTCAGGTTACTTATTAAAGTACTATGAATATCTTGTAAAAAAAGTGATCCCTTGGAAGCATTAAAAACACCAAAATTACATGAAAATTGCAGACAACCTGCAACAGTTGCTGTCACAAAGTACATTTCATTACTTATAGACACTGAATGTATTTCTTAGATAGAGTTAGATTTATGTCATGAACTACATGTATTATATTGTTATTAAATGTTGTTTTAAACATTACCATGAAAATATTCATAGGACAAAAAAATCGAATAGCTTGAAATTCAATCTTCTAAAAAGTCCTTAAAAAATCAAAAAAGGTCCTTGATAAGTCCTGGAAAAGTCCTTAAATTTTCAAAATATCTAAGAGTGGGAACCCTGAAATTTTTAGCTTAGCTAAAAACAAAGTGTCAACAGGTGCTAAGACAATGTATATTGACATACCGGTACCTTTGATCTTTTGTCAGGGCAGCAGTTCTTACGTCACGCTTAAGATGTCTGTATTGATTAATGATATGCACAATGTTTTAGCGCAGACCAGCCAAAGATCAATCAAAGTTTATTTACTAAATTGTCAGACACTCCCTAGCCAATCGTGTTTGATTAGCTCCATCTTTAAGACTTTTTTAATTGGTTGAAGGCGTGTTCGTAATAATTTATGCACACCTCTATAATTAACTCGCACTTTTTCACAAATATATAGTATTTTTTCCTCCGAAAAGTTATTGCATATTAATTTGTTTTGACCATTAAAAAACTACAACTACACGCACACATTGGATTATCTGTGACGATGTGTTTTGTTTATAAAAACTGTGACTCAAAAGTAAGTAATAGTTACGGTACGAAGAACAGGTCTGCATAGTATTTACAGACCCGGACCGAGAGAGCGTAGCGATCAAGGTTTTAAAAGGGTGACCGAGTGTGGTAACTATCTTACCAACATGCTCTTGTTTTTCTATACAAACTTCAGTTTTGAATTCAGTATTTATTAATATTATTTACTAAGGATGTCATCTGGAGCCGAAACGGCCATCCGGATATCCGAATCAGACATCTGGATACATCCGGATGTTCGGATCGTTGTTATATTCTTGACATAACCATTTTTTTTCGCGACCCTTTTCAAAGTGCAGTATTTCGTTTCACTTCCTTTTAAATCGAATGTTACGTATCAAAATAATTCGGTATTGGTTTTATTTTTTTCTATGTAGAATATGACTGTTATCGATAAATTAAGTGCGTAAATGATACTTACAATTTCAAACGAAATGAAAATGAAATTCATCGCCGATTGTCTTAAATTCTCAATTACTGCACGGATGTAATATAAATCCGTGATTAGTGCTATAATACACAATAACACTTGCTCACATTTGTGAAAACAAAATAACACCCGTTAAAAAATATTTAAAGTTTCCATTGTTCAATAACACGCATACAATTTTCTCACGATGAACTTTTACAGTTGTGTAGCCGGCTTTTCAAAAGAATCTATTTTACCAACATGTAGCGCTTGCTGTTTGATTCGAATCATCAAAGAAGTTGCCGAAACTTACATGAATTACACACATTTTAAGTGTTCATAAGTGAATGGAAAAAAACTGTGATTAAAAAATATGCACATGTTTGATTAATACTAACGGAGAAAGTTATTTTGCCGGATAATTATCGTATCAATTTAAATAAAAGCTGTGACAATTAACAAATTATTATTCGTAAGTGCATTTTTTGATTTGCTTATTTTATTTCTGCAGATTTTTCATTTTCTCAGAATAAGGAGTCGGCGGTCGGTAACCCGAAATATACGTAAAAAAACCTAATTAAATATTTAAATTTAGACATAAAAAAAATGTAACATCGTTGCCGATGACAATCGCAGGGGACTTAGAATATTCATTTTGAATCATACAAAACTTAAATTTGTTTGGTGTTCAATATAGATTAACAACATGTGTCATACCTAACTCGTAATTATTATAGTAATTATGGATTTTTGGTGGTCTGCAGAGATTATGATGTGTATTGTCACACTAAGGTACAATATACAATATGGTGTCAACACCATGGCTACGTCGATTATCTCAACGCATGTAATGATCACATTTTCTCAATATTCTGAAATATTTTATACGAACATCCGGATCCGAAAATCGGCTCCGGACATCGAATCGTGATCCAAACGTTCGGATATCCGGACTCCGAATGACATCCCTATTATTTACAAGAAACTTTTTATGTACTTAATCAGGTTTAAGATCATTAATGGCATTTTTAGCTCACCTGAGCATGCTCAGGGTGAGCTTTTAGGATCGATGATTGTCCGTCGTCCGTCGTCCGTCGTCCGTCCGTCGTCCGTTCACATTTAGTTGTTAACACTCTAGCGGTCACATTTTTGCCTCAATCATCATCAAACTTGGTCAGGATGCTTATCTAGTTGATAGCTCGGATGAGTTCGAACATGGGTCATCTCGGATGAGAAACTAGGTCACAAGAGCTAAAAATAGAAAAACCTTGTTAACACTCTAGAGGTCACATTTTTGCCTCAATCATCATCAAACTTGGTCAGGATGTTTGTCTAGGTGATAGCTCGGATGAGTTCGAACATGGGTCATCTCGGATGAAAAAGTAGGTCACCGGAGCTAAAAATAGAAAAACCTTGTTAACACTCTAGCGGTCACATTTTTGCATCAATCATCATCAAACTTGGTCAAGATGCTTGTCTAGGTGAAAGCTCGAATGAGTTCGAACATGGGTCATCTCGGCTGAAAAAGTAGGTCACCGGAGCTAAAAATAGAAAAACCTTGTTAACACTCTAGCGGTCACATTTTTGCATCAATCATCATCAAACTTGGTCAGGATGCTTATCTAGTTGATTTCTCGGAGGAGTTCGAACATGGGTCATCTCTGATGAAAAAGTAGGTCACCGGAGCTAAAAATAGAAAAACCTTGTTAACACTCTAGTGGTCACATTTTTGCATCAATAATCTTCAAACTTGGTCAAGATGCTTGTCTAGGTGATAGCTTGGATGAGTTCGAACATGGGTCATCTCGGATGAAAAAGTAGGTCACCGGAGCTAAAAATAGAAAAACCTTGTTAAACACTCTAGCGGTCACATTTTTGCATCAATCATCATCAAACTTGGTCAGGATGCTTATCTAGTTGATAGCTCGGATGAGTGTGAACATGGGTCATCTCGGATGAAAAAGTAGGTCACCGGAGCTAAAAATAGAAAAACCTTGTTAACACTCTAGTGGTCACATTTTTGCATCAATCATCATCAAACTTGATCAAGATGCTTGTCTAGGTGAGAGCTTGGATGAGTTCGAACATGGGTCATCTCGGATGAAAAACTAGGTCACCGGAGCTAAAAATAGAAAAACCTTGTTAACACTCTAGTGGTCACAATTTTGACTCAATTGTCATCAAACTTGGTCAGGAAACTTGTCTAGGTCATTGCTGGGAAGAAATTGAACATGGGTCATCTCGGATGAAAAAGTAGGTCACCGGAGCTGAAAATAGAAAAATCTTGTTAACATTCTAGTGGCTACTGTTGTGATCCAAATATTCTGTTAATTGGTCTGAAAGTTTGTTTTGATGATTTCTAAGTCAAGTTCGAACATTGGTCATCTTGGATGAAAAAAACTAGGTCACAACCGCCCAAATATGGAAAAACCTTGTTAACATTCTAGTGGTCACATTTTCGACTCAATTATCATCAAACTTGGTCAGGATGCTTGTATAGGTAATTGCTTGGATGAGTTCGAAATCGCATGTGGAACTAGGTCACCGGAGCTAAAAATAGAAAAATCTTGTTAACACTCTAGTTGCTACTGTTTTGATCCAAGTATCCTTGAAATTGGTCTAAAAGTTTGTTTTGATGATTTCTAGGTCAAGTTTGAATATGTGTCACCTGGGTAAAAAACTAGGTCGCACTGCTCAAATATGGATAATCCTTGTTAACACTGTAGTGGTCACATTTTTGACTCACCTGTCATGAGACTTGGTCAGAATGCTTGTCTAGGTAATTGTTTGGATGAGTTTGATAAATCAGGTGAGCGATCTAGGGCCATCATGGCCCTCTTGTTTATGAGTGCGCCCGCCGGGCCCACAGTTGAATTTGTTTTGCGCCGGCGGTCTTTTCAGGGGGTCAATGGCGCGCTCTAGATTGAACACTGCAGTGGTCAATTGAATAAAAGGAGAATCAGAATCTGGTCACAGTTTCAAGAGAACTTGAACATCTATGCAAGTTAACTATACCATTATAAATTAACTATATTTCTGACTAAAGAAAGAGATCCTCTATATTTCAGGAGCCTGCAGGACCCAGACAGCCACACTCCCAGTCTACATACATGGGCCAGTTTCCAACCATACCAGCTCAGCAGATGGCCTTCAGACATGGCCTACATCCTCAAAGACCACCACAAGCTCATGGATTCCCTATGCACATGGGAGGCCCTGGACAGCCACATTTTCCTGGTCAAGGTCATCCTCAAGGTCATCCACAAGGTCATCCAGCTCACCAGCAAATGTCTCAAGGTCGTCTTCCACACCCTCAAGTTCCTCCACAAGGTCATCCTCAGCACCGTCCAGGTCACCCTCAGCACCCTCAAGGGCAAGGCCATCTACAGCATCCGCAAGGACTTCCACAGCCTCCTCAGGCACATCATCATCCTCAGGGTCCGCAAGGTCCCCGGGGTCATGCTGGTATTCCCCCAGCACATTCTATGCCATCACATCATCCCCAACAACAACAACAGCAGCAACATCCACAACAGCAGACCAAGTTACGGAATATCACAAACAACATAGATGTACACAAACAACATGGGAAACAGTCTCAACAACAGAAAGGTGGTTTACCAGGGCAGCTTAACAGACCGCCACCACCTCAATACTTCCAGCAACAGCCATGGCCTCAGTACTGGGGTCATGACCCGTCAGATAATAGTGAGTTTTGATAATACATCTTCGATTATAATTTGAGTATTGTTTTAAAATGTGTGTTAGATACACAAGAAAATGTATTTGAGAGGTGTTTTATTAATCTATACAGCTGAAATTTATATATTTTTCTGCCAATATATATCTGAAACTCTTTGATTGCACGTAGGTAAACTGATTAGGCTATTCCACATGTTTAAATTCAATTTTAGTATCAAAATCCTTTTCAGAAGAAAGAACGTCAGGGACCAAAAAAAATATTCAAAGCCACTCGTTCTGCATGACGAGTAGCTTCAAATTTCTACTTGTCCTGCATGCTATGCTATTCGTCCTGTTTTTTAGGCATCATTTTCAAGATAATCTTTGCTGATGCAATAGAACCTCGCTGATGCAATAAGACCACTAGAAAGTTTCATAATCAGTATGTTAACATAAATTTAACAAGCTGAAACCGGAAACAATGCTTGTGTTTAAGGTAATGTATAAATCACACACTCTAAAGAGCATTGTCATGCACATTCCAGTCACACACGTATCCAATTAACAATGCAGAGATTTATAAAGTGCGCATTTTTTACATAACCTAAAACACAAGCTTTGTTTCCGGTTTTCTAGATTTTAATGTTAACAAACTGATAATTAGAATTCTAGAAAATTTCAGCTCATCCATACTACAATTTTGTACTTGTCCTGCATCGATCTCGACTCGTCAATACGAGTGGTCAAGTGGCATTTTCGAACCCTGAACGTGTCTTTCATGGGCATATGACGATAGTGAAAGGATATATGATGGAAGGAATAACCAAGATGTTGCTTAGTATTGTTATGTAGTAGGTTTTAGGAGATTTAAAGTTGATGTGAGTGGGGAAATACTGAATGAATTTGTAACATAATGTGGCTCTGGTCTCTGTTTTCAGTTCCACCAGACATGTGTTTGCTAGGCTGTATATTTTATATTAATGATTATCCAAAGACATTAAACATGGAGGAAATTTCTGTGTGGAAAAAGGTATGTGATTTAGACACCTTACAGCAGATTACAGTGTTTTATTAATAGTTTAAAATAATAATTTTAATGAGATGAAGCCATAGAACATCTGTGGTTCTGCTTATTAAATGAGTTGAAGCCGTAGAGCTTATTAATGGAACAGCTGCAGTGTTTATTCTAGGATTCAAAAAACGGGGGATTTTTATCGAAAAGTGAGAAATTATTACATTTGTTGATCTTTTTCCTTTCTCTATGTAAAATTTTCCCCCTGCCTCTGAAAATATAGGGGGGGAAATTCTCAAAAATATGGGTGAATCCCCCCATCCACCCTCCTAGAATAGACACTGCAGCTGTGGTTCTTGTTATTTACCTGCCAGTGCTTAAATGATGGGCAGAGGGGCTCTTGAGGTATTTATCTTCAACCATTAAAACTATAAAGTCACTGTAACTATCCTAGTATGATTGTTAATTTAAAAATGTCATTGCCAAACATAAAGAAGAATTAAAGATTATATATTTAATATAAACCTTATATTTATAGGTGATAGAGCAACATGGAGGTCAGGTAGACCCATCCTATTCTAATAGAGTAACCCATGTGATCTGTGCCAACCAAAAAAGTGATGTCTTTAATCTGGTATGTAAACAAGTTATTTTTGGGCAGATACTGTAATGCTGAAATTTAGTATTTTCATATTACTGTGTGAAATTTATTTGTTAGTCACCTAAGTTCTTTTATGCATTATGAGCTGGTTAGGGGTTGTCACTGTCACTAACATGGTAGTGTCCATAGGGTGTCGCTGTAGATCAAAATAACTTGTCTCGAATGCATTTAAGGCCACCTCAAACTAACAAAACACTCTTTGTTAAATGTGATAAATAACCGAAAATGGCAGCCGTAAATTCAAAAACAGATCAACTATTGAAAACTTCAGTGACAACCCAGCAGGAATCATGCTGAATTTGGTGTAATGGAATTGCCTTGCTTTGAAATTGGAAGAGTCCTTTGATAGTTTGAAAGTGTCTGTTTTTAACGGCATTAAATGCCATAATTTTTAGTAAGTACAAAGTAGATTATTTGACTTTTTTTTATCGGGACATAAATCAACTCCAGGACAGACATCTTATTTCTGGGACTTTCCCGGACATCCGGGACGTTATGGCGTGTATGCCATTATCATTGTAAAGTTTTGAGGGTTTTTTTTTTAAAGACGAATATATTAATTTGATAGGCTCTGCGGGATCAGCGTCGGATAGTTACACCATTCTGGTTGAATGACGTTCTAGTGAAGAAAAAGATGTTACCGCCATGGCAGGCACTACATTTACCATTACTATACAGTGAAGTGGGACACAGGCCTTGTAGTAATCAGGTAGGGTAATAAAATTGCACCGCGCTATTACAAAACCAACATAATGTGTTTGCGACCAGCATGGATCCAGACCAGCCTGCGCAGTTTGATCAGGATCTCTTCTGTTTGCTTACAAACCATATTACAAGTAGTAAAACTGATAGCAAACAGCATGGATCCTGATCAGACTGCGGGGATGCCCAGGCTGGTCTGAATCCATGCTGGTCGCAAACCCACTATGCTGGTTTTGTCATATCGCAGCTCAAATGTTGAAGATTTCATGCAACATTGTTTGAACTCATATTTTCTAAGATAGGTTGTTGAAACAAAATTGCTGTGAATCCTTGATAGAAGTTTCAAACTTAGCAAGAAATCTTTTAGGGGATAAGGATATTATGGTCTTAAAATTCCTAATTAGGACAATTTTCAGTCTGTTTCCACCTCTTTTTGAAATGAATTTTACCAACTTTTCATTTTGGAATGGTCCATTCAAAGTGTAAGGGATTTAAATATCAAAATACAAAAATTGAGCTGCCAACAATATAGAGCCTGGTCAAACTGCACAAATGCGCAAGTTGGCCTGGCTCTATACTGGTGGCAAAGGCTAATCAGTTTCAGTTCAAGCAGGTCAGTGTTAAAATGGCATTAAGCCCAACAAGATAAATGTAAAGAGACATAGAAAAAAACCAACTGATATCATAAGATATTGAACATCTGTAAAATAAAGTAAATAAGGTGTCGGTGTTTGTTCCCCTGCTTTGGGAATGGTCCCGGTACTGACGTTTGGGAAATGAAATCGTTAACTTGAATTAATTTTCCCCATGCCAATAGTCACTGGTAATCTTTTTTATCCAGCAAAAAATAGATTATGAAAATATACACTCAAAACCATGAAATTTTTAAATTTAAATGACTTTTTCAGTAATGTAAAAAATTTTGAAGGGTGAAGATCAGATTCGGGTAAAGCAATGATTCAGAAATGGGAGCCAAATATACGGGATACATGACTCGGACAAACTCTGTACTAGTGTGTCGCAGGTATGATATGTAATAAATTAGAATCTGATATAGAATCAAATTTCCATTTTTCTCAGTTATAATATAATATATATCATCAGTTTAATGAAAAGTAAAGTTAATATAGTATATATATATAATATATATAATATAAAAACTCAAAAACACAGTCCATTTGAGTTAATTATTTAATTATTAGGCAAAAATAATAAATAATAAGTAACTCATGGACTGTGTTTTTGTTTATTTATATGTACTTTTTTCCGGCACTGGTTTCATTTTTTGTATATATATATATATATATATTATATATTTATAAAATCAGTTTTAATGAAAAACAAACGTTTTTCTTTAGCTTTTGACATTTTTATAATGCATATATTTTACTGATTTCATTTTGTCAGTATTTTGTTATTAGTAACCTTTACCCTTTATCATCATTTTGTATGTACTTGTGACCTGTTAAGAGTTGTGACAGACCGAAAAAAATTATCAACTGAACAATTAGTGAGAAATTTCAAAAATTCTTATTAAGAATGTATTAAAAGAGATTTTTTTTTTTGGAAATCATAAAAACACAGTCTAATTTTGATAGTTTTATGTTATAAAATGATCAAGTGTTAGTTTTCATATAGATTGATATACGATATAGATTTTACCTTACTGTTATAACTCAAGTTTATCATTGATAAAGTGATACCTAGTATTTCTGGAGCATATCATAGAGGGCCTAAAAATTTAAAATCACCCCCCAAAACGAATGCTTCGCCCCTGGGTTGTCTTTCCCTTTTTGCCTTTGATAAAAATTTATGTGAGCCCAATTTAGGTTTAAAATGGGCAGGTAAAGGGTGGATGTAAAAAACAGGGTAGTGGTTTTTTGTATGCCATACCTAGAAATTTCACCAACATATGGTTTCCCCTTTGTTTTTAATTCCTGAGGTCAAAAATAACCAAAAGCCAAAAAAATGGCAGGGGGTGGTGAATGTGCAGGGGGCTTTTCTGACCGTTTCCCTGGGAAACCAGGGAAGGCACTAAAAACCCCCTATAAAAAAAATGTTACCTGTTTTCTCGGCCCAGTGGAAATTTTCCAGAGGGATATGAGCAAGTTAAACCTTTAAGGGTAAGAAAGAAACTTTCTTTGGTTTAGAAAAACCTCTTAAGGTTTTTAAAATCTTCGGCAATAGTAACATTATCATGGAAGGCCAATTTTTCAGGCATTTGCCTGATTTCGGGTTTTTTTTTTTACTTTTAAAGCACTCTTTTTTTTTAAAACCCAATTTAAAAAATTTTAAAGCTAAATTCAGGATTTTTAGGTTTTTTAAAAAATTTTGAACTTGCATTCATGCATTATCCATTTTGGGCCCGAGATAAACTGGGAACATTTTAAAAAGGGGAAAGAAATTTTAAAACTGGGTGTGTTTCACCCTTAGGGTATTTTAAAAAACCTTTAAATTTGGGCTTGCCATCTTTTTAACTAACCCAAAAAACCCAACATTATTTTTTGGGAAAATTTCAAAAAAGTACTGCGTAAAAAGCAAACAGAGCAAGGGCCATATCGCATGGGAAAACCAGTCTCCCGGTTTGTAAATTTAGAATCGTAAAACCCCTTTTAATTTTGTTAAGGGGTTTTTTTTTGGGGGGGGGGGGGGATTTTTTAATTCGGGCCCCAAAAATTTTCCAAAAAATAACAAATTTTTGGGGGGTTTAAAGGTTACCAAAAAAATTTTTTCAATTTTAAAAATTTTGGAAAAGGGAACTCGGATTTTTATATTTTGTTTTTTTATATATCCAGATATTGGGGCAAAAATTAACTTTTAGGCAAAATTTGGGAACTCCGGGTGCTTCTTTTTTAAAATATTTAAAAAAAGATATGATTTACTCCCTTTAAACTTTTCAAAGTATAAAAAAAAAAAAAAAAAAAACGTTTTAACAACAGGGTAAATAGGGCTTCCCAAATTTAGTTTGGGATGGGACCCAAAAAGTCCGCCCTATGTTTTTACAATTTTTGTTGAGGTACATTTTAAAAAAACTTTAGGGCTCAAGTTGTCTTTTTTTTTAGTTGCTTTAAAGGGCCCCCCTTTAAAATAACCCAAAAAATTTAAAGAAGGGTTTTTATTTTTCCCCAATTTTCATTTTAAAAAAACAAACAAAAAAACAAAACAAAAAAAAAATGTGTTTGTTGGTTTGTCGCCAATTTACTTTTGGGTAGAAGGGACTTTTTTAAATTAAATGTAATAACGTGTTTATGGAATAAATGATTTTACTCAAAATAGTAGTTTTGTTCTTTTTTATGAAAAATTCGGGCTCGTATAGCATTTGATAGTCTTATATTTCCATATATGAGGTATTACTAGAATTAGGGACATCTTCATCAGTTTTACATACCATGTGTTTTATTTTCTCACAGAAAGTTCCAGCAATGCGGAAGAAGTACGCTGGACAGGAGAATATTCCAGTTAATACGCCACCCATTAAAAAACAAAAGTAAGTAACCTTGGAATAAACAATTTCACAGTTGTTATGGTTACCATTGGTGAATTATTCTCATTCATTGTATTTAAGTTATTCATCATGAATAATCGACTTGTGTACTTAAAGCAGCATTATATCTAAAGAATGAAGTAATCTTTCCTTCTTTAGAAAGGGAAAACATTCTTTTTACAGCAATAAATTATTGGCGGCGTGGCCGAGTGGTTAACGTGTCCGACTAGTAATCTCAAGATCGCTAGCCGCATGGGTTCAAACCCCATTTTGGGCAAGTCGTTGTTTTCTTGAGCAAGAAACTTTACACTCATTGCTCAATACTGGTTGGTTACAGGAAGGGATTCGAAAATGTGTCTATAAGTTTATAGCTTCAAACTAAAATAAATTCTTTATAAACCAAAATATTGGTTTTAGAGAATGATAAAATGATGCTCATCACCTCAAGAAAGTAGAGAGAATGTAAACAAAGCAGTATTTTGACTTCCATTCCAAATACTAAATCAATATAAAAGTACTGATTGCCGAAAAGAAACAGGAGCAAAAGAAGATTCACAACAATGGCTAATGATGTAACTTTTTAAAAACTATGATAGGACACAAAAAAAAAATAAAAAGCTTTAGAGAAATAAAGATAAAAGTTGTCTCATACCTAATGGCCTGAAGTTATTCAACAATTGTTTGATCCTTTAAAGAAATGCAAAAAAATGTAAAGAATATGGCAGTTTACAAGCTTTTTATAATGGTTTACCTTGGTATGTAAGCTCAGCAAGAACAATGTTTATAGGGTGAGCTGTTATTACTAATCGTCTGTACATCTTTGCAGAAGCTAGGAACTCTGGATATTTGACCCTTATAATGCTAGCAGGGTTAATCATTAAACTGCTGGAATGAAAAATGATTAGCCTTTGCCACCAGTATAGAGCCAGAATTTCATAACTGTTTATTGTAAGATTAGAACTTATATTTTTTCCAGATTAGATAATGACAAGAAAATAGATTTTAATCAACCCGGTCCTAGAGTACTATTTACTGGCTTCCAGAAAGGATTTTGTAAACAGCTTCAAAATGTGAGTACTTAAGAACTTATCAGAAAATAATAATAAAGGTCTGCCCATTTAGATCAGTAGCAGAATATCTGCAGACTTTTGTAAAGGGTCAGGTCCTACATGGCCAAGTGGTTAATGTGTGCTGGCTTGTGCCTCAACTATAAAAAGGAGTAGGGGAAAAAAGGAATTTTTCCCTTTTAAAAACTTTTCAGCTTATAATTTCGTCTTCATTTAATTTTTTGCTTTTTTTTCCGCCTTTTTTAAAAAAACAAATGTCTTTTCAATAGGTAATCTGTTATTTTTGCCCGATTCAAATTTATATCAAAATTACGAAAAAAAAGTAAATATCTAAAATTTTGGTTATTTTAATTGGGAAAATAAGATTCAAATTTATTTTTGTTTTGGAAAGTTTTAAAAATTCAAAATTATTATGTTTTGCAAAGAAGATATCATTTTAGATTTAAATTGCAAAGTAAATATATAAATTAGGGATGTTAAAATTTCAAATAAGAATATAAAATTTGTATTATAAAGTGGGAAGTTTTGGGGGCATGTCGTAAAAATCCAGCATTTTACTCACCCGTTGCTCAAGCTTTCTCCAGGACGATGAAATTCTTCATTGGTATCAACAGATGTCATCATATCGTGAACAAACAGTGGATTGAAGACAGCTATCAGCAACATACGTTTCTCAGTAAGTTACAAAACAAAATTAGTAAATTTTCTATATTAAGACCACTGATAGGACTGACTCAAAGTGGTCTTATTATTGAATTGGTCTTAAAAGCGAAAATGTTGCTTAAATAGCTAATGCAGTCCAAAATAACTAAATGTATATGTATCCATGTCTCAGACTTTGATTTAGCGTTGTATATCTTTCTATAGATTTTATATTTAAATTGAATTCTTTTCATTTTCTTTTTTCTCCATTATACAAATTTTGACACACTGAGATGGCAATGATTGTGTGTTATTAATGCAAAATAAAGAAAGAATGAGGTTTAACAGTTTTTCCAGTTATCCAGTACTCTTTCTGGTGCATAACCTCATAAACTGAATTTTATAACATTCATGCAGAGCAAAAGATGAAAAAGAATTTGTATTTTGATCTTAAGACATTAATTTTGTACTTCACATTATGACTTTGACATTGATTGCATATCCAAATAAAGCACTTTAACTGATAGTTTGGTGCATTTAGCACCTTTACCATTTAACTGCCCAACACACAAATAAAAATGCTATTGACTTGTCTAGTTGATTATCAACAAAACTAATAATTGTTTCTCACACTATAGCTGAAGAGATTGGATCTCAATCATGCTGATGCTTGAATACTTAAGTTGTATCATAAAATCAAGCGTCTAATAAACCTAGACTGATCTTGTTTGTCCCGGTGTGTATGTTATCACCAGTGGAGAGATGCTGATAATCAGGGCAAATAACACTTGGTGTTGCCTGGCCATTGTTAATTGGCTGGTCGTAATCAGATTAAATGCTTTTGATAAGAATACTCTCGACAATGTTCTGACGGAAGTGGTCACCAGCGCGTGAATAGGAGTCAGTTGACTAGTTAATCTATGACATTTTGCAATGAATAAGACGCAATATTTTGTACTTTCGGAAAAGTGGCTTAGTAGCACAAACACTTATTTGTGGCATGGGTCGTTAGATGGTCTTTTAGTATAGTGTCAACACATTTACAGCTTCTCAATTCATATTGTGTAAACATTTATTTGAAGTTTTTAAAAATTTTAAAAACGTTCAGAGCTGTATTCTGTGACTAGATTAGACCATAAAGCTGCATGATGAACCAAAATATATCAAGGAAATCCAACTTGCGAAAAAGTACTGAGATCCTAAGAAAAGTAAAAAAAAATCAAAATAAAAGAATTACCATGTTATGTGTGATTTATGACCAATTTTACAGAATTTTCCACCATATTTCTACTGCGCTACAAATGCAGTAAGGGCTATTTTTGCACATTTTGACCTCATTTTGGTAAATTTCATGGGTTGTAAGTGAAATTTCATGGGTTGTAAGTGGGGTTTGCAATGTGAAAATTATTTATTTGTTCACATCACAATATTCTCCTTTTTAATAAATTATCAAATTTTTCATAAAAATTAGTATGAATCTGGAGATATGCTGCTTTAAAAGGCCAAAATTAGAAAATAATATTTTGTTACGCTATTTTTACTTCAGATGAGACGACCTATGCACTACATGATCCAGCTGGTGAAGCCGAGATGAAATGTTCTTTACTAGAGTCCTTAAAAAAAGCCAGAACAAGACCTTTGTTTTCTGTAAGTTTCTGATAGTTAAATTGCTCTATTTTATAACAAGACCTTTGTTTTCTGTAAGTTTCTGATAGTAAAATTGCTCTATCTTATAATACAATGAAACCTGTCCAGTAATCATATTAAAAAAACAAGGTAGCCACTGCGGCCAAGTAGCTACGGGTGTTGACTTTAAACCACACACACCATCCTGCTATATGTTTGAATCTCGTCATGGACTTTTGAGTTGTTCTTTATGAGCTATTTATCCAGCTAGCTTACTAAAAGACAAGTGATTCTGTTTAGGTGCCTGTTTGTGTCTATTTTTGAATAATAAATGAGGGAAGGGGGCACCCTTGTTTTCAACCACTGGTATATTTTATGTTTACAGGACTGGTGTGACTTAAAACTGAGAATTGATGCATTAATATGTTGAATATTTATTGCATTAGCTTTTAAGTATTCAATCTCAAGTTCTCTTCTTTCTTTTTGTGTGTTGTAAATAGGGCATGACATTTTATGTGACCCCAAGTGTTCAACCACCAATAAGTGATCTCAGGAAGGTGATTGAAAGTGCAGGTGGAACTATATTAAAGACAGGTCTACCAACGAAAGCTATAGAAAACCTCAAAGATGATCAGGTATAGTGGCGATGAGGGGTATAGTGGTGGTATACTTGTGATGAGTGGTATTGCAGTGATTAGAGGTATAGTAGTGATAAGAGGTATAGTAGTGATGAGAGGTATATTAGTGATGGGAGGTATAGAAGTGATGAGAGGTATAGAAGTGATGAGTGGTATGGTAGTGATGAGAGGTATGGTAGTGATGAGCGGTATAGTAGTGATGAGAGGTATGGTAGTGATGAGAGGTATAGTAGTGATGAGAGGTATAGTAGTGATGAGCAGTATGGTAGTAATGAGAGGTATGGTAGTGATGAGAGGTATGGTAGTGATGAGAGGTATAGTAGTGATGAGAGGTATAGTAGTGATGAGTGGTATAGAAGTGATGAGTGGTATGGTAGTGATGAGAGGTATAGTAGTGATGAGAGGTATGGTAGTGATGAGAGGTATAGTAGTGATGAGCAGTATGGTATTAATGAGAGGTATGGTAGTGATGAGCGGTATAGTAGTGATGAGAGGTATGGTAGTGATGAGAGGTATAGTAGTGATGAGCAGTATGGTAGTAATGAGAGGTATGGTAGTGATGAGAGGTATGGTAGTGATGAGAGGTATAGTAGTGATGAGAGGTATAGTAGTGATGAGTGGTATAGAAGTGATGAGTGGTATAGAAGTGATGAGAGGTACAGTAGTGATGAGAGGTATGGTAGTGATGAGAGGTATGGTAGTGATGAGTGGTATAGTCGTGATGAGAGGTATGGTAGTGATAAGTGGTATAGTAGTGATGAGTGGTATAGTAGTGTTGAGTGGTATTGCAGTGATGGGAGGTATAGTAGTGATGAGTGGTATAGTAGTGATGAGTGGTATGGTAGTGATGAGAGGTATAGTAGTGATGAGAGGTATAGTAGTGATGAGAGGTATAGTAGTGATGAGTGGTATAGAAGTGATGAGTGGTATAGAAGTGATGAGAGGTATGGTAGTGATGAGAGGTATGGTAGTGATGAGAGGTATGGTAGTGATGAGAGGTATGGTAGTGATGAGTGGTATGGTAGTGATGAGTGGTACAGTAGTGATGAGAGGTATGGTAGTGATAAGTGATACAGTAGTGATCAGAGGTATGGTAGTGATCAGAGGTATGGTAGTGATAAGTGATACAGTAGTGATCAGAGGTATAGAAGTGATGAGTGGTGTAGTAGTGATGACAGATATAGTTGTGATGAGAAAGTTAAGCATGTGCCAAATGTCCCAGTTATATGGGCACAGCAATAAGCAAAATGGCCAACTTAATTTTTTAATGTTATCCAATTTTTTATTAATTTTTTTTTATATATAAAAATAGAAATTAAAGAAAAATGATAATGGGTGACTGTCAAACAGCATGGTGTCTGACCTCCGTGAGGCTATTTGCAAAGGCTGCCATTATTTCTCTGGGGGTTATTAAAAGATTTCTAGCAAATCGGTGAATTATTTTTTTAAACAAACTTGTTTGTGTTATTCCATTATAATTATGTCATAGAAGATTTAACTATTTCACCAATGAAGGAATATTTTTATTATAATTCAACCATATATTATGTATTTCAGGGTAAACCAACCTATGTTGTGATCACTTGTTCGGATGACATTCACATTGTGGAAGATGTAATTAACAACAATATCAGTAAGTATAGGTGGGACACTTGCCCCCTTAGATGTTTGCCCCCCCTTTTTTTGCTGTGGTGGTGTACATTTGCCTTCGCATATGTTTTAAAACGGTATAAAAATAATGACCTTATGCATAAGGCTGTCATTTTTATAAGATTACCGAACAAACTTTAATTCAGGAAAGCAAATGTCAGCCCCTTACAAAGATATGGGGAAATTTTATGCCACTGCAGAAAAAAAGCCAAAAGTCCAGGGGGGCAAATGTCAAGTTACACGAATTTGACAGCGTCAAATCACAATAACTACTGTGGATATTAACTTAAAACTTCAGAAGTGTATATCTGGGTCATAAATGTAGGTCACAGACCAATCCCATAACACAGGCTTTGATTTTTCATTGAATTCTTAGCCTTTGTGAAATTTGTGCATTATTCAGAATATTGTTTAACTGAATATTGTTTAAAGATCCTGTATGTTTTGTCTCTGTGTATCACACACTTGCAAAATATTATATATGTATATAATTATGCAAATAAAACAATTTTCAAACATCCAAGAATATGTAAAATGTGTACTGCAAATATTTGTGCACATTATATTTAATCAATAACTTACATGCATTCATTTCTTATTGGAAAATTTGACTTGGAATTTATAGAAAATAAATTTCTAATTACCTCCCTTTATTTACGCAAAATGTTAAATTGGGTAATATCTTTATAGAAAATGCTTATTTGAACTTACAAGATTGACAAATCTTAATTTGAGCGTCATATTTATGAAATAAAACCATGAAAAAAATGTGTTACAGGATCTTTAACTATCAAGCACTTACAGAAAAGGACCATTCAGTTACTCTAGCAGCTGATATTAAATAATTTCTCCCTAATATAAAACAGCAAACAAGATTTGAAAGTTTAAGGAAGAATATTAAGAAAACTTTGTTCTGAAACATAGACAATAAAGGAGGAATTACTTAAAATGCTTTTATACATGAATATAGGAACTAAAAGTAATTGTTAACTCAACCTGATGATTGGTGGGTTTTTAGCTCGACTTTTCTATGAAAAGGGGAGCTATCCTACTCGCCCCGGCGTCGGCGTTGGCGTCGGCGTTGGCGTCACACCTTGGTTAAGTTTTTCGTACCACCCCACTTTATTTCAGAAGTATTACAAGTATGGCTTTGAAACTTACCATACTTGTTCACCATCATAACCTCCATCTACAGACAAGAGTACATAACTCTGTCAAGGTTTTTGACAGAATTATGGCCCTTTTTTGACTTAGAAAGTGTATTGAGCTTGGTTAAGTTTTTTGTACCACCTCACTTTATTTCAAAAAACCATTGGAGGTATTGCTTTGAAACTGACCATACTTGTTTACCATCACGACCTTCATCAACAGACAAGAGGACATAACTCTGTCAAGGTTTTTGACAGAATTATGCCCCTTTTTGACTTAGAAAATACATTGAATATGGGTAAAATCCACTTATTGCCTTAACCCTTTGAGATATTGCTTTGAAACTTTTAATGCTATTTCACATCATTACCCCCATCTGTACGCAAGAGAAGGTAACTCTGTCAAGGATTTGTTTTAAAAATTAAGGCCTTTTATCGACTTAGAATCTTGGTTAAGTTTTTAGTACCAGTCCACTTTTTGACTGAACTGTTTGAGATATTAATTTGAAAGTTGGAATACTTGTTTACAATCATGATTCCCAAACATGTCCAGGAGAAGGTAATTCTGTCAAAGATTTTATTTGAATTATGGCCCTTAACTGTCAATGTTTTGTATTATAGGCAAGCAATAAAAAAGTCGAGCGCGCTGTCTTACGGACAGCTCTTGTTTATTATAAACTGGATGTAAAACTGTTATTTTTATAGTATTTTCAATTTAACAGAGGTATATACAGCCGAGTTTGTACTAACTGGTGTGATGAGACAGGAAAAAGATTTTGGACAGTTTCAAATTAGTCTTGAAAGATGACCTCATTTATGATTAGCGATGATGCTATAGACACAAAGTGATGATGTCATCAGCATAAAGTGATGATGTTTGTAAAGTGTTATAGACACAATGTGATGATGTCAACAACAAAATGTTATGATGTTATAGACACAAAGTGATGATGTCATCAGCATAAAGTGATGATGTTAAGTGTTATAGACACAATGTGATGATGTCATCAACAAAAATGTAATGATGTTTTAGACAGAAAGTGATGATGTCATCAGCATAAAGTGATACTGTTAAGTGTTATAGACACAATGTGATGATGTCATAAACAAAGTGTAAAGATGTTATAGACAGAAAGTGATGATGCTATACTACACACAAAGTGCTGATATCATAAATCTAATGATGATGTAATACACACAAAGTGATGAAGTCACATAAAAATGTGTAAATGTCTACATCATGAATGGTACAATTATGATTTGCAATAACTGCACCATAGAAGTGATAGGTTTTTTATGGCATGAAGAATGTCATATGGCAAAAAGGAAGGTTGTAACTCTTCCAAACAGTGCATCTTTTCAGAATTTTACCCAAACACACTATAAGCAAGTGCCATGCTTTGTTATAGGGCAGGTACCTGTAAACAAAAGTATATTTTGTTAGGAATTTTTCTTCTTGAAATTAGCTTATTGGATTATGTTACATAAATGTGCTCTTTCTTTATCTATGTAAGTGTCAGTATAAGTCTTAGTGGACCTTTAAATAGTAAAATATTCATGATATCAGTGGTCCGACAAAAAAAAAAAAGTGACCACCTATTCAGGAACAACTATGTTTTTATGGGACTGCTAAAATTTAGTTGTGTATTACAAAGAGGAAGATTTTTACAAAACATGCTTTATTCAAGCTGACTGCCAAATAAATTTCTGCAGATGTTTCTTAATTAAAAATTTCACTATTCTCGTGTTTAAATCTTGAATTCTGCTCAAGCCAGTGCTATGGGACGTGGACAGTCACTACCGTGCACAAACAGGCTCAATCTAACCAAGCCTGCAACAATTTTAATTTTGTCGTTTTGGGTGTACTTTAGGGATTCTGTTTTTCTCCATTTCAATTTACTAGGAATGTTTCTGTTAAACATTATGATTTCTTTTGTCATACTTCTATTATTTTGTTCAAGTAAAGTGTTGTATAATACACGTATAGGAAACAGCACACATTGCTTTGGACCTCAGCATTATTACTGGACCTTTAAGTCAGCCCAAACATTGAACTGACATCAACCTTTGGTCATTAAATGTTTGCAGGCTGAATTATCGGTCAGTTTAATGCTGTGAAACCCTCAGTTTTGTGTACTGTTTCTTGAGACATATGAGTCGCGCCATGACAAAACCAACATAATAGGTTTGCGACCAGCATGGATCCAGACCAGCCTGTGCTTCCGCGCAGTCTGATCAGGATCCATGCTGTTCACTATCTGAGTTTCTCTACTTGTAATAGGGTTTGTAAGCGAACAGCATGGATCCTGATCAGACTGCGCGGATGCGCAGGCTGGTCTGGATCCATGCTGGTCGCAAACCCATTATATTGGTTTTGAAATGGCGCAGCTCATATGACTATGCAGGACTGTAGTTTTGAAGTTTGCATGATATTTTGTTCTCTGGGCATTACATGTGTATTTTTCTGTATTTTTCATTATTGATTATGAGAAACTGCGCTGTAAAAAAGCTACCTAAAAAAAACTGAATTGTTGGTAAAAATCATGTATCAAATTTTAGTGATTTATTAAACTAAAATGTTGGGTTGACTAGCATATTTTGATGCCCCCCACTAAGGGTGTGAGGGGCATATAAATTTGCCATCAGTTACTTGTGAACACTTTTCTAATTTTACTTCAAATGTAATGTGCTGCTGTATTAACACAAGCAATATTGTGTTGAGTTTGATTTGTATAATACATGATTGGATCTTGTACTTTTATATAATTTATATTGAGTGGAAAAAAAAGATAATAAAAAATATGAAAGACAAAAATATATCTTTTATGTTTGCAATTTTGCATTATAATTAGGTAATTATGTATGGCACAGATGAAGACCAAAATAAACAGGTCAATACATGCGAATTGGCAAATAATTTGGAAAATTTACTCTACCAGATTTAAAACAAGTGGCAATGGAAAATGGCCTATGAATAAGTTTTTGGCACATAATACAAGATGGGAGGCAAGCTTAAACTCACTTTTTAAAAATTTGACGAGTGTTTAGTAGTACATGTATATACAAAAGTTTTCCGACGAACTCCGTGACAGTTCTCACAAAAACTCCTGACAAGTTATCATAAGAAGTCCATCCCTCGTGTAACAGATTCTCCCCCGTGAACATCAAATGGGACATTAATCTTGAAAAAATATTTTCTGTCCCGTCATGTGAAAAAAAACTCGGTGAAGTCCCTATAAAGTTCTAAAGTAGTAATCGGGTATTGATACAGCCTATATATGCACTTTACTCCTGGGAGCGTTAGCCCGATAATATTAGACCTAGTAAAGAGAATGTTCTTAATTCAAAACGGAGCAAGTTCACATCTACGAATGGCATATTTTAAGTAGTGGCAACAACTCAGTTTAACCACGAATTGCACGTGAAAGTACATGTATAATATACCGCTGTAAAGATTATTGATTTTTTTCTAACCAACAGTCTATTTCCGCACGATTTGCACGTGCAATAAAATTTAAGCAGGTAATTTAAATACATGTGGTTTTGTATACTGGTTGTAAACATGGATGAGTTGCATTGTGATTTTAGAGTGGAGCAAAGAGCTTGCTAGAAATATAAACGATCTAGATTTAGTTTACTGAGAAAAAGCCCTTTCATATACAATTGACAGGTTTGGTTTAAACATATTTATGCAAGCTCGATTGCGAAACAATTTCTTGCAACTCGTATTAATCATTTTCAAGTCCGCTTCCTGGAACCAACCAGTACTGGTGTCATATGAAGAAACATGTTCGTCGTGACCCGATAAGGGCTCGAACCAATGATCCCTGGGTTGAGAGGCAGATACTTTCACCACTAGACCACCGCTCGCCATGACGCGACAGGTGGGATGTTTAAGGAAGGTAGAACTAAAGTTAAGGATGATCCCCGCCCTGAGCGGCCAATTTATTTCTGAATAAGACATTAGCACTGTCAAAACCATAGTTGATGAAGATGCAAGATATACCATGGAAATAAGTGACATATCGGGCCTAAGTGCGTGATATGTGTTTTCCATCTTGGTTAAGGAAATAGTGCGCTCGTTGGATTTTGCATTTGCTTACTTCTGACCAGAAAAGGGAGCGGGTTGAAAAAGCCTCGACCTTAATGACTAAGTTCAAAGATCGAGACCCTATACGCCTGAAAGTAATTGTCACAGGGGATGAAACATGGGTTTATTTTTTGAGCCCGGCAATAAACCCAGTAACACAATGTGGGTAGGTGAGTTAAAAGTTATGTTCAACATTATTTTTTGTGGTGGAATAGTGGCACGTGTCGCTGTGCCTGAGACGGGTAGTATCGCTGGAACATTTCATCGTGACCATGTTCTCACTGCTGTACATAGTCAATCACTACATTGACCGAAGGTCGGTGGTGCGCAGGGTCAAATTACTCCATGATAATGCACCTGCGCACCGGTCATTCTTGGTTCAAGCTTATTTAGAGGAGCAGAGATCTAAGGTTTTGCTACATCCCACTTAAGTCCTAACCTCTCGCCTTGTGACTTGGTTTAAATCCATAAATCAAATTTTGTGGTCGCCGGTTCAAAAGCTGTAGTGCCATCGGAAGCGCTCTCTACATACCAGTGTATAACAGTATACCCAAAGAACAGTTCAAAAATGCTTTTTCGGAATGGGTTCTGAGGCTGGAAAAGTGTGTAGATGTCCATTGTAAATATTTTGAAGGACTCTACTAATTATTTTTCACAGGCATCACTACTTCATAAAAACGCTCTGCCGTTGCCACTAATTAAAATATGCCTCTCGTAAATACAAATTTAACAAGAAAAATAATTTTTAACCACCATTTAACCAGCAGTTACTTCTAAAGCACTTCTCATTATTTATCTAATGCAATCTGGGAACCACTTGTGATATCTTAATATGTTCTTAGATGGATGGACGTCTTGCCATTGCAATTTTTCTTCAGTTTAGATCTGTCATTTTGTGTGAGCTTACACATTTACTGGAATTGACAGTGCAATCGCCACTTTTCGGCCCTTTCCGTCAGTCTTCGGTTATTGAGGATGTTCGATTGGTGAAAGTGAGTATGTCACTGGATTATAGCTAGGCCAGCATGCACATCCATGGACAGTTCTAAAACTTGAAACTGAAAAAAAAATCAGCAGATTAAGGGTTGAATTTTTTCTATTTTCCGCTTCCATGTAATATTCTATAAATTAATATGGAGTTATTTCCCCTTACGTACAGTAACATTAATAACGAAAAAAAGTTCGATTTTTCGGACATGTCTCAAATTATTTACAAAATGAATGGTAATTTTCAGCGAATATGATATTCAAAAAAACGATAAGCAATATTTCAGATTTGCATTAGATCAAACACTCCAGTGGTGAATTTTTGCGTTTAATTTTATCACGTACATGTATATTAAAATGTCTGCGATTTTTTTTCATAGAAAATTTGCCAGCAGCATGTTGCCTGTGTGTTTTTCGTTTTAATTTCTATTGTAAAAACGCTTGGAACATGTTTTCCTACACAATTTTACTGATGCATTGCCTTTAAAAAGATAAATTATGTATCACAAAGCTGACATACTGACATGATTTATATGCGTTACTCTTAACTTTTATTGATTTTTTGCCTTTTTTTCCCCAAAGACAGCGAATTATTATCAAACAAAATACATGTAAAAAGATTACTGTATACTTTTTATTTCTCATTATCTACAACATTTGATAGCGTCAACTTGGAACAAAAAAAAACTCGGCATTTTATTAAAATTCTCTTTGTACTGATATTTATCCTTCATTTTTTCAAAAGTATATAAGTTTTAAAAAATTTCAGTTTCCTTTGTAAGAATATCCATCTCTTATGTATCTCCATTGCTAGATCTCTTATAACGGTTTTCGAAGAAATCTGATTTATTTTCATCAAGTAGTATGACGTATGATAATTTTCATATCACAAGGTGAAAATAAATCCTGTATTTATTGAAAAAAAACTTGAATTTTCTGTTTATTATATACTTTTTTCTTTTTCTTTTTAACCTTACAATTCTTAAAACATCTACTGTAATTTTGTGCATTGGCTGAATTACGAAGAAAGTAGTCTGGCAAGACACCAGTGAAAATACGGAAAATGTGTTTCACTGCAGTGAAAAATATTTTTTTCACAGTGAAAATACGGAAAACGAAAGTACGCATTTTATTTCATTAATATTTCTCAATATTTAATTGATAAACTATACAATGAATTCGGTTAAGTATCATGGATACTCAGTAATGAAGTAAAGTTGTAAAAACTTTATTGGCACATTTATGATCATACTTTAGGGATATATACACTCTGTCTGTGCAGTCAAAGGTATGACATTTGCATGTCCAACTTGATGGATTTTCAATAACGAACTTAACTATATTTATTGTTGTAACAACTTTATTACGCATATTTATGATCATACTTTAGAATCGTATCTTGTCATATAATCTGGGGAAATATAAAAACACCATATAGAAACATAGAGAAAAACAACATAAGACATTCTTTATCTCATATCTTATTCGTTTTGTGTTGCCACATCTACCATTTTTAGCTCGACTATTCGAAGAATATGAGAGCTATTGTAGTCGCCCCGGCGTCAGCGTCCGCGTCGGCGTCTGCGTTGGTTAAAGTTTTTTGTAAAGTCAAATATCTCAATCATTACTTGAGATATTCAATTGAAACTTACAATATTTATTTATAGTAACAAGGTACATCAGATTGACAAGTTGGATAACTCTGCCTACAATATTGACAAATTATGCCCCTTTTTAACTTAGAAATTTTGGTTAAAGTTTTTTGTAAAGTCAAATATCTCAATCATTGCTTGAGATATTCAATTGAAACTTACAATACTTATTTATAGTAACAAGGTACATCAGATTGACAAGTTGGATAACTCTGCCTACAATATTGACAGAATTATGCCCCTTTTTAACTTAGAAATTTTGGTTAAAGTTTTTTGTAAAGTCAAATATCTCAATTATTGCTTGAGATATTCAATTGAAACTTACAATACTTATTTATAGTAACAAGGTACATCAAAGTGACAAGTTGGATAACTCTGCCTACAATATTGACGGAATTATGCCCCTTTGGAACTTAGAAATTTTGGTTAAAGTTTTTTTGTAAAGTCAAATATCTCAATTATTGCTTGAGATATTCAATTGAAATTTAAAATACTTTTTTATAGTAACAATGTACATCAGTTTGCAAAATTGCATAACTCTGTCTGCAATATTTGCAGAATTATTTGCCCCTTTGAAACTTAGAAATTTTGGTTAAAGGTTAAAGGTCTTCAAAGATATTTACTTGAAACTTTACGCACTAAGGGTCATAATTGGAGGGTCATAATTGTATGTCACTGACCAAGTTCCATAACTCTGACCAAGTTCCATAACTCTATCTTGCATTAAGGCTGATTCATATCCCCTTTTCTACTTAGTCTCTTGGTTAATGTTTACATGCAAGTTTTACATATCTCAATAACTAACGTTATTAAAGATATTTATTTAAAACTTCACATATGCATTTAGGGTCATAGTTGTAGGTCACTGACAAAGATCAATAATTCTACCTTGCATTTAGGCTGATTTTCTCCCCTTTTTCAACTTGGAAATTCATGGTAAAGTTTTGCTTGTAAGCTGTTATCTCTATAATTACTGAAGGGTTTGTGCCTTTTTTGGGACAATTTTATGCATTCATAATAATAAAGCAGTGATTTACTTTATAAAACATCTTAATTAGAAGCCTTTGTACCTTTTCTGTCAAATTTATGTATTCATAGGTAATTAGTATTATTATACTCAATAAAACACCCTTGTGACATTACCTTACGAAAAGTCAAGCCAATACTGTATAATTAGACTCTCTCTAAGGCCTATAACATGAATTTATAAAAAAAAATTAGCCCTTTTGTGATCTTAAAAAATTTAACATTATCAAGGCTCTTTTACTATCAAGCACTTAGAATAGTCGAGCGTGCTGTCCTACCGACAGCTCTTGTTTATTCTCCTGTCGACCACTTTGACGTTTCCCCGAATTGAGGCTTTTTTTCCTTTAGTGATTATTCGGTGAAGTCATTAATGTATGGTATTTATTAAAATGACTCAATAAATTCATTTATATCTAACCAAACATCTCTCTTGGTATTAAAAACGCCACAAACACACGTAAAAAACCTCAAGACCACAATTGACCGCAAAGAAATATAAATACATCATTTCGTGCATTAACTAAGGACGAAGTTTTAGGATTTTTTTTCTCATTTTTTATAAAAGCAAGAAAAACTTCTCTTCTAAATGTCCATGAGAAATAAATCAGAAATAAAACATAGTTTGCCATCTCGGAAACAATCTGCTGATGATACTAAGATTTCAGACATCGCCAGGTTCTGAATTAAGTAAAACCGGAAGCAATTACTTAACCTACGTCTGCACTCTGGTATTATTACACATACTAATACATTTTATTATAAACAAGTCATGGATAGCATTGTTTTCAATTTTCACTACATTGAGAAATTTTGAGAAATTGAAATTCATTTAGCTAAGTAAATTATGGTAAATTATGGTACAAATTTTGGAATACTTGTAAATGCATATTTGCGCACACTTTCGGTCCTTATATGTTCAAGATCGTGTTAGTATGGCTCTTAATGAAAGCGTATCTTTTTTTTTTTTTCAAATTTTTAAACATGATGTGCGATTATCAAACACCTGTGAAATATTTAGTTTAGTTATTTCGATGCCTTGCAGATCGACACATAGCCATGATATAATGTCGTAGTCAAGGTGGAAAGTATTTAAAACACAATAAACTCACATCGGCTGCTTTTTTGTGGGGTTTTGACATGACGGGACTGGAAATAATTTTTCGGGATTAATGTTCCGTTTGAAGAAGGTCTCTATAAGTAACGTGTGTGCTAAATTTTAGATCATAAACTCACTTCGTTTTCCAAATGGGAAAAATGACCCTAAATTGAAAAGCGTTGAAAGAAAACCTCAGAAATACTGCCATGATTCTATCTGTTTTCAGGGTACCCGTTAATCTATGTAAGAAATGTAATGATATTATATTTTAAGGCTTTTGAACCTCAGTGGAGTTCCTTTAACTCACCAGCTGGACCGGAAGTGATTTGTCTTTGCCACTAGTTGAGAGCCAGCCCAGCCTGGGCATCTGTGCAGTCTGACCATGTTCTGTACTGTTGAAAGTTAAATTTCTACTTATTTTAATATTGAAATCCGTTAAACTTTGAATGAACTGTTAAAAATCAAATGCAGCAGGGTAACTGTTAAGATTTGTTCTTTTCTCTTCTCTTCTCTTCTCTTTTCATAACAGAAGTTTTACTCAATTACACATATACCGTACACACCTATATTACTATTGTAAAAAATATTAGTTTTTATCACTTTCATTTGCCTCTCAACGCTGTAGGTTCGAGCCGCGCTAACCTTTTTAGAGTCTTTATACGAGAAAGCTATCCAGCTAGCTTACGGAACGTCAGCGGTTCTACTCAGGTGCCTGTTTGTACCCGAAATAATGTACAGGGGAAAACCTGAGCTCTCTCCACCAGTAAAGTTGGAAAGTCGCCATATGACCTATACTGTGTTGGTGCGATTAAACTCAACAAAAAACAAGTTTGTGCTGTAAGATACCATTTACCTTAATAACATATTAATAACATATTAATAACATATGAATAACATATTGATAACATATTAATAACATATTAATGATATATTAATAACATATTAATGGCCATGCAGAGTTTCTCAAATTAATGTTCAGTTTTTCAGCAGAGTAACTTAACATACGGGAAGGGGTATACTACTTAATCGGTTTAAATGGCAAAAAAACTCTAGATATCATTCTAAATACAATTAAATCGGAATTCCAAGGTGGTATCACTGGAGATAGAATTTCTACGCGTACCATTGGGAATATGGAGAGAGAAAAAACGAGAAAAATATCTTTAAAACTTTGACTCATTTCTTCAAATTGCAAGGCTCTATATATCTTACTGTTCCACGATATTCTTTTTCTGCATTATAACGGTCTATGATAGTCGTTTTAAAAATGGGACATAAACGCTCCAATATTTTGACAATAAATCATGCAATTATGAAAAGGAACATTTTTGGCAGACGATATATAGGTAGAAATGGCGCCAACCAGATGTTGTCATGATATTGAGCAGATCGTGGTGTCATAATTATGAACATAAGGAGTGAGACAGTTTTTATTTGTTTGGGTCGTCAGACCAAACAAATAATGGTAGCGAAATTTCAGAGTCTAATGTTGTTAATTGCAAACGCCGAAAGTAGTCCACTTTTTTGAAGCGGTTACTTCCCTTTATATGTACACTAACGCCGAAAAATTCAGGGGAGATCACTGCGTAAAGATGGTCAAAGACAGGCGAATTAATGTTCAAGCAAAATAATTCCCGAATGGTCGAAGATTTCTAATATTGTTTTATTGTATTTTCTGATCGAAATTAAGTAAATACAAAGCGGACATTCAATCTCTGACACAGAAGTTCACAACAAACCTAACAACAAGTAGTTCTCAAAACAGCTTAAAACTAGCGATTTAAAAGAAAGAAATATTTTTATTTTGTTACAAGTATCCAACAAATAACAACGCATTCAATGTTTAAAGATAGCGTTGGCTAATAGAATTGTCAATAAATGCACAATCACAAATTACGCGGATGAATATGATTTTATCAATGAAAATACTATTTTTAGCGATGTCTATTACCGAATACTACACAAACCGAGTAGTGGAATATATAGATTCTACATGTCGGACTGTTTGGGCGAGAAGATTTTCGCTAAATTATATACTTCAATTTCAAACAACAGGTTTATCCTGAACAAAATACCTCGAAATTAATAAGGATAACAAACCCTAAATGCAATGGAAGTTCTAAATCTAGAATGACTTGATGTTATTCAGATGTAATTTGTATAACTCCTCCGTGGTGCAGGGGTAACGCGCTCGCTTCAGGAGTGAGAGGTCTGCAGTTCAAATCCAAGTCGAGGAAACTTTTTTTTAAAATTCTTTTTTAAGTGTTAAGGAAGTAGCCATGATATGCAAGGATAAAGTGTGACTGTCGTAAAAAAATGAACATAAATGATTTTTTGATGCATCTTTAGTTATGCAGAATTCCGTATGTATCAAACTCTGGTGCCTTGCAAAATGAATTATAATACATAAAAATAAACTTATACAGGAAAATGCATACAGATATACAGTACGATTAAGATTGCAAAGATCAGAAAATACCACAGAACTTGCATCCCTTTGATTCTTTATAAATATACATGCATATAGTAAGCTCCAGGATTATTTACATCTGTGTTAAACAACAGTTAAAGTCGTTACAAGCCCTAATTTAGAATAATATGGTTTTCTTCAGGCTGTTCACATATATTCACCGTGGCTGAAGGGTTTTTGCGCTCGCCTATAAAGCGAGAGGTCTGGAGTTCAAATCCCAGTAAAGGCAACTCATTTTTTTTTTCAAATTGTTTAAGTCAAATAAACATTGGATTGCATATCAGTGTTGCAATTAGTCTTATAGCCAATTTACTACAATTAAAACGCTGGAAAGCATTGGTGGCACTATACATATAATCTCACAACCTGCACCTTTTACATTCTGAGACCCAAACAAATTCAGCGCCTTCTGTGCTTTGATTATGTTGAGTTGGTGCAAAAAGTGAGAGTTATTTCATTTATATCTAGTTATTTATCACTACCGGTTCTTGAAATGAATTTTGCAATGTTGCTTTAGTACAGACAAATCACAGATTTGGTTTTATTGAATCTGTTATATAAAGGACTTATCAATTTGCAATTTACCCATTATTCTTTAAATGTTATTCTTTAATTTTCTAAAAAGTGAATTAATAACATCTCTGACTTTATTAACACGATGATTTTATCAGTTTTTAACAGCATATTGATAAAATATAGGTTATATATAAGTATATATAACACCATCTTATCACGAAATCTTGTTTGTTCAGTATCTTATTCAGACATGCAGTTTTTTTTAAAATATAATATAACATCAGCTTGTCATGAGTTCTTATTTTTTCAGGATCTATTTCGGACAGGCAGTTTGTTTTTATTTCATTTTACGTTGTTTGTACTTTTCAGATGCTTGTAATTTTAAAATTACGAATCAAATATACACAAAATTTCACTAGTATCTATGGTGGCATATTTCTGCCACCAGATAACCTGATAACTAAAATTAGAAAAACTAAAAAAAGAAAAATTAATGAAATAAAATGCGTATTTTCATTTTCTGTATTTTCACTATAACTTATAAATGAAATACTGAGAAATATTAATGAAATAAAAGGCGTATTTTCAGTTTTCTTATTTTCACTATAACTTATAAACGAAATACTGAGAAATATTAACATTTGTAAAAGAAAATGATTTATTTACCATTAAACATGCCAACAACAACATCAAAAATGTTGTTTTATTAGAGCTGACTTTAGGTAAGTATTTATCAGTAAATTATCTTCTCTATTTATAGATACAAAATACTAATTTTATGAACATGCCACAAACTTGGTGTGATTTGAGTTAAAGCAAATTGTAATTTGTTCAAAATTTAGTAAATTTGGCCCTTTTTCTATCAAAATAATTTTCTATCAAAGTAATTCATAATTTGATCGTTTTCATTTTTGTTCCTGACGGTGAAAGGGGGCGTGTGAGATGTTGCATAATGTCATTTTGTCTTTAAAATGGAAAAATTGTTTTCAGAAAAAAGCAGTTTTAATAATGATATTTGAAATATTGATAAAATGTTCATTCAGTTCATTGATAATTTCTAATTCATTCTCAATTACTCCATAGCGGCTCAGTCATGAGTGACCGCAAATTTTGTCAGGGACAGTAGACCCTCAGGCTATTTTGCGCTCACAAATTGCTCACAAAAAAGTCTCTCCACACATTCAATTTCTAAAAGTTCAAGATAACCTCTTTATGCAACATTTAAATTCAAACTTACATATTTTAACAAAATTCCATATCCTTCATGAATGCAACAGTAACTCAATTATACGAATTTAACATTTATATCGCTATAAAAATCGTGAAAGCTTTTAGCCAACCGGTAGTCACCACCTTTTAACCGAATAGAAAAAAATATTACCACACATTGATGGACAAAAGATTACCTGACATTGATGGACAAAAGATTACTTCACATTGATGGACAAAAGATTACCTGTCATTGATGGACAAAAGATAACTTCGCAATGATGGACAAAAGATTACCTGACATTGATTGACAAAAGATTACTTCACATTGATGGACAAAAGATTACCTGTCATTGATGGACAAAAGATAACTTCGCAATGATGGACAAAAGATTTACTTCACAATGATAGACAAAAGATAACCCCACATCGATGGACAAAAGATAACTTCACATCGATGGACAAAAGATTAATTCACATCGATGGACAAAAGATAACTTCGCAATGATGGACAAAAGATTACTTCACAATGATAGACAAAAGATAACCCCACATCGATGGACAAAAGATAACCTCACATTGATGGACAAAAGATTACTTCACATTGATGGACAAAAGATTACAGATAGTAGTTTAACGGTAGAATTTATTTTAACAACACTGATTGTAATAGACTCTCTGGCATAGAGGATGTTTTTGATGACTGTCACCCAAGAAATCGGAGTTCAAAAACTAGCGTGTGACATGGATTATTTTGTTTTCTTTTTTTGTTTTTTTAATCATGCATAATGTACTGGTAATAAAATCAAAACTAAAACAAACTGAAAAAATAAAATGATTAGATCAACATATATTTTATTTGAATGAAAATGTAGATATTCTGTGTCTGTGTGCTACAATAACTGCTTGTTGTCCATTGTCACTTGTCAGCATAATCTTACATAAATTCTTTAGGATTATGGTAGTGATATGTGAAATATTATGGCATGCTAAGATAGGAAGAATCTTTGCTATCAATAAAAAGATAACAGGTTTTGCTATGTTGTAACCAAAGTGTTAATATATGATTAAAATTAATGTAAAACTTTACGTATTATGCTGCTAAAATATCAAAAACAATGTAACAACGTTTCAACTAACTTTACATTAATTTTATAATAGTATTATCTTTCACAAAGTTAAGTACTGCAGAAAATCAAGTTACAATGTAGTTACCTTCTAAATGTTCATTTATTTTATTATACTTATTCTTGTCATTATCTTTAATAATATTTGGGAAAAAAGCAGTTTTAATAATGATATTTGAAATATTGATAAAATGTTCATTCAGTTCATTGATAATTTCTAATTCATTCTCAATTACTCCATAGCGGCTCAGTCATGAGTGACCGCAAATTTTGTCAGGGACAGTAGACCCTCAGGCTATTTTGCGCTCACAAATTGCTCACAAAAAAGTCTCTCCAAACATTCAATTTCTAAAAGTTCAAGATAACCTCTTTATGCAACATTTAAATTCAAACTTACATATTTTAACAAAATTCCATATCCTTCATGAATGCAACAGTAACTCAATTATACGAATTTAACATTTATATCGCTATAAAAATCGTGAAAGCTTTTAGCCAACCGGTAGTCACCACCTTTCAACCGAATAGAAAAAATATTACCACACATTGATGGACAAAAGATTACCTGACATTGATGGACAAAAGATTACTTCACATTGATGGACAAAAGATTACCTGTCATTGATGGACAAAAGATAACTTCGCAATGATGGACAAAAGATTACCTGACATTGATTGACAAAAGATTACTTCACATTGATGGACAAAAGATTACCTGTCATTGATGGACAAAAGATAACTTCGCAATGATGGACAAAAGATTACTTCACAATGATAGACAAAAGATAACCCCACATCGATGGACAAAAGATAACTTCACATCGATGGACAAAAGATTAATTCACATCGATGGACAAAAGATAACTTCGCAATGATGGACAAAAGATTACTTCACAATGATAGACAAAAGATAACCCCACATCGATGGACAAAAGATAACCTCACATTGATGGACAAAAGATTACTTCACATTGATGGACAAAAGATTACAGATAGTAGTTTAACGGTAGAATTTATTTTAACAACACTGATTGTAATAGACTCTCTGGCATAGAGGATGTTTTTGATGACTGTCACCCAAGAAATCGGAGTTCAAAAACTAGCGTGTGACATGGATTATTTTGTTTTCTTTTTTTGTTTTTTTAATCATGCATAATGTACTGGTAATAAAATCAAAACTAAAACAAACTGAAAAAATAAAATGATTAGATCAACATATATTTTATTTGAATGAAAATGTAGATATTCTGTGTCTGTGTGCTACAATAACTGCTTGTTGTCCATTGTCACTTGTCAGCATAATCTTACATAAATTCTTTAGGATTATGGTAGTGATATGTGGAATATTATGGCATGCTAAGATAGGAAGAATATTTGCTATCAATAAAAAGATAACAGGTTTTGCTATGTTGTAACCAAAGTGTTAATATATGAATAAAATTCATGTAAAACTTCAAATCAAAAACAATGTAACAATGTTTCAAGTAACTTTACATTAATTTTATAATAGTATTATCTTTCACAAAGTTAAGTACTGCAGAAAATCAAGTTACAATGTAGTTACCTTCTAAATGTTCACTTATTTTACTATTATACATATTCTTGTCATTATCTTTAATAATATTTGGGATTTATTTTTTAAAGGCTCATAAGATGTTCTTGCTTGTTGTTTAAATCAAATTGTTTAAAGACCCATTATGTACAAGAAATACTTTAATTTTTATTCCTCAGAGCCTATTTAATATTGCTGTCCTGTTTTAGATGGCAAAAAGTTGCTCATTTTGCAATACATTATTTAGTACTAAAGTTCGCCCTTTTGAGGTGATACTTATGGTGGCATATTTCTGCCACCAGATAACCATATAACTAACTAGTTAATTAAGAGGTTCAATAGTTACGTAACTAGTTAATCTCTTAATTAACTAGTTAGTTATCAGGTTAACTTGTTGTTGTTGTTGGCATGTTTAATGGTAAATAAATCATTTTGTTTTACAAATCTACTCAGAGCTATTTTTGACATGAAAAGCATTATCAAAAAGCCAGTTTCACACGCCTAGCTATTTTCTCTGTCGGATAAAATTGTTTTTATCTGTTTTTAGAGTTTACGAGAAACTAATGATTTATTGACTCAAATATCAGGTAAGGTAACAATTTGATAAAAAAAATCTTCTCAGAAAAAAAAATGTGAATCATTAAAACAGGAATTAGGATATAAGTTATAACCAAACGGCTTACTATTAAAGGCCCATTATGGCTCAGAAATGAATGAATTCTTCATCCTTTAGAAAAGGAAAACATAAGTTTTTTTAACGTTTAAATAATGACTTTAGATGCTTACCTCTTGAAAAAAAGTAGCATTGGATGTGAAATTCTCGGTCATAAAAGTAGCAAGTGTAAATCACTATATTTTATTACTTATTGTCAAAATGCAACATATGCAAAAGATTGTGGTTCAGGTATCTTTTACAGGACACACAAAAAATAAAAAGCTTTTGAGAAATGAATTAAAAACATTTCTGGGGCATAATGTGCCTTTAAGAAGAATATCAAGTGTTTTGTGTTATCTAAACAAAGTCACGGAAACCCGTTATTGAGTTTGAACACACACGCTTTCTGCTACAAGCAGAGTATACAATATCCTTGCCAACAATATGCCCATTGAGCCTGAAATACTATTTTCTTTTCAAATCTCAAACACTTTTTTTATTATTTTTTTTGGTGGTGTCCCGTTAAAGCTCCGAAAAAAACATGAAGCTGAAATAATAGCTACAGCGTTCACTTACCGTTCTATGGTTCTTATCGCAGTAAAACCCGCGGTGATAGCCTCAGTGAATACAGTAAAGCTCACACAAATCACAGTGATAGCCCTTTTAGAGAGTTCTTATCGCAATAAAACCCACGGTGATAGCATCAGCTAGGGAATACAGTGAATCTCACACAACTCACGGTGATATACTTTTAGAGAGTTCTCATCACAATAAAACCAACGGTGATAGCCTCAGTGAATACACCAAAGCTCACAGAACTCACGGTGATAGCTCTGTTAGAGAGTTTTTATCACAATAAAATCCACGGTGTAAAGGGTTCATATAGCAATAAGACACAATGATAGTCTCAAGGAATACAAGTTAGCTCACATAATACGCGGTGATAGGCCTTTTAGAGCGTTCTTATCGCAATAAAGCCCAGGGAATACTGTGAAGCTCACACAGCTTGCGGCGATAGACCTTTCACGTTGGTTGTCTCAGAGAATAAAGTGAAGCTAACACAACGCGCGGTGTAAACCCTTTAAGTGGGTTCTTATCGCACCGTAATATCCTCAGATAATACAAGAAACCTCAGAGAACCCACGGTGACAGTCTTTCAGTGATTAACATTTAATATGCAGTAAGTTCATTGTCAAACACATCGTTGCGACTTCTAAGGAAGAAAATAATTCAGAGGCGTGCATATGATAATGCTAATAATGAGGATACTTTTTATATGTCATATTCATATAAATATTATATTTTTCAATTCATACAATTTAATCACAATTTCTTCTCGATTTCTTAGCTTATTAAGTCAAGATCTCACATTATACTATATTAATTAAAGATGCAATTCGGAGAAATACAATACTGTTAAGATTGTTGGTTATTCTCTGTGCCAGTCCGTTTCAAGCATGTATTAAAAATATTCAACATAAATGACTTGTCTCAAAACGTTTTAATAAGCGTTACACCAATTCGTTTTATTGCAGTAACGAGTTAAGTCCTTCTAAATTTGATAGGAGTTAACCAGTTATTGCACTAAGGTGACTCATTGAAAACTTTTACTTTTATCACTCTATCAACATAATAAAAGGGTGGTTCCGGGGATAAAACTATAAATTTGAAAGCGTGTATATCTTTATGTGCTAGATAAAACAGTGCTTTTGACCAATTTATTATTTTGAAATTAATGATAAGAAACAATTGAAAGACGCCGCATTCTTTGGAATTATAACATTCTTTTATTTATTATTTAACATCTTATGTTGGAAAATTAATATTTCACTGTAATGTGTGTGCAAATGAAAAAGATAAATTTGCAATTGTTATATTCGTAACAAGGGTTACATGTATTGAAAAGAAACTTAAAAAGAATATAATGAAATCTTTCCATTTATAACAGTCTTACACTTTCCAAATAAAACTTGCGATATTGATGCAAGATTAAATTCTTTGTCAAGAAAATAAAACACAGAGAAACGGAACAGTTTCAAAGATTTTTTCCTACAAATGAAAATATATCTTGAAAAAAAGATCAATGTAATATATCTCGATTCACTTTTCAATCTCTTGGCTTTTAAATTACTTGGGATGTACAAATGTAATGTTTTTTGATGATTTAGATCTATTTGAATTTGATTATTATTAGTACAAAAATACAATTGGCAGAAATATGAAGATCATTGCCAAGACCATAAATAGTGCTTCTGTTTAATTTCAAGTGACATCTGTTTCTTACTGGTGCTTTTTTCATATTTCTGTTGCATGAACTTGGGAACGGGACCGCAGATTGCGGCACATGTTTTCGATCGTGTAACGGTTTTTTTAAAAAAAATGTTCCTCGTGCGTCTGAATATCGTTTGGTATTACCCGAGTGTGTGTGGCCTCAAAGAATATATTATCAATTGAACGCAATCAGTTACTTTTATAATTGGTCATATTTTACGTGAATTTGACTGATTTTTAAATTAGCAGATTATATTAAAAATAAAAATTATGTAATGGAAGACCAATCACTCGAATAATATGAAGAGATATTCAAAGGTCGGACAAACAATATGTAAAGCCGGTACGGATTTGGATTTATGCGCCGCAATATGCGGTCCTATTCCTGAGTTCCTTATACTTTTACACCGGATAATAAATTGAAATTTGTTTACAAAATAGAAATGCTGTGCTATAAATTCTAGGTAAACAGCAATTTGAACGTGCGTGCTAGTTATTTGAGAATATCAAAAGCGCATGCTCATATCATAAGTGCAGTTGTGACTCACGTGCAGAAATTACGAAATATTATCTAATACTTGACCTTGATCATGAATAGTCTAATAATCATGATTTTATAAAGTAGTTTGGTTGTATCTCAATTCATCGAGGTCACAAAAATACATCTAGTAAGCCACAGCGTGGTTGTTGGAATGAATGATTAAATAATAGAATTCATTCTGCTTTTTTATATTCCAATGACTGCACTTTATAATCAAATGAACCGGAAGTAATTACTTAGATTGCGTCTGCGGAATATCAGCGTTATTATGTCTTAATTAATAACAGCGTTAACTGCGTTTAACCATGGATTAAATATTAGACAGTTCTGTTCTTGCTTTCTTTATTTCACTTTTAATATGATGCTTATAAACAAGGTACTGCATGTGGTTTTGACAAAATGTAGTTTAATTATTCAGTGATGCAATAAGCTGCAAACTTTAATGCTAAACTTTTCTATGAGGTAAACAATCAACGAAATTGAGTAATATGTCATTTCTTACGATAAGACGCTGTCAATTGTGTACATTAATCTAAAGAAATTCATGTTAATAACGATGAAAGCAAAATATCTTGTAAATTCTATTTGAAAAAAAATGTACAGATACCGCTATATATAGTCTTACAATATGCAATTGCATTCAACTGAAAAGAGGTTTATTCATTTTAAAACTTTAAAATCTTAAGATTTAATGACATGATTAACATTTTGATATGAATTTGCAGAACATATTTGATTGCTGTGCAGTATGATTGTCACGGTTCAGAACTGTTCACTATATAGGGGAGAAGATGTGTAAGCGGCCGGGTAGCTCAGTCGGTAGAGCCGCGGAACGGTCAGGCTGCACATTTTTCTCACCCTGTGACATGATAATGATTTATGCTTAAGACGATGGCGCTGGGTGTGTTGTCTGTAGCTTTAACAAACCAATGCCTCAATCAAATCGAGACTGCAACATTTTCAATCTTACCATACGGAAGGAAAACATTTGCAAAGCTTGCTTTTAAATGTCAATTGTTTGATTTATAATTACACCACAAATGACATTAATTTGATTTTTGAAATAAAAATAATAGACATAATATTCTTGAATATACTTATAATACTCTTGAATATACTTTAATAGTACTAGTATCAAACAATGGTTCTTCAATATCAAATTTGAATGCATATTTAAAGATATTGAAACATGAATGTAAGTATGTAGTTTTGCGTTGCCATGGAAACAAGAATGTAGATTTAAAAGCCAAAATTTGTATGTTTCCCAGAACGAACATATTACAAAGTTTGAAGAGTTTCCATCACAGGACAATTTTCAGCATTTTGTGAACTTAGCCCTTTAAAGGCATTTTAAACAATATTGAAACATGTAATAAATAGAGGATATCCATTTTATTCTATAAATACAGGATTAATTTTCATCGAGTGGTATGAACTATGATAATTTTCATACCACAAGATGAAAATTAATCCTAAGAAAAAACTATTGTTTGATACATTTTTCTTTCTTTTTTTTCCCCTTTTTTACATTACAATTTGTAAGACTCCCCTTTTGTGTATTGGCTGGATTTAGAAGAAATAAGTCCGGCTAGCCGCCAGTGAAAATACCGAAAATATGTTTCACTGCAGTGTAATATGATTTTTTACAGTGAAAATACGGAGAAGGGAAATATGCCTTTTATTTCAACAATGTTTCACAATATTTCATTTATAAGTGTATAATAAAACAAATGTTTACTATTTTAATGTTAAAGTTTATGGAAATTATTCATTTTTTCAGAAACACTTTTTAAAAAATAAATCATTTTTTCACTTCAAATTTATGAGAATTATTTTTGATGAAACATACGTTATCAAAGTAGATAGTTCAGCACACCCATCTTTTCCGTTGATGTTTGAATTGGTTTCATTATGTATAAAATATATATGAAACATTTATGATTCATTGACTCAAGCGTAAGATTTCTATCTGATCATGAACTATTTTTAGAGAAAGTTAAACCTTTGAAAGAAATTGTTTAAGATACTTAGCTGTTACATATGACGAAGGGTGTTTTACAAAAAATGATAAGTTGTTAAAAATATTGATAAGTTGTATTGGTGATTGAGCATAACATTTTTTTCTGATTTTACACAATTATGTAATATCACTTTTGCTCATTTCTGTCATATCAAAAAATAAAAATGTGTTCGCTTTTTAGTTTTTAAATGGATACTTTCTTATGTAGTTAACATCTTATAATATACATTTATATTTATTTCATGATTTTATTTCTAACATTACTTGACAAATGTTCTGAAAACTTAATATTGTGAACTGATGAAAGATGATTTTAGTTCAATGACAACAATAAAAAATGTTGTTTTTTTGTACTGTTATTTACCCTCCATTACCTTGAAATTTCATTGAATTTACCAATTCTGTTTCGAAATTGTCGAAATATGTAAGCCTGCTTTAAATTTTGCCATCATTTGCTGGATCAATTCAATCTGTAACATTGTCATCAATTGGTGTCTTATTTGGCGACCTTTGATGCTTCCAAATTTACTTCGAAATCTTTAATGATTTCCACTCCACTTTCTTTTAAATTTATGATAACTTGACAGATCAAATAATGAGATTTCTTATGAATATTCATTCTTTGGTTGGCATGTGTTTTCAATATATCCTTAGTAATTAAGTTCAAAGTGGATTGGTCTACCATGGTCAAATTTTCATAAGTATATTAGATATTGATAAAAAAGAAAGAAAAAGTCAAATAGAGATGTATCATTTGGAGATATTCTTATCAGAAAAGTGTTGATAAAAGTCTCAGTGATTTAGAATACACATATACATGAATATGATAAACATTAACATTATTTTCTTCTAGAACATTTTATTTTATCCTAGATTTATGAAATATCGGATCATATATCTCACACTTGTCAACAACTTCCATACATAATAAATTCATAGTTTGTTGTTTTGTATGATTTTGGACCAATTCACTTTAAAAGCACGCATGCTAAGGACGTTGAAGTGGCTCTTAAAAATTATTTGAGCTGCAAATGCACTTATATAACAGTATGAGCATTATCATCCCTGATGCTTTATTTCTGAAAATATTAATGCCGGATAGAAAAACAGCCAAATATGTATCATGTTTCGGGGAAACATTTCGCTCTATTTAAATCATGATTTGTTGGGTTTGAAAGTAGAAAGGGAAACAAAATCTCATTAAGTTTGTTTTCTTTTTTTTTGTACGAACATAAGGACTTGATTTTTGTTGTAATTTATTCTTATATACTCATAGGACTGTAAATGGTTGATGTTAGAAACAAACGTGTTGGATGGTAGTACATACATGTATGTATATTTTAATTTTTAAAAAAACATTATAACTTATTATAGATAATTATTTCCACAAAGCTCTATGATTCCATATCATTTTAATTTTGAAAATTTATTCCATTGGACTTTATTCTTTGATTTAAATCTTTATTTAGTTGGTTTGATCATTTCATTTTGTATTTTTGCAATATCTTAAAATTTAGACAGTTTCCATTGCTGGGATTACTCTGTTATATCAGTAATGCAGCTATGGGTATCAAAGTATATCGTTATTTTTGTGTAAAATTTATGTTTGGAGCGTGCATAAATGATGTGCATTAAATCTCTGGAATTCAAAAAAGTGAAATATTTCTTTCTTCAAAGAACTTGTTATAATCGAATTTAAATGTTTGAGCGTACACTTTTGATACATCATGGAAAAGATAAGTAATAAATATAAATAACTCATTTTAAATTGGTCTTGTTTCAAAGAAGATTTTCTGTGTTTTGTGTAAAAATATTTGCAAACAATTTCATAACTTTTTAATTAAAAAAAAAAGAATGGACTGCCAAACACGCTCAAAACCTATTATTTCTTGACTTATTTAATCATCCTTTTGATGAATAGCAAAATCACTAGTGATTATTTTCTTTTTTCCATCACAGTAATTATTTGAGAATTGCTGTACGATTTAAGACGTTTTCAAAAAGGGAATTGAAAATGATTTTGCAAATTATGTCTGGAATAGAGGCGTCCATGGTCAAGTGGTTAAGGTCGTTGACTTCAAGGAACTTACCGCTCATCGCTGTGGGTTTGATTCCCCACAGGGACTTTGGGGATTCTTTCATGTGAGGAAGCTATTCCAGCTTGCTTACGGAACGTCGGTGGTTCAACTAAGACGCCCGTTTGTGCCTGAAATAATGCATGGAAGGGCAGCTGAGGTCTTCCTCAACCAGTAAAGCTGGAAAGTCGTCATGTGACCTATACTGTGTTGGTGCTACGTGAAGCCCAATAAAATAAAACACTGGCATATTACAATTAAACGTCAATATTTAATAAATTTAAATCACTTGCCTCTTAACACTGTTCACTTGCTAGTAGAATATTATTCATAGCTTAAGATGTTTATATACATGTGTGTTACATAACGGCGAGGTTATATATTTATATATTAATGTAGCAAAAGCTTTTAACAAGACTAGTACTCTATTCTGTAGTGTCAAATACTACGTGATCTAAATTTCCATTTTAAAACATATTTTGTCAGTAACTGAAACATTTTTGTAAGCTAGATAGTTTTTGACGTGAAATATTTTTTTTTATGTTTTGTGAATGATATGAAAAGGAATACATGATTATAGTGCTTATTCTATTTGTGTCAAAAAAGGTAAGACTATGTAATAGGAATATTAGAGTTAAAATCATAACATTTACCTTCGTGCGTTTCATTTGTGTTGCATGTATTTCTTATTTGACACGTCTTGCTTCTCTATTATCCGATGCTTCGCCATACTTTATTTGAATATAGACAATATTTATTGTCCCATCCCTAGGCACTTTGTGCGACTTTATAAATATCTGCTATTAAAAAATACTTTGATTTCAAAAAGATAAGGAACTAAATCAAAACAAACGTTTGATTGCTAAATAAAATAAAATAACAAATAAAGATTTTTTAATTGGGTCCTTCACAATGCTAAAAAAATATATATCTACAAGTAGATAAAAGATATTCGTGCATGTTTTTCGTGATTTTTTTTGCTTCAATGAATTTTATTTATTTATTTTTGTTGTTGTTGTTGTTGTTTTTCCCCACAGAATCACATACTTCGTGTATTTTCCCTTCACAGTATGCAATATTAAATCGCGCTGTTATATTGCTCAAATGCTCTGCCAAGATAATGATATTTGGAAACTAGTTTTGAAGGGCATACATTGTGAAGAACATGTAATTGGCCTTGCTGTAAGACGCATCATCAGTGTTTAAATGCCATAGAGGCGAAAGGGTCGATTGATCGCTGTTTTTACATCTGGTTTGGAAAATACGAAATAAAAGACTAAATCTTGTAAAAATATTATTTGTAACAGATAATTTATAAATATGATAACGGTAGGGTTTACTTAATTGTTTTAAAATATCTTTGAATTCAAAACCAGAATCGCATAAGTTGGAAAAAAAATGTATACATGTCAAACAAATTGTTTTTATGACACCATTTCACTTTCATAGACGACCTTGAACGAGGAAATTGTCATACGCTTTACGTCTGGAAAATAGCAACATCTTATTTCATTTGGAAAATAGCAACATCTTATTTCATTAGTACAATTTCCATTTTATTGCATAAAATTTTTGGTGTAGAGATTAGAAAATTCGAGCTTAATTCCTTTGTAAAATCTGATAAAACGTTTAATACAGTAACACGTCGTGCATATGATATTAATCTACTGTAAATGTTTATTGCTATTGTTTGGAAAGTTGCTTTTGCAAAACCTATAGTGAGTGATAAGTCTTTCATAGTCAGAAATGTTGGTTTCAAGGAAAAATGTTGTACTATTTTATTAAAGGGACTCCACTTAGGTTTTTTGACATGGTGGGACTGGAAATTATGTTTTCGAGATTATTGGTTAGTTTGATGTAGGTCTAGATGATCATTCGTTGTCGCGGTTTTTCCAGAATAATTATTCAAATTGTGAAAAATGACCCAAAATTGAAAAGCTTTTAAACGCTTTTCACTAAAATCAAACTAAAAATACCAAAAAAATACGCTTTTCAAATCATTTCTGAGTATATTTCTTAATTATCTTTTGCATGTCTTCCTGTTTTATGTGCCCCAGGCAGCTGATCTGTGTAAAAAATAATTTTATGCTTTTTACGCTTTTGAACCTCAGTGGAGTTCCTTTAATATCTCCATTTGCATAAGCAAAAGTGTTTGAAAATGACACCATAATGGTACATTTTTTACCTATTACAAAAGTTAAATTATTTCCGAGTTTTAGATTTTTTACATTGAGCTACAGTGATATTTTTTTATCAAGGTCTTAATCATGTCTTACAGATAATAACGTACATGAATGTTGTAAAATGTCTCAAGAAAAGATAACTGTATAAATGAAACGATATTCCTAAAGAATGAAATGAAACACATTTTAATAGAAGGAAAAGCGTTGGGAAATGTTATGATTTCTTTTTTTACGAGTAGTTTGACAAGATTGTAGTTTAGATATTTCAACGAGGCTAAATAAGTTGCCATTAATATATGAAAGGATAAAAACTATAAATCTGATCAGAAAATCAGGAAGGATAAAGTTTTTATTTATAGTGATACATATTTGACTGCAACATGTAAAGTGTTGATTTTTTTATTTAAAAAGGTAAAGGTTAATAGGGTGTAAGTTTTATATGTAGAATAGCATAGATAGAGTATAAATTGTAGCCGTTAAGTAAACTCCTTTTCTTTGCATATTGTTTATAAAAATGTTATGTTGTACATGACGCTAGAGTAATACCTTTAAAAAAAAGCTGATAGCAAAAAATATCGAATTTATATAGACAGGATTTATTCCAGTCCTTATCAAATTCTTTGATGTAGGATTAATCCTATTTTTAAAGTAGGATTTGTCCTATTCTCAAACGTAGGATTCATGTCACAATTTAACGTCTTATTTGACATAGGATTTATCCCATTATTTGACGTAGAATTTATCCCATTATTTGACGTAGGATTTATCCCATTATTTGACGTAAGATTTATCCCATAATTTAATGTAGGATTTATCCAATTTTAACGTAGCATTTTTTCCATTCTTTAACGTAGGATTGATCCCATTCTTTAACGTAGGATTTAACCCATTCTTTAACGAGGATTTATCCCATTATTTAAGGTAATATTTCTCGCATTCTTTAACGTAGGATTAATATTGTTTTTAGAGTAAGATTTATCCTATGGTTAAAGGTAGGATTAGGTCTATTTTAAATGTCTCGGTCATTATATGAAAATAATTTTTTGAATTTATTTTTTTTTTCATTCGTAGGTTAAGCCTCCTGACAAGTTCTCTTACTTTCCTCGTTTGTTGTTTGCGAAAAATTATTTCCACAATATGATAAATTGTTTATATCAGACCTTTGAAGATCTCATCTAAAATATTATATATGTACTTTATGTATCAACATTGTTGCCTTTTTCTTTTTTTTAGTATGTATAAATAAATCATTTTCGCTCAAATTTAAGGTGATTTATTTCCGATATGAAAAACATTATCACCAAGTTTCATACGCCCAGCTATTACTTTCTTATTTTTTAACAAATCTATATCACTCTATTAAATTTGCGGGAAACATTTATGATTCATTGGCTTGTATATTAAGTTGATAATAACTTCTTCTTGATGTAAGGTATATATCATTAAACCAGGGGTTAAAATTTTCAAAACGTAACAAACGTTCTATTGAATAAGACAATGAGAGGATTGTTCTTGAAATGTTCTTAAATTCTTGAAAGTTTAATTTAATTTTTATTTAAACAAGTCCACCCGCTAGGATCAGTAAAATTCACAAGTTATTGTTTAAGCAGCAATTGATGCATTTCATGAAATTTTTTCAAAATGTTATTAAAAGAAATATATTTTGAATTGAAAAAAAAGAAAGTAGTTTACACATTGCAAGCGGCACTTACAATCCACGTCAATTACAAAAAAAAGAAGGTTAAAATAAGCAAAAATACTGCGTAAGTCATGCAGTAGAATTATGATGATAAATACTGTACAATTATTAATGAATGACACATAACGTGTAAATTATTACTTAAATCTTGAATATGTTTTTCTTTTAAAAATGTATGTACACTTTACTTAAGATTGATTTTCTTGAACTATTTTGACTCCTGCAGCTTAAAGAAGAATATAAAAGCCCCGCCACGACAAAACCAACATCGTGCGTTTGCGACCAGCATGTATCCAGGCTAGCCTGCGCATCCGCGCAGTCTGATCAGGATCCATGCTCTTCGCTAACCAACCCTATTACAAGTAGAGAAACTGATAGCGAACAGCATGGATCCTGATCAGACTGCGCGGATGCGCAGGCTGGTCTGGATCCATGCTGGTCGCAAACGCACTATGACGCGGCTCATTTTCCGATTTGTTCACCTTGAAATTAAATAATAATGTGCACCTCTTATCATGATGTTGAATAATGATTCTCTTTTAAAAAATCTTAATAATTATTGACTTTGTAAAAAAATCATTTTATTCATTTGAAACAGGCAGGTATTTTTTTTTAAACAAGAGTGAATTTTCCTTTTTTCAAGGAAAGCGGCATTGATAAGAGGTGGACTTCCTTTTCTTATCTTAAAACGTTACGAGTAGTCACGAATATTTCCTTCTACATGCAGTTTCGAGTTGTTGTTGTTGTTATTTAAATAGATAAAAAACAAAAGTCAAATGTTTAGCAGCAATATTAATATAATATTTCGTTGATAATTACTGTGTCAACAAATGTTGTACCTGATTCACATATGATTTTTTTTTTGCTGTATCGGCGCTCAAACGAACACAAAGTTAAAAAGATGATACATAAAGTGCTATATGGTTTCTGTGACAATACATTTCATTACAAAAGTATACGTTTATTTGTATCAAAGGAGAATTTACGTTAAATAAATAAATATTTGTTTGTCTGAAGATTGCATAGTTAAACCACTACTGGTATATTGTACACGATAGTTATAATTAGCCATGAATGTTATATGTAATAGAAAGAGGCTATCTGATCTAATCGTTATTTCTTTCGCGCGTCACAATAAATTAAAAAAAAAATAATCCAAAAATGCATGTGTTTCTGACAGTTTTAGTTACGGGAAAATACCTGCAGATCTATTTATTATAACTTAAGAATTTAGAACTGCCGAAGAGCGTTTACCCAATAATTTAAAGTTTAAACTATGTCATTATATTATTGTTATAAGTTTAGGCATGAAATATAAAAAAAATGTGCGTGTATTTGTAAATTTGTTTTCTACGCTCTTTGTATAAATTCATAAGGAAACTTTATATATATTCTTTTTCGTAACTTTTTAATATAATATCTGATAAAAGGCAGTTAAAGGCAGTCGTAGTAACATCTGTTCCAATCTCAACTTTTTGGCCTTTTCCGTCAGTCTTCGGATAAGATAATAGCCGAGGACGTTCCGATTGACATCTGTTCTCATATTATTAATATCTGAAAATCTGGTTGGGGAGCCATATATATTCTATAGAAAAAAAACAAGACAGATATCCTATCTGCAAACGTAATTGTGGTCAATTAAAGCTTAAATTGTCCCATTCATTTAATCTGTATTGCTAATTACACCAATGATGGAAAAAGAAAGCCAAATACGCCTCATATTTCGCGGAAATATTTAGCAGCATTTAAGCCAAATGCGTGTTATTCGAAAGTAGAAAGGGAAACCATATCTCAAGCTGTGATTGTAGGATTATACAGCCTTTTAACAATTATTTCTAATTTTAATTCACTTACAATCTTGCATGAGATCAAAAAAAATTACATTAAAACTTCATGACCGAATGGTATAGTTACACATACAAACGTTTTAAGTACTTTTTTATTCGTTGAATTAATAAAAAAAAGTGCAAGTATATAAATGTTTTGAACGATCAGGGTGCGTTTCATAGAAAATCCTAAGTGTATCCTCAGTATAAGGACATAAAACCAACATTAGGACTTACTTAAGACCGTTTCAATATTTTTTTTATATTTAGTCAAATACTGTAGACTATATATAAATAAATGCATTTTCCTGTGAAAAGTTAAAATGAATGACCCTTTTATTCGCAATGTGTAAATGTCCACCAGGATTGCTATTCAGAAATTAAAAGAGTCGTAACATGAGAGTCAAACATAAAGGAGGAAATTTTCTTTGAAACGCAAAATGGTCTCAAGTTTGGTCTTATGACTGATTTCAGACTAACAACTTTCTATGAACACTTTAGCTACATAACTAAAATATAAATTCTACGAACAATTACCAAATATATGTCAAATTATGCAAAGCAAAAGTAGTTACTGCGTTAGTTAAGCAGTAGAAATAACTAATATGATGAAAAATACTTTAAAACCACTCATTAATTGCATATAGAATGTAATTTATTACTGTTATTAATTACTTGAGTTGTAAATATTTCTAATTTTCTTAAAATCTTTAGTAAAAAATTTTTTTCTTGATTTCTTTTAGCTAAACTTGAGGCGTGCAGCTATAAGATTTAAAGTTGTATAATCATATAACACTGATAGTGGGATAGTTTAAATTCTAAATAGAGTGAAATCCCTCGTCAAAAAATAGACAAAATTGTACAGTTAATATCCTTGCTGATCATATAAAACATGGATGAAAATACAGCATGCACCCCAGCACCGTCTTGCTTCATTCATTTTAGACGTTTATTTCATTTGTCTTTCAAAATCCCAAAACGAATCATTAATAAAATTTATATTTGCATGGTTGCCTGCATATTATATTTATTGTTAAAGATACATTTATAGATACCAAAATAACTCAAACTTGAGTCTCCAACATTACGTTCATAATGTGTCCGAACAATGTCAAAAATTTGATTCTTTTCTAATGATCTGTCTTTGGATTCTCAAGTAATAGCTAGCTTAATATAATAGTTAAGATAGTGTTGAAAGTTTTATCAGTTCTCTAACTAGAGAGCTGATATACATGTATTTATGTTGCTTTTAGTATTTTTTTTGTAATTGACGGGAACTAAATATTTTTTCTTATGGTATTGTACAATTATTTACACACTACAGATAGAAGACGTCCAATTAAATCGTCTCAACCAAGTTAGATATTTAATTATTGATTTTTTTTTGGTATTTGCAAGTTATTTGGTTTTTATTTTGTTTGTTTTTCTTCTTTTTTTGCCGGGGAATAAATAACGAAATATCATGTTTTATAAAGATATGATATACAATTCAAATGCAACTCAACTCTTATATTCATTAATTTTTTTGTGAGTAAGATAAGATATAAAAGCTCTGAAAACGTGTTGTAGGGAAAAAACAGACTGCATAGCAACTCAACAAAATCTATATAAACACTGATTTTTTTGCATATCTGTGGTGAGTAAGACTTTGGTTAATTTCTATAATTAACGTTTTTTGAGTGTGTTTTTGGATTTCTTATCAAAATATCAAAATCACTGCATGGGAAAAAAACAGAAATGCACAATTCATCATATTTTCTCCATGCCACTATGAATTGGATAGCTATTATTAGATTTCAGACGTTTTTTCAAGTTTAGTTAGAAGTGGAGAAGGAAGCTATTATTCAAATTGTGTCTGGTATATCACAGAGAATTTATCACGGCTCAATCTGTCAAGAACAATTGCTACTTCAAAATACTTAACTAACACTTTCGATCTCTCAGCGCAATTTTTGTTCATTGCGTTATAATTTTTTTCATTGACTTTTTTATGTAAATTATTAGTGTTACATAACATTTGAAGAGGTTTAATATTGTAAAATGTGTCAATAGTTTGTGACCGTACTTTCTATTTATTCAATTTACTTGCGTGATCTAAATTTCTATTTTTAAACATTTTGCTTCCTTAAAGCAAACAGTTGAGTGAGCGTTCTAACATTACATTTACAGTTTAATATGTGGATGAAAAATTATGGAGTAATAGAATATTTGGATATTACTATTGCCAACTAAGGTAAGAGCAATTGATTGATTTATGCCCAGTAGCAATGTCAAAAGCATCATTAACTATTAAATGTGACATAGACGAATATAATGTTAGTATTAAAGTTGTTTGGTCTACAAAGGCTCTTGTTTTCTAAGACTAATTTAAATACTGATAATTATAAAACAATAAAAATCTAAAAAATGTACCTTTTGGATATTCTTGTAAAATATAACTTGAAAACAAAATTTGATAAAGCTCTAAGTGATATAGTATGAACATTTATGTGATGAAAGATAATATTTTGTTCTAGAAAATTTCATTATCTGCCGTGTAAACATAAACTATGTAATTTCTGATCATATGTCTCTCACTTTTCAACAACATCCATATATAATTCTATCGTGGTTTATTGTTAAACTATCAATGTAGTTACTTATTGTACTACAAATCAATCATTCATATATCATTTTGTTTCAAATGTGCAGTCTTACTGAAGTTTGGACCCGTAACCCTCTGAATACCGTTCTAAAGCTATCAGAAACTTCATTGTTTACATATGTTCCACTTTTAACAAAACAGATTTTGACAAGGTATTTTTTGGCCTTTATATAATAAACCAATATATAAAATAATATATTGAAGAAGTTTTCCTTTAAATACCTTTTGTCATCGAACAAATTAAACAGTTATAAAGATAGATGTCATAAAAAACAACAAGGAAAAAAAGCTAAACAGCTAATCATTCCAACGAATGAAAGGCGTTACTCTCCTTATTCTTAATTCCAACAAAAAACAATCAATTTTCGCTGCAAAACTTGTTACGCCAATATCCGTTATCTTATCTGAACACTTAAGAGCTAAAACAGTGCTGTTATTACATACGATGCAGACAAAATGCATGAGGCGTTAAGGGGCAATGATTAAATATACAAAAATAAATACAATCACTCATTGAAGCAGATATCACAAATAAACAGCATGCACCCCATGCTAATCTTCTTGTATCTTTATATACTTTATATGATGAAAGATTTTATTAAAATAACATCTCATATTTACAACATTCTGATGTGTATTCTTTCAAAGATATCTCGTCCTTTTTCATATTTTTTTCTTCAAAATTTCGAAAGAAATATGATTCAACGTGAAATTAAAGGGTATAAAGTTATATTTTATAAAACTGTTATTTATAAAATATATTTACAGTAAAATTATATTGTTACGATAATATTGTGGTTGATTCTCCAAAGAACGGTAGCATAGAATGTATATTAAACATGCATGATTATTGTATGTAAAAAGAATAAAATGTTCAGGCTGCTATAAAAGAAGAATTTTAACCGTTTATCAATGACCTCATGCATGCGCCGTTCGCCTTTAAGGAAGTATACAAACATATTTCATACATGTATATTGGAAATATTTTACTAAAATAAAAATTACAGTTTTTGAATCAAACATATATCATTATAGAATTTCAAACTGTTGCTAATGATATGATTGCTTTAATGTTCCGTGTAAAATGTAATAAGGCATCTTAGTAAAAAAAATATGTGTGCTTTTAAATTTGTTAGAATCGATTCATGAAAATTCAATAAATGAACATTTTGTTTGCATAACCGAAAAGGTCCCAATAGAGCTAAATTCTTTAACATTGGCCTTTTCTGCGATCAAAAATTTTCTTGCTTTTAAGATTTTAGCCGCTTGGATTGGTTTTTCATTAGTTTTTTTCCATGTATGAATCTTTCTTTTAAATCTATCATTATTCGTTAATGCGATACTTTGTCATATCATAGCATTATAACAAAATAGACACTACTTAACAAAATACTTTTCTAAGAACAAATACAGCAAATATTTAAAACTTACTTAATTATTTCGATATTAGATAAATATTTTAAATTGAGCTTTCTTGCATCCATTTATATATTTATATTTCCTATATTCACAGAAATGAAACCAGTGCACAATGAAACCCGAGGACAAGGAAATACTTTTCTCCAAACTGAAACAATGTTGTGCTCTAAAAACTTGTCAAAACAGAAAAGGAAACAGTATATAAAACAACAGAGAACTTATTTCAAGACAATTACTTCCCAGTGAGATGTTATCTTTAAAAGTGCACATTCCACTTTGCTTATGTAAGAGAAAATCTAATTTATCACTTTCGTTAGTGGGATACCTTTGGCTGTTATCAATGATAGCAATTACCGTATCGGACTCTTTATCTGACAGAACAGATCTTAAAACATCTGTACCCAAACAGCAGCTGGGAAATGTTGCACCGAAAAACTCTTTACTCGATTCTTCTAGCTTTTTCTCAGATTATAAATCAAGCGCAACTAAAAAGGTCGAAACAGCAGAAAAGAAAGATTCAGTGATATTCTCGTCTTCTACACGAACGACTAAACCATGCTTTAAAAAAGTGACGAGCACAAATGAAGTTCAAGAAGCTTCTTTATCAAGTAAAGAAATTATTATTCCGAAGCTGCCTTTATTGCTTGGATCTAGGGGAGAGACACTTTCTGCAGATATTGAGATATATTCATCTTTGTACAATTGGGATGTCACGGCACAAGTAATGTCAAATGACGTCTTATCTGATACATCAATGATAACACCAAGATCACCATTTGCTTCGAATTTAGCAACACAAACTTCATCAACTTTTTACCAAGAGGAACCAAGGGAAGCAACGGACACGTCTGTAACTTTTGTCAATATCAACGATGAAACAAAGCCAGAAATGTCGCAAAATATGATAACGACTACATCAGTAAACAAAGACTTTACTCTAAAACAGTTTAATATTAACGCAGGCTCGTCACACACGTTAATTTCATCTTTTTCTGACGGGTCCAGAGAAAGTATATTGAAATATTCACATGAACAAATATCACATACGCATGATATTCCTCCGTCAATATCTCATGAAAATCGGAATTCAACAAAGACACACAATTCTGATCAGCCAGTTACATATCAGCGACATATTTCTTCAAATATGAGTGGAACAAGGAAAGAAAGTAAAATCACAGAAACAATGTTTTTAATTACAAATACCACAGAACAGTCATTCTCAACTTCATCTGTTTTACCTATTGAGTCTTTTGAATCGTCAGTTTCTGCAACAACGCATCATTCTGACCCATCAACTTATATATCTTCTCCAGGAGATGCACGGACCACAGATTATATGTCTTCTCCATCATCAATGAATTTACGACCAACCACATCAGGGACACGTTACAACTCAGGGCAACAGAAATCATCTGCACGTTATGAGACTCCTCTGTTACCAGAATTGCCTGAATTACAGAGCTCGTTTAATGACAACGTATATAAAACAACCCATGCATTAAATATTTCATCAACAGAAAACTATGAAACTAATACCGACAATCCACATATATCTTATTTTAACACTGATCCTTTAAAATCCATTCCAAAAGAAACTGTTTTATTACCTTTTAATGATTTACATGAAACAACAATAATTGTTGCAAAGACGATATCATCAGTAACAGAGGTATTGCCACAAGAAAAAACATCACCTATAGCATTTACAAGTTCATTTACTGTACAGTCAGAAAACGAATTATTTACACCAGACTTCTTGGAACATTTTCATTCGGAAAGCGATCAAGAGTTGTCTAAATTATCTTCAGTTATTCAAGTTTTTCGACATGAATTTTCAAGTTCTACTTCTCAGGAATCTGTCACATTAAGTCAGCAAGATACATCTCAAATATCACAAAAAGACGTATTATCAGATGTTTCATCGGTATCTTTGATGTCTGTAGAGTCTCCATTGATAGAAATGCAGCATATTTTATCGTCTAAAAACTTAAATATCGACAGTCAGTCTATAAAAATCCTATCGTCAAATTCTTCAGCGAATTTCGAAACAGAAGGACACATTGACATGCTATCAACTAGAAAGAGCACTTCGGTTGATAGAAAAACACTTTCATGTGAATCTACATCTATATTTAAGTCAATAGGTAGAGAAATGTCGGCACTTTTCAGCAAAACTACCCCTGGAATTGAGACTGTGTTACCATCAGACTTCTCGTATGTTCAAGCGTCTAAATCATTAGAATCCGAGTTAAAGATGTCATATATAGAAACTATATCATTGCTAAATAGTAAAACATCGTTATTAAATGGCCAGATATCTATGGACCAAAAGTGGCTTGCAACTCCCTCTATACTTCCCTTAGCTAACACTTATCGTATTTTACCGTCATTCACGGAAGTTTTAAATGTGAATGAGGACCAGCTTAAAACTTTATATACCCAATCTTCCATATTTACTGCATATGATATTCCAGTATTATCAACTGAAGGAAATATAAAGAGAGTGAGCAGGATTAAAAGCATCCAGTCATTTAGCGCAGTGGAGACATTAGAACAAAAGGAACTCAAATCTTACGAAATATTGAAAATTTACAAACCAGGTATTTCTTTGAGAAGCACCAAATTACTCTCAAAACAATTTTTACCTGATATTTATGACAATACTTTTATACCAGATACACCAAAGGTTTCAGGCTCAGATAAAATCGAATCATTCTCAGGGATATTATTAACAGACACCATTGTTGAATTACCGTCAATTATCGAACAGCTGCATTCGGAGCAGCGGCGACTTGATTCAGTTGCCACCAACAAAATTAGCATCACACCTTCATTTTCTTCAGGTCATGGAACAGGAATATCGGAACAAAATAAACTTGAATCATCTACTGTATTGTTTAAAACAATGACCATTGAAATGTCACCTCAATTGACAGAAAAAGGAACAAAGCAACATAAACATAAATCCTCTTCACAGTTATTTGAGTCATCAGTCAGTGAAACACCGTCAGCATCTACCGAGCTGAAGGCATTAGACCAATCTGAATGGTCTTCTGAATTATTTCAGTCATATGTTTACGAAACATTGTCAAATATCCGTAAAATAAAGACACCAGAGCTTGGACCATCTTATAAAACCATTCAATATTTTACTTATGATGTAACTTCAAGATTTACTGAACGGAAAACACAAGAGCAAGATCAATTTGAATCATATTCTAAATTAGGTCAATCACCTATTCATAAAACATCGCCACCAATCAGTATTTTAAAGACATCAGGGCAAAACATATTTACACCATCGTCTGAAACATCTGGCTTCAATAGTTTTATTGAATATTCTAAGGCAGCAGTGTCAGATGATGATTCGTTCTCGTCTTCGATTCTCGGAGTTACAATTTCAGAACCTGGTCCAATTAAATTATCATCATACACACTGCAAACAGAAGCTGATTACCTCTCGCCGTCATTTAGTGATTTGAAAACCTCGAGTCAGTCCTATACAGTATCTTTAGACACTATATGGACATACACAAAAACGTTATCACTTAGAGAGAGATCATCAGCCAAGTGGTTTCGCACTTCAGAACAAAGATCGTCGATGTTATCAGGAAAGAGTTCTTCAGCGTCAGACATAAAAAGTGGTTCATCATATTCAAGCTTAAATGATATTCAGTCATATTTTGACACTCATGCCATTTTACTTACATCAAATTTAAATCGGTTTCAAACACATCTGAGCATAACTGATATTCAATCATTTTCAGCTATAGAGAAAGCATTACTATTTTCCAGAACGCATGATGTCTCGTCTACTTCAGTAATATATTCATCTATTTCGTCAACTAACATTTTTGAGATTGAATCAACTTCCGGCATGAGTGGACATTCGCAATCTTCGTTTACAATCTTGAGTCCATTCATCGTTGAAGAAAACTCGTCATCTTCAATTATAAACGAAGATCTGACATCTTCAAGCATAAACAATGTCTCAAATTTCTCTGTCAGTCATCAAATACCGTCATCGTCTACAGTCATTAACGTTTTTCCTCAAACGTCAGTCATGGAAGCGGTTATGACATCTTTAGGTACGGATGAGTCACCTATATCTTCATTCATAAACGGGATTTCACCATCTTTATTCTTAAACGAAATTCAAACTACAGCCATCAACGATATTCCGACATCCTCGATCATTAAAGTCGAGAATCCTACTTCTTCATTCATAAACCAATTTTCATCATCTTCAAATATAAAACAGTTGTCATCATCTTTGATCAATTACGAGAATCCTTCTTTTTCAGTAATAGATGAAATCATTTCATCTTCAAGCAAATACGAAAATGTTATTTACTCTGAGTTAACTGTTTCTCCAGATATAAGCGACATTTCCTCATCTTCAAGTATATATCAATTTCTGACATCTACTGTAACAAACAAAATTACAAAATTTTCAAGAATTTATGAGTTTTCATCATCTTCGGTCATTTACAGTGTTCATTCTTTTGTCATCACTGAGATAATGCCATCTTCAAGCATAAATGAGTCACCATTACCTTCGGTCATTCATAAGGTTCCTTCTATTTCTGTTTTAAAGAAGTCTATGGATTCTTCAACCATAAGCAAGAATGCTTACTCCGTCATTAACGATGCTCTATCAACTTCAACATCTTCAAGTATAAATGAGTCAGCATTGCCTTCTGTCATGTATGAGGTTCCTACTTTTTCAGTCATTAAAAAGATAATGGTATCTACAAGCATAATTGAGAATGAAACTTCCTTAGCAATAAACAAGATTTCTACTTCTTCAACTATAAACGTGATTCCGTCATTTTTATCTTCAGTGATATACAAAATATCCTCATCTTTAAGCATGGATAAAATTCCGTCTTTTCCAGTTACAAACGAGATTCAGTCATCTTTAAGCGAGAAAGAGTTTTCATTATCTTCGGTCATAGACAGAGTTCAACACTTTTTAGTTAAAACTGAGATTATGCCGTTGTCAATAATGAAAGAGTCACCATTACCGTCAGTTATTGAGAATGTTTCTCCTTCTTTGATCTTAAATGAAAACACATCATCTTCAAACAAAAATGAGTTTTCAATATCTTCTTTAATCAAAAACGATATAATCCCATCTTCAGGCATGGATGAATTTCCGTCATCTCCAGTAATAAACGAGATTCAATCATCGTTGAGCACTAAAAAGTTTGCATTATCATCGGTCATGGACAGCAATCAACCTTCTTTAGTAATGACTGAGATTATTGTGAGGTCCAAAACTAAAGATACAGGGATATCATCTTCAAACGCTATATCTCTCAAATCATCTGAAAGAGTAACATTGTCATCATCCCAATTTCTTACTACCGAGACTCATAATGAACCAACACTGCCTATAGAACCTAGATTTATTGAAACAAGTACAATTGAAATGACCAGTAATAAAGATGTTCTTCATGGTGTGAACACAACAAAAGTGTCGCTATCCACAAAATATGCAGATTTAGATTTATCACAACATTCATCTCCCACTACGACTATATCAGATAAAACGCTGATAACACAGCATCAGACCACCATTGACACAACTGTTTCAGTGTTTTCCACATATCCTACTTTTACATCGTCGTTTGCATTACAAGATACTGTTTCAGAATTTCCAAGCATATCTGCTACGCCAACAGAGGAGAAACATACATACACTGATAAAATAGAACCTTCTACTTTCACACATACACGAAACATTGAAATTGTTTCTAATAGTTCTTTAGTTACGAATTATACTGAAGATTTTTTATTACATTCATCTATGGCTTCACCGTATAAGCCACTAGGTGATTCGTTCTTAAATACAGTACAAATCGATACAACTGCAAAAACTGTATTATCTTTCACAAAATATAAGAACTCTCAAATGCAAAATATGTCAATTAGCTCATCGCGTGAGATATCGGTCAATGAATCCGAAACTGAACTTTCAATAGCAGGAAAACATCGTTCATCTTCTGAGATTATAGATATATCAATGTTTTCTAGAGTTAATGCATTCATAGCCGAAAAGAAACCTCATTCACCAGATAGTTTGGATACCATCAGCTTATATATTGAAGATGTAACAACCTTATCCAGCGAAGTAACACACATGTATTATAACAAACAATCACTAGATCCTCATTCAACATTCTTATCATTGCAGTCATCATCAGATGCAGCAGTGAAATTACCATCAGCAACATTTAAGTCATTGTCGCGATCATCAGATGCACAAATGAAATTAAGTTCTGCAGCATTCTCACCATTGCAGCCATCATCAGATACAACAGTGAAATTTTCTGTATCAAAATTCTCATCTTTGCCATTTACAACAGATGCAACATTGAAATTAGTTTCTTCTACATTCACATCAGTCCATCCATCATCACATGCAGCAGTGAAATTAAGTTCCTCAACATTGTCATCATTGCAGCCATCATCCGATGAAGCAGTGAAATTTAGTACTTCAACATTCACATCATTGCAGTCACCATCAGACGCAACACTAAAATTTAGTTCTGCAACATTCACATCATTGCAGCAATCAACAGATTCAACAGTGAAATTAAGTTCTTCAACATTCTCAACATGGCAGCCGTCATTAGACGGAGTACTGAAATTGAGTTCTTCAACATTCTCATCATTGGAGCCATCATATGCAGCAGTGAAATTAAGTTCTTCAACATTGTCATCATTGCAGCCAACATCAGACGAAACACTGAAATTAAGTTCTGGAACATTCTCAACATTGCAGCCATTATCACATGCAACACTAAAATTAAGTTCTTCAACATTTTCATCTTTGCTGCAAACATCAGGTTTAACACTGGAATTAAGTTCTTCAACATTATTATCATTGTCGCTATCATCCGATGCACAAGTTAAATCAAATCCTTCAACGATCTCATCATTACAACCATCATCAGACGCAACACTGAGATTAAGCTCTGAAACATTTACATCATTGCAGCCATCATCAGATTCAACAGTGACAATAAGTTCTTCAACATGTTCAACATTGCAGCCATCATTAGACGCATCACTGGAATCAAGTTCTGGAACATTCACATTATTGCAGCAATCAACAGACGCAACACTGGAATTAAGTTCTGGAACATTCACATCATTGCAGCCATCATCACATGCAGCAGTGAAATTAAGTTCTTCAACATTCTCATCTTTGCTGCAAACAGCAGATGCAACACTGGAATTAAGTTCTTCAACATTCTCACCATTGTTGTTATTATCAGATGCACAAGTTAAATCAAATCCTTTAACAATCTCATCATTACGACCATCATCAGACGCAATACTGAAATTAAGTTCTTCAACATTTCCAACATTGCAGCCATCATCACTTGCAGCAGTGCAATTAAGTTCTTTAACATTTTCATCATTGTTGCTATCATCAGATGCACAAGTTAAATCAAATCCTTCAACAATCTCATCATTACGACCATCATCAGACGCAACACTGAAATTAGGTTCTTCAACGTTCACATCATTGCAGCTATCATCAGTTGCAGCAGTTAAATTAAGTTCTTCAACATTCTCAACATTGCAGCAATCATCAGATGCAACACTGGAATTAAGTTCTTCAACATTCTCACCTTTGCAACCATCATCAGATGCAGAAGTGAGGTTAACAACATTTATGTCATTGTCGCAATCAACAGATGCAACAGTGAAACTAACTTCATCAAAGTTCTCACCATTGCAGCCATCATCAGATGCACAAGTGAAATTAAAATCTTCAACATTCTCCTCTTTGCGGCTTACAACAGATGTATCACTGAAATTTAATTCTTCGACATTCTTATTATCGCAGCCATCATCAGATGCAGCAGTGAAATTAAGTTCTTCAACATTGTCATCATTGCAGTCATTATCAGATGCAGAAGTGAAAATAAGTTCAGCATTTACCTCATTGTCGCGATCATCAGATGTACAAGTGAAATTAAGTTCTTCAACATTCTCATCTATGCAGCCATCATCAGATACAACAGTTAAATTAACTTCAGCAACATTTAGGTTATTGTCAACAGATGCAACGGTGAAACTAACTTCTTCAAATTTCTCATCATTGCAGGCATTATCAGACGCAGCAGTGAAGTTAAGTTCTGCAAAAATCTCACTGTTGATGCTATCATCAGATGCAGCGGTGAAATTAATTTCTTCATCATTCTCAACATTGCAGCCGTCATCAGACGTAAGACTGAAATTAAGTTCTTCAGCATTCTCATATTTACCATTAGGATCAAATGCAACAATCGAATTAAGTTCTTCAACAACCTCATCATTGCTGCCATCATCAGATGCACAAGTGATACTAAGTTCTTCAACATCGTCAACTGTGCAGCCATCATCAGATGCAGCAGTGAAATTAACTTCAGCAACATTTATGTCATTGTCGCAATCAACAGATGCAACAGTTAAACTAACTTCATCAAAGTTCTCACCATTGCAGCCATCATCAGATGCAACACTGGAATTAGGTTCTTCAACAATCTCACCTGTACAGCCATTATCAGATACAGCAGTGAGGTTAACAACATTTATGTCATTGTCGCAATCAACAGATACAACAGTGAAACTAACTTCATCAAATTTCTCACCATTGCAGCCATCATCAGATGCACAAGAGAAATTTAGTTCTTCAACATTCTCATCTTTGCGGCTAACAACAGATGTATCACTGAAATTAAGTTCTTCGACATTCTCATTATCGCAGCCATCATCAGATGCAGCAGTGAAATTAAATTCTTCAACATTGTCATCATTGCAGTCATTATCAGATGCAGAAGTGAAAATAAGTTCAGCATTTACCTCATTGTCGCAATCATCAGATGTACAAGTGAAATTAAGTTCTTCAACATTCTCAACTGTGAAGCCATCATCAGATACAACAGTAAAGTTAACTTCAGCAACATTTATGTCATTGTCAACAGATGCAACGGTGAAACTAACTTCATCAAATTGCTCATCATTGCAGGCATCATCAGATGCAGCGGTGAAATCAAGTTCTTCAAAATTCTCACCGTTGATGCTATCATCAGATGCAGCAGTGAAATTCAGCTCTTCAACATTTTCAACATTGCAGCCATCATCAGATGCAATACTGAAATTAAGTTCTTCAACAATTTCATATATGCTGCAAACAGTAGATACAACGCTGAAATTAAATTCTTCATCATTCTTATCATTGTTGCTATCATCAGATGCACAAGTTAAATCAAATCCTTCAACAATCTCATCATTACGACCATCATCAGACGCATCACTGAAATTAAGTTCTGGAACATTCACATCATTGCAGCCATCATCACATGCAGCAGTGAAATTAAGTTCTTCAACATTCTCATCTTTGCAGCCATCATCAGATGGAACACTGGAATTAAGTTCTTCAACATTCTCATCACTGTTGCTATCATCAGATGAACAAGTTAAATCAAGTCATTCAACAATCTCATCATTACCACCATCATCAGACGCAACACTGGAATTAAGTTCTTCAACATTCTCATCATTGCAGCCATCATCAGACGCAACACTGGAATTAAGTTTTTCAACATTCTCATCATTTCAGCCATTATCAGGTGCAATACTGAAATTAAGTTCTTCAACATTCTCACCTTTGCTGCAAACAGCAGATGCAGGAGTGAAATTAAGTTCTTCAACATTCACATCATTGCAGCAATCATCACATGTAGCAGTGAAATTTAGTTCTTTAACATTTTCATATCTGCTGCCATCATCACATGCAGCAGTGAAATTAAGTACTTCAACATTCTCATCTTTGCTGCCATCATCACATGCATCACTGAAATTAAGTTCTTCAACATTCTCATCATTGCAGCCATCATCAAGCGCAACACTGGAATTAAGTTCTTCAACATACTCATCATTGTTGCTATCATCATATGCAGCAGTGAAATTAAGTTCTTCAACATTCTCATCATTTCAGCCATCATCAGATGCAATACTGCAATTAATTTCTTCAACATTTTTATCATTGTTGCTTTTATCAGATGCACAAGTTAAATCAAATCCTTCAACAATCTCATCATTACGACCATCGTCAGACGCAACACTGAAATTAAGTTCTGGGACATTTATATCATTGCAGCCATCATCACATGCAACACTGGAATTAAGTTCTTCAACATTTCCAACATTGCAGCCATCATCACATGCAGCAATGAAATTAAGTTCTTCAACATTCTCATCATTGCAGCCAACATCAGACGCCACACTGAAATTAAGTTCTGCAACATTCTCATCATTGCTGCAATCATCACATGCAGCAGTAAAATTAAGTTCTTCAACATTCTTATCATTGTTGCTATCATCAGATGCACAAGTTATATCAAATCCTTTAACAATCTCAACATTGCAGCCATCATCACATTCAACAGTGAAATTGAGTTCGTCAACATTTTTAACATTGCAGCCATCATCAGATGCCACACAGGAATTAAGTTCTTCAACATTCTCATCATTGTTGCTATCATCAGATGCAGCAGTGAAATTAAAGTCTTCAACATTCTCATCTTTGTTGCAAACAGAAGATGCAACACAAGAATTAAGTCCTTCAACATTTCTAACTTTGCAGCCATCATCACATGCAGCAGTGAAATTAAGTTCTTCAACATTCTCATCTTTGCTGCAAACAGCAGATGCAACACTAGAATTAAGTTCTTCAACAGTCTCATCATTGCTGCTATCATCAGATGCACAAGTTAAATCGAATTCTTCAACAATCTCATCATTACGACCATCATCAGACGCAACACTGAAATTAAGGTCTGGAACATTTACTTCACTGCAGCCATCATCAGATTCAACACTAAAATTAATTTCTTCAACATTTTCAAAGTTGCAGCCATCCTCAGACGCATCACTGGAAAACCAATATTTCACAAAAGAACCTTCGCCAAAGGTTTCAGAAGAAACAGATAATCCACAAATTACAACAGATACTCTGGTCTCTATGGCAAAAAAAGATGAACGGACATTCAAATCAGATTTATCGTATACATTATTAGTGTTATTGTCTTCTAAAGTATCTGAAACAAGTTTTTCAGTATATACTTTTGTAAGCTTAACATATGAAGTAACGTCTGCATTATCACAAGTAATGAATAGTTTTACGTCAACTCCATCATTGATTGTACGTACGGAAGATTTGCACCTACCAGATTCTAGGGTTCAAATAAGAATATCACCTTCTAAAACAGTTGAAATAAATATAGATCAGTCGTCAAAACAATCAATCATGCCTTCAAGCAGAACATTATCATCCAACGGTTTGCAAGAGACAACTCCTTTGTCTTCCTTGAGATATCAGTTATCCGTCAGCGTGACATCAGAGTTAACTTTAACCTCATCTTCTGTTAGAAATGAAAATTCATTTTCTTCCACAAAAAGTAAAGATGTATTACAGATGTCATTATCAACACATGATCAATTATTGGCGACAACTTCTACTGCATCATCGTCTATATTGCCATTTACAGTGATAGAAACATCCACTAGTATATTACCATTACCAAGGAATATTGACAAGGATTTGCTTCTAACTGTTGGTATAATTGTGAAGGTTTCGGTCAACATTGACAGTCACGCAGTTAACATTCAAATTAAAGAAGGTATGCAATACCAATAAATATCAAAGTCAATTTTCCGGTCGATTAGGTATCGTCAGATATATGTATAAAGTTATAATAATTAATAAAAAATATATATAATCATAAAAAAATGAAGTCTCTTTAAATCGCACTTCTCTAATAAATTACTTTACGACCTTGTCATTTTGAGATGTATTAAAATAAAAATCTAGTACAAAAGTTGTTATATTTACGTTTCAATAAATGTAAGAAAGAGTATTATCACTTGTTATCAGTATTCTCTAACCTTTATCACCGTTTTATTATTATTATAATAATTATTATTATTATTATTATTATTATTTAATATTTGACATTGTGTGGCACTTTAGGTCTTCAAAGATGCTACATCGAAGGTAGCCTGAAAGCTGACAAAGATAGTAACAGAAAGAAGAGATCCAGTGCTGATGCTTACTTAACAGTTGAGGTTTATATCTTAATATATATTTTACTCAGCAAAGTTTCTAAAAATATCATCATTTAGCTTCCACTCGATTATTCGTGGAGCGAAAGGGGCGTCCCTTGCAAGTGGATAAGGTCGTCGACTTCAAACCACTTGCCCCCTATCGGCTTGGGGTTCGAATTCCGACAGGTACTTTGGATTCTTTCATGCGATGAAGCTATCCAGCTAGCTTAACGTCGGTGGTTCTACTCAAGTACCCGTTTGTATCTGTAATAATACACACAGGGGCACCTTGGGTCTTCCTCCACTAGTAATGCTGGAATGTCACCATATGACCTACTCTGTGTTGGTGCGACGTGAAACCCAACCAAGAAACTCATGGAGCTTCCGATAAATAAGTTAAAGTTTTCAATAGCTCTATAATGTTGAAATTTGCAAGTGTTCTGTATTGTAAGATTACAAATATGTTTGTTATGTCATATTAACTGAAAATCTTTGTCTGTACAGATTTTTGGTATGGAACGAAGGGAATCTAAACCTTCTCACGTTGATGTGGATTTCTATGTACTGGTGGATGGAATTATCCAATCTCCGGCTGAAATTGTAGTCATATTTTCTAGTCTCACAATAGCTGAAACTAGTGCTTATATGACATTTCCGGTAAGACCATTTGCGGGTTTGAAAACCATTTTCATATATTATCATTTAGCATGCAATTAAAATTAAAAGTAAATAATAAATACTTGAAAAGACAAAAAAATCTTCAAATTAATAAGATCTTAAAGTTTTAAGTTAAGATTTTCTTACATGTTGTTTTCTTTTGTTTGGAAAAAAAAGGAAAAAATGAAAAAATGTCACATACAACCTAAGCAGAAAATACGTTGCTCATTTCTTTGAAGAGAAAACTCGTGCTTGCATCAAAATCATTTGTATTTTCTGCAGGTAGTTACGCCAGTTAAACTCTTATCTAGAAATGTGTTACAAACACCCACCGATGCCGATGACTCAAAAATTTCACTGGTTACCATTTTTCTTATCGGTGCTCCAACAATATGTGCTTTTATGGCGACTGTATTACTGATAAGTGTATATTGTCGCAAAGGGGATAACTCGTTTAGAAAGGTGAGTATGTTTTCGCTTTTGCTTCTCCCAGTTGCCTTCCTTATCAAAAAGGTGACGGCATAATAATTATAAGGCTGTCTTACCTATACAACTATGAAGATATCAATAGATATTATCATTTGTTTAAAAGGCTAACCCACCAGGTTCTATCATATTGATAATCCTATGTTTTGTGATGCTAAGATGTCAATAGTATAAGTAAAGTTTTTAGTTAAACAAGTGCAGAGTTTACTTTAAATAACTTACAATTATCTAGTGTTTTTTTTTTATTTTTTGGAATAAGAAACAGAGATAAGTAATGTTGGCAATATGCTGGAAAACCCTTCAACCCTTTCAAAGAAAACAATAATTTCTATGTTTACCATAATTTATATTCTGACGTGTTGATACAATAATGCGAAGTATCGACACATGTTTTAAGCATAACAAATTTGCACACACAAAAAGTGAAACACTTTTATCTTTTGATAGAATTGGTCTTCATTACATGACGCGGATCTTAAAGTTGACATAGAGAAAGGGGAAGTTGTGTCAGCTTCTGTTAGCAGAAATAAAAACATTCCCAACTTTAGTTTTGACAATGGTAAAGATTTCGACTCAGATTGGACACACATCAAACCATTTCTTCACAGCAGCAAAGAATTCCAGAAGAAAGAACAATCTTTTAAACGATCTCTGTCGGATATGTTTTCAACGTCGAAACGATTTGATCGGCTGCGTAACCTCGGCTTCCATGTATCAGAAGTCAGAAAACCTGACCAGCCTCAGTCAAAAGAAATAAGAGAAGTAACACCAAATTCTATACATGAATTTAAAATATCTAGAGAAGAATCTCTTGTTGATGCAATTGATGCATTAAATGTTATAAATGATTTAGATAAAGCAACTGACAGCAGTCGTGTTACATGTTCAGTTGAACCGTTACGTGAGGTAATCGAACATTACGGGTATTATGACGTAACAAATGAATCAGATAGAAGAACTCGTAGTGTGACGTTTCAACCGAAAGTTAGGAATAGCAGTTCAAGTGCCGCTGAATTTTATCCCAATATAAGATCACCTTGTAATGACTCTCATGTGAACATAAACACAGCTATTGATAGCTTAGTATATCAATCAAGTGATTCCTACAGTGACAAAAACATCCAAACAAAACATTCCTCAACATCTAAGAAAATATTTTCAAACAGAAAGAGGAAAAAACTGAAACGCCGCAAGAAAGTAAAACCTGATTGTTTATCAAATGTAAATAATTCTCAGCTGAGAAATCATTTATTTGAATCTGTCCAAAACCAATCGCCTAATTCTAGGCCAAGGGTTCCAAGCATACCTGTGGAAGGCTATTGTAATAAAATTATGTTCGAGCCATTTTATACGTCATTGACTCTAGGCAAAGAGCCTTTGGCGGTGAATAATTTTATAGAAGGTGATATAGAAGATGAAGTGTTTTTCACGGACAGTTTTCCACTTCACAATCCTAATGGAAAAGGCGGTAAAGAAATGATTCCAAAAAGCATTCCAGCTTCACCAGAAACTGCCCATAGCTTAGCGGCATCGCGTTATAAACGTGATCAAATGAAATATTTACAAAAACGCGGTAAATCTATCAATAAAAAAGAAGCTGTCTCTAGAAACAACTGTGATATTATTAGAAATCCTTTAGAGGTTAACAGTGCGGATACGGTAAAACTGGAAGACAATGGAGGGAGCAATTTGTGTCCGTCAAATAGTTCAAGTTTCCAAGGGTCGTTTCTTCAGGATTATGTAAAGCACTGGTCAGATGATCCGTTTTTTCTAAATACATGGTAAGTGTTTGAGCATATATATTATTTCTAACATCTCATATTCAATGTTGTTAACCCTTTCGCTGCCAGAGGGTTATTGTTTTATTGTTCACCTATTTGCCAGAGGATTTTCTAAGAAATTGCTATATTATTAATTAATATAATTATTATTATTTGTTATTAGTATTATAATAATTATATATGTTTCCAAAATTGTTAGTATAATAATAATTATTGTCGATGGTATAAATTTCATTATATTTATTATTATTTTTATTATTATTATTATTAATTTATTATTATTATTACTATTATTGTTATAGAAACGGCTAAAGCCGTCCATATGGCAAATACGCCGAAAATAACAGGGACGGCTTAAGCTTAAGCCGTCCATAGGGCAGTGAAAGGGTTAAGATATCAGTTTTCCTTATTTGATGTTCTATTTGCGTTATATTTATGGCATGCTCTTTATTCCTTATATATGTATAACAGTGGACATGTTAAACATTAGTTCAATAATGATACAGCAATGTTAAAATGTTTTTGCATATAAATAAAATATAGCTAACATGTAAAATTTCAGAAAAAAAGGTTAAACGCGTCCAGGCTTATCATCCAAAGAACTATTTATATCTCAATATATTGTATGAATATGCATAAATATTTTGTATTGTGAAAAAAAAATCTGAAAAAAAAAACTACTTAAGGAAATTTCAGATTGAGCATACTATTACAAAGGCTATGTTCCAATAAAAGATTTGTGCCAAGTTTGATCAGTATTGCAGCATTTTTTTTTATAGTTTCATAGCAGTTTGAACTTGATACAGGAGGCTTTTCAATAAAAACAGTCATTTTTCACAATATTCTTATGCAGTAAAAGGTTAACTTAATATTATAAATCATGTTTAAAATAATCATCCGTGTAACTTTTTTAAAGTTGATTTTACATGAAATTATCTCTGCTTTGTGATTCATTCTTATCAAAAGAGTCAAGTAATTTCATGTTTAACGGCATCGCGTTGTAAACGTGATCAAATAAAATATTCACAAAAAAACGAACTAAATCTATCAATAAAAAAGAAGTTGTCTTTAGAAACAACTCTTTCGTCTCATTTATCATCTTTGGATTAAATTTATCGCGCACCTGCTCGGTAATTGATTGTTGACATAATCGCCATATAAACAAGGTAGAGTTGGATATATTTTTCTTATTGAAACTATATTTCTGTTGGATAATATGATTGTACACAGCAGTTTATTTGTTATTTACGATGTATTGTTATTTGTCATATTATTATTATCAAATAATCTACCAGAAATATAATATAGAACACCGGACGCCCATTTTAAACATTGCACTTTCGGTTTCAACTAGTTCTTGGTTCCTAAACTTTATAAGCCGCTTTTTAACATTTTTAGCTCGACTATTCGCAGAATAATCGAGCTAATGCAGTCACCCATTTGTCGGCGTCGGCGTCGGCGTCGGCGTCGGCGTCGGCGTCCCTGTGGTTAAGTTTTTGTATGTAAGCTGGTATCTCCATAACTACTGAAGGGAATGGATTGAAACTTCACACACTTGTTCTCTGTGATTATCTAAGATGATTGGCACAAGTCCCATAACTCTGATTTGCTTTTTTTCATGATTATGCCCCTTTTTCGACTTAGAAATTCTTGGTTAAGTTTTTGTATGTAAGCTGGTATCTCCATAACTACTGAAGGGAATGGATTGAAACTTCACACACTTGTTCTCTGTGATTATCTAAGATGATTGGCACAAGTCCCATAACTCTGATTTGCTTTTTTTTATAATTATGCCCCTTTTTCGACTTAGAAATTCTTGGTTAAGTTTTTGTATGTAAGCTGGTATCTCCATAACTACTGAAGGGAATGGATTGAAACTTCACACACTTGTTCTCTGTGATTATCTAAGATGATTGGCACAAGTCCCATAACTCTGATTTGCTTTTTTTCATAATTATGCCCCTTTTTCGACTTAGAAATTCTTGGTTAAGTTTTTGTATGTAAGCTGTTATCTCCATAACTACTGAAGGGAATGGATTGAAACTTCACACACTTGTTCTCTGTGATTATCTAAGATGATTGGCACAAGTCCCATAACTCTGATTTGCTTTTTTACATAATTATGCCCCTTTTTCGACTTAGAAATTCTTGGTTAATTTTTTGCGTGTAAGCTGGTATCTCCATAACTACTGAAGGGAATGGATTGAAACTTCACACACTTGTTCTCTGTGATTATCTAAGATAATTGCCACAAGTCCCATAACTCTGATTTGCTTTTTTACATAATAATGCCCCTTTTTCGACTTAGAAATTCTTGGTTAAGTTTTTGCATGTAAGCTGGTATCTCCATAACTACTGAAGGGAATGGATTGAAACTTCACACACTTGTTCTCTGTGATTATCTAAGATGATTGGCAGAAGTCCCATAACTCTGATTTGCTTTTTAACATAATTATGCCCCTTTTTCGACTTAGAAATTCTTGGTTAAGTTTTTGCATGTAAGCTGGTATCTCCATAACTACTGAAGGGAATGGATTGAAACTTCACACACTTGGTCTCTGTGATTATGTAAGATGATTGGTACAAGTCCCATAACTCTGATTTGCTTTTTTTGCATAATTATGCCCCTTTTTCGACTCATGAATTCTTGGTAAAGTTTTTGCATGTAAGCTTGTCTCTCCATAACTACTGAAGGGAATGTTTTGAAACTTGAAGAGTTTGTACCTTTTCGGACAATTTTATGTATTCATATAGGTAAGCATTATTATACTCAATGAAACACCCTTGTGACAAATTTTCGAATAGTCGAGCGTTACTGTCCTCCGACAGTTCTTGTTGTTTTTCATCTGATGCGGCATTTAAGTTTTGTATTAGACCCGTTACGAAACCTAACCAGAATGACATACGTTGATTTAACCTTATTTGTCATTTGCAAATACCCTTGTCCGGGTTTGCCTAAAATACGAAAGTGAGATTTTTGACGAAAGTGAGCGAAAGTGAGCGAAAGTGACTTTTAAAATTTGAATTGTACCATTTTAATAGAGTTTTACAGTAAAATTGCTGTTTGTAGACGTATATTATTAGTAACTTATTATATATATTATAATGAATAACCATAATCATAATTAAATCGCCATTTATAGGCCTAATTTTAATATACAAGTTCATCGATCTTGCTTTCGCTTGCATAGAAAAATACGAAAGTGACTTGTAAAGTATTAAATATAGATGTTAAATTGAAAATGTACTAAATTTGCAGTTTGTAGACGTGTATTATAAGAAATTAATATTATTTATTTTCTAAATTAATCATTACATTATGATGATTTATAGTTTTATATCCCTTTTTTTTGCATAATTTCTATATACAATATCAGTGATCTTCCTTTCGCTTACATTGAAAAATACGAAAGTGACTTGTAAAATTTCAAATATAGAGTTTGATTGAAAATGTACTTAAATTGCAGTTTGTAAACGTATATTATCAGAAATTAATAATTGATATTCAACACTATATTTCAATTAAACATTATATTTAATATTTTAGAAGTCACTTTCTTATCTTCTATGTGAGCGAAAGGAAGATTGCTGACTTGTATATAGAAATTATGTAAATAAAATGGGGTAAAAATCATCATAATAATTACTTTTGAAAATAAATAATATTAATTTCTGATAATTAATATACGCCTAAAAAATGCAATATTTGTATAACTTTCAATTCAACGCTTTATTTAATATTTTACAAGTCACTTTCGTATTTTTCAATGTGAACGAAAGGAAGGGGCCCCCGAAAGGAAGATCTCAGAACTTGTGTATAGAAATTATGCAAACGAATGGTGATTAAATCATCAGGATGTTTATTTTTGAAAATAAATATTATATATTTCTGATAATACACGTCTACAAACTGCAATTTTAGTATAAATTTTAATTTAAACTCTATATTTGATATTTTACAAGTCACTTTCGTATTTTTCAAATTGAGCGAAAGGAAGATCTCAGAACTTGTGTACAGAAATTATGCAAATACATGGCGATTATATCATCATAGTGATTATTTTTGAAAAGAAATATTATAAGTTACTAATAATATACGTCTACAAACAGAAATTTCACTATAAAATTCTATTAAACGGTACAATTCAAATTTTAAAAGTCACTTTTGCTTACTTTCGCTCACTTTCGTCAAAAATCTCACTTTCGTATTTTAGGCATACCGCCCTTGTCCCAATTAATTCTTGTGCATTTTGCAATAAAACAATTATTTTAATATCGTTCTATACCATTTAAAGTATCAAAATATAAATACTGTCATTGAAATTGCCTATTTAACTACATGACATTTAGGAGCTACGCGAGACCTTGTATGACGTCACTTGCGAGACCTTGTATGACGTCACTTGCGGGAACCGATTAGAGTCATGTATCCCCTTACTGCCACTTTCCTATCAGCTAACAGATTTTTCTATAATAACTGACAGGGAAATTATAAAAATAAAATTTCTCTTACAATTCTGCAAATATTATCATTTCAGCTAATAAATGCAACAACTTTTTAAAATTTTACCAGAATTATTATTATGAATCGAGGACAAATCATTACTGACCCATTTTCCTGTTCTTCAAAATTTCACAACCACTTTTCAATCAGTTAACAAAATATAAACTGTACCACTTAAAAATTGTCATACAATGTTAAAATATAATCAGTTCTGTATTTTGATGAAATTTTGACAAACTAAACTTCAGACAAATGGTAATAAACAATTTTAACCTATTTATAATGCCATATTTTCAATCTTGATATCTTTTTGCAGTAGTAAAGCTGTCACAATTGGGGTATGGATGTACATCTCAATGTGCATAACAGAAAAAGCATGTTCTTGTGAAATTTTTAGGATCTTTAATTTAGGTCTATATGACCCCATTCTAGTGACAGCTTTCTGAAAAGTTATCAGAGAGAATGTTTTTCCTTGGTTAAGTGACTGTTAGTTTACTGACATATTACCTTCCAATTAAGAATTGTATGGTAAAATATGTACATATTAAAATTATAGCTTTTGAAGTGCAGTATACAATACGACTTAATGATATTGAAACAGTTGTCCAACTTAATAACCATTTCTGCAGACTGACAAAAAACTGAGTCTGTAAATCAATTATTTTTAGAAAATTATTGCGATTTGTAACTCAGGTAAATAAAGGATTAGAGGAAAACATAAATTTTACATATTTTGAACTAAAATACTGTTATTTTCTTTTTTAACGCCATAATTGGCATTGCTGCTGATAAATGTAGTCAAGGTAAATACAAGATGTGCTTACAGTTTGGTTACATGACAAATAAGATCAAAAAGAAAGAATTTCCAGGGATGATTGAAAAGTGGTTGTGATTGAAAACTGGCAGTATGTGGATACTATATTTAGAACATATTTGTTGACATGATTTCAATATAAATAATTCAAAATAATGTTTTTATTCATTTTCTTTTATTTTTATTACTTGAATAAAATTATACTGAATACAAAAGTCAGTAAATCTCCTTTTTCAATATCTTTAAAAAATAGTAATTTATAAAAAAAAAGATGGAAGCACATAGGTTCTGCTTTCTTAACCGTCCGCACAAATTAACCCGTTATGATCAATTTCATAATCAAGTGGTCAAACATTTTGGCAATAATTATGGCGGCCAAGTGCTGAAATTTTTTACCAGTTGGAAACTATTAGGTAGTTTATGTTCGTAATAAGATTTTTATATGCCTATCCTTGGCTTATTAACAGTTTAAACATAGTTCTACTAAGGTATGCTTCACTTTACTTCATGGCATGTTCCATGAATTGATACGAGCGTGTCAGATTCCTGGCACGTTAATTGGCCTGTCTTCAGCGTTCACATCATGTCATAGTATATAAACGGGTACGCTGAAGACCTTAAGCTAGGTTTCAACAATTTTGTCATACTAGAATCTTGATCGAGATGTCTCGAATAGCGTTCTAAAGTTGATAAAATAAACATATCATTCCACATTTTTCAGTTTTGAGAGTTATCCTGATGGAAGTGAGTTTGCAGGACATGAGTTTGAGTCTTTAAACTTCAACAGAGACTACACAAGAAGTCCTTCTAGAGATTTACATTTTGAGCCAATATTTCCTGGTGAAACGATCCAAGAAAGTAATATGGCAGAAATGGTATGTGTCTTTTTCAACTTCCAGTTTACATGAAATTTAATGTTTATTTGTTGTATATTGTATACATACATGTATGTTTAATCTTAGATTGTTATGCTCATGTCCATTATCTTCCCGCCACTTATATATACTTGGAACATTCAGTGGTCATTAAACGCTTCAGTGGTCATTAAACGATAGAACTAGCAACACAAGTGCACGCTCTGTGTGCATATTAATAAATAGACCCATAATACAACATATTCAAAGACACTTGCGATTATGCATGTTACTTTTTGTTACCGTTTTGCACTTGTATACATGTTGTATGTATCATAGCTGAATTTATCTGCAAATCCTACATTGTATGTCAAATTATATTTGGCATATTATTACAACCTGGTCACATGTCCTGAACATAAAACTTGTTTTCCACTGTTTTAATGTTATTATTAAAGCTAACTAAGATATCGTAATATAGGTTGTTTTTTTTTCAAGGATTTTGGGAACATGATCCATAGCCATGGAATTTGGGTATTTCAGCGATGTTTTGTTAGAAATTGGGAAAAAATGCATGATTGAAATTTTGCAGTAGGATTGCATCTTCAAAAATTTAAGCACTATAACAGTGAAGAATCCCTTATTTTCAAAGATTTTAGAATTGGTTTAAACATATTTTTTTAAGCTTGATTGCGAAACAAGTTCTTGCAACTTATATTTATCACTTTCGAGTCAGCTTGGAACCAACCAGTACCGGTGCCATATGAAGAAACATGGTCAGGCCCAAGTAGGGCTTGAACCCATGATTTTAGAATTGTTATTCTATATTTTTAATTTGTAACTTTCAATTAGGAATTTTTTCCTGTGGTTTGGGAAAATAATACACTTATGATTTCCAACTGTAATTTCATAATGATAGCAACATATCTTATCCCTTTGATACGTAAACCCATGAATGATCCCAGGCACTGTATTTCGTCGCCTATTATCATTTTGTGCTGAGATTCAAACAAAATTCTTTAAAATTTGTGCAATATTTGCTAACAAAATCAGTTCATTATCCCTGCATCCTCTTTCAAGTTTGAAAATGTTAACCCCTGAAGTAGGTACAGAGATCAATTAGATAGACTCAGTGCCTCCAATGTTTTATTTATTTATTTTAATTTTTTTTAGTTGCTTATAGCTTGTAAAGGCATTAAAATATGCTTTGATAAACATATTAGTAAATGTATTTATAAGAAAGCTTTAGGTTTAAGCAGATGAAGCAAGTCTGTTTGGCTGTAAACCACAACATATTTGTTTAAGATTAAAAAATAATATACATGCATTCTATTTAAAGAACTTCTTGTCCTGTTTGGTACATCATCATAAACATTTTTGGTATTTATAAAATATCTTGTGTGATACAGCATAGCATGCCATTGACATAATATATATGTATATAACATAAACATGTATATACCAAGTGACAGTTAGATTTAGTGTGTTGATTTTTTTATGTAATCTTATATAAAATAAAAATCTAACAAAAATCAAGTGTAAATAATTAAATTTCGGCATACATATAACAACTCTATTTACAGGTTGTTACGGAAACATTCCCCGGAATGTATGAACATGTGACGAAGATGGGAAGAGTGGGCAAGAATCACCGAGATTTACATTCGGCTGGTCCACAGTTCCGGAAACTACCATTCCAAGACCAAACCTTTCCAATGACCCAGACTTCGACCCCAGTGTCTACACCAACTCCTAGAAAAAGTGAGCCAGTGATCCTAAAAGTAAGTATCAAACTTTTTAGACGTTTGACATATCTAAAGGTTAAAAGCGAATATCTATAATATGTAATTGGTGTGTTTCTTTTTAGTTTTTTATAGCTAAGAAAAACAATAATGGTTGTTTAACTTTGGTAATACAATATTGGGGTGTTGTTTTTTTTAGTTTTTGTAGCGAAGAAATACAATAACGGTTGTTTAATTTTGGTATTATGTATGATGTTTTGAATTCTAAGTTCTTTGAGGGAATAATGGTCAAATTTAATTGGTATATATTTATGTAAAGATGTTGGTAGAATGTCATAATCTTCATAATGAGCATTTAGCATTACAATATGCAAAAACTTACGGGTGGTGAATTATCATATAGGAAAGTATCCTATACATAAGGGCATAAACCACTCTTGGTTGTAAGCTTTGATGTTTTATTACACGTTCTTGAATAACATTAATTTTATTCTTATGTCAATCTTACTCATTTGCTTGAAAAATTCATAAATGTAGGGACTTTACTTATTGACATTACAGGGTGTGCACAACAGTGTATTTCTACTATTCTAATTATATTATATTGTGCAAGATATTTTATGTAAAATGATACAGTATTGAATGAGTTTGTTTTGAGTTTTTTGTTAATTTATGGACAATATTTATATAGTGTTCAAAGTGTGCAGTTTTTCTAGTGTTTAACTTTGATCATATTTACTATTGGCAAGATGTATTAATTTGAATTATAATATGCAACCTTCTGTCATGCTGTCTCAAGTTTATTTAACAAGTTCAACGGGAGGTTGTAAATCAAGCCATATCTTTGCAATGTCATAATTTATTATTTTGTTATATTGAAAACATGAAAAATGCATGAAATATAATATAATTTTTATTTACCCTCACAGTTCTTAATTGCTATTTGAAATATTGTTTAAGAATGCATGAATATACATATAGCCTGAAATAGGAAGCAAAGTGTTTTCTAATTAAGATAGAGTTACGGACTGAAACTAAGATAATTTGAGCCGCGTCACGACAAAGCCAACGTAATGCATTTGCGACCAGCATGGATCCAGACCAGCCTGTGCATCCGCGCAGTCTGACCAGGATCCATGCTGTTCGCTATCAGTTTCTCTACTTGTTATAGGGTTTGTAAGCGAACAGCATGGATCCTGATTAGACTCTGCGGATGCCCAGGCTGGTCGCAAACCCATTATGTTGGTTTTGTCGTGACACGGCTCAATTTTAGTACCAGATGATCATGGCATTTTATATACAGTTTAACAACATTGGGAGAAGCATAAGCCTGAGCTTTTCTATATTAATTCAAAAAATGTGTAATATTTTATTTTAGTTATGCAAAATTTATTACAGAAAATTAGCATTCTTGCATAAAAACTGACTGCAGGCAGGTATACATTAACAGTTGCCAGCTAAATGCAATGACATCTCCGGTAATTTTATTATTATTAAAACATAAATGTCAAGTGACTTCACATGTGGAAAACATGGCACAAACAATGGTTTCTTTTTAAGAAATATAGATAACAATGCAGATTTATACCGATTCTGTGGTACTTTTTATGCAAGAAATAGCCCTTATGCACCTTTTTTCGTGTATGAACATCTGTATAATTCTTTGGACTTAATACATCCCTTGCCTTGTTGATTTGAGCTTTAAATATATCCTTGTGATTCTGCAGATGTTTATGCAAGAAAAAGGTGCATTTACCCTCCATTATTGACTATTTTGATTGCTTTTTTTATACAATTGTTTTATTGATATGAAAATTTAGGAATTTCAAAGGTTGCCATTCTTGCCACTTTACCCCAAAAAAGAGGTTATGAAAGATATTGGCATACAAACAGTGGGTTCCAGAAAGGCTGACATCATTAATGGAAATGGAATCTACCCTAATGCAAAAAATTTACCCAAAAGTGACAAGAGCACTGCTGAATATGAAAAAGATCCATCAGCAGGTCATACTGAGCATAAGAGACGTAAAAACAAGTGGGTGGAATTTGTTGAAAATAAAGCTTGGAGGAGACAAGACTTTAATGGAGAGTACCAGAAGAAAAGAAACAGTCAGGATGAAGTAGAAAGTGGTGAAATTGGTAAGACAAAGTATCAGTCTAAAAAGAAGATAAAAAACATTGATGAAAATGTAGATGAACAGTCAGACAAAAGCCTAAAGAAGAAGGATAATCCAGATATTGAGCCACAAATGAAACATAAGAAATATAAAAATAAGTGGGTCTCAATTGTTGAAAATAAAGGTTGGAGAAACAAAGGGAATGAAGATTTTGAAAAGTTACATGAAAACAAAATAAAGAGTATGTATAATGAAGATCATCCTAATGAGAAGATGGGTGAAGGTGAAAATAGAAAGACAAGACGAGGAACAAGACAGATGGGTGATGAAGATAACATTGATCAAAGCATAGAAGGAGAAGGAGATGATTTTGATCGTTCTAAACAAAACCTGAATGAATTGGACTCAGAGAGTCTTGTAAAACATAGGAAATATAAGAGCAAGTGGGCCTCAGTTTTTGAAAATAAAGGTTGGAAGAACAAATGTGACAGAGATGTTGAAAAAGTAAAAGAAAGAAAAAGAAGAATGGATAATGCCTCAGAAACCCCAAAAACTGAATATTCAACAGGAAAGAAAACATTTGACGACATAGATATGGAGGATAATAAGAGGCAGATAAATGTTTCTGATGATAAACCTAGAGATGAAAAGGACACACCTAAAGGTAAGGGCTCTGTCAATAGAAATGAAAAGGCTTCAAGGAATATACATAGATTTGGAAGGAAGAATGCTGAAAAGCCAACTCTGGAAAATGGATTTAAGCAAACCAATGAAAAGGACTTCCCTAAAGGCAAAGGAAAAGGTTTTGAAGAACAAGAAGATGATGATAATGATGATGAAGAAATCACATCCCTAGGTTTCAGTTGTTTTGAAAATGGTGAAGAAGTGGCAAATACTGAACATGTTACTGGTAAGAAGACATTGTCTGGAGCTTCCAGCACTGAGACTGAAATAAGGAAACAAAAAAT